>NC_137803.1:4858649-5298649 GCF_963383645.1 Muscardinus avellanarius
GGGAGGTAACAGGAGCTTTCTGTAGGTCCTAGCACACAACGTGGCTTGGTGACCAGTAGACTATGGCAGAATTTCATTCTGAACTCAGTTTGTAAGATAGCTGTCTGTTTCTGCTTCATTTATCATGGAAAGCTCCTTAGATATAGATGCCATGGAAGTTCCCCAAGTACACGAGTATGATCATGCTGAGAGGAAGTCTAAATTAGCCATGGAGAGAGGACACGGAAGCACTGACTCCCGGGGTGTTCCAGCCATCTCTGCCAAGGTGGAAAAACATAAGTGAAAAAAAATCATCTGGTGGTAATTTATATAAAATTTTTTCAAACATAGTTATGTTTCTATGAATCTATTATTTTAGATGATATTACTATTCAAATCCATAGATTGAGTACGCAAGTTCTCTATAATGTAGTCGGATCTCATCCAATTGTTTGCAGGCCTCAATAGAAAACTAAAACAACAAAAAACAAATAACTGGCCTATCAGAAGAAGGGGTATTAGTAGCGAACAGACTTTAGACTGAGCTGCACCTCTTCTGGTTGCCAGCATTTCCTACAGAATTTGAACTTACTAGCCTCCATGGTCACATGACCCTACTGGCATACACGCCCCACTGGTCTATTTATCTGGAGACCCCCCCAACACAGACTTAAATAGCATTTAAAGTTTTTTGGAAATGTTTTAGAGTGCATACAGCAGATGAAGTATATTTCTTCCAGAACAGCTACTAAATATCTGTGATCACGACCTCCGCCTTGCTCCTTTAACCCCTAACTTAGTTGACAGGAAGCTGTAACCCAGGCAGGTTTGGATAAAACAGGGGTCCATCCCGTCCCCCTTTCAGGCTAGAGGTAGAATGTTTTCCTTGAGAACATGCCACCAGCATTTGCATTTTACTCAGTTTCTTATGCAGAAGTTCCACAGGTAAGACTGGTTGAGAGTTGGGGGCTCCCTTGATATAATGAGTACCATTCTGGAACGGAGATATATTTTGCAGAGAGGCTTCATGATGGGAGAGGGGAGACAAGAAAATCGGGAGCAATTGCTCCTTACCAACACCTGGTGGCAAAGCAGGAGAAATGCTTTCTGGAACTGTCTTTGCCCCCAACTCTGCAGCAGAGACTGGGAGATGTCATTCAGGGTCAGCAGCAGTCCACAGAGTGACAAGATCCCTTGCTTTGCATAAAAAAAAAATTGACTTTACAGCAGTCCATGCTTACCTGTGGTGGATACATTCTAAGATTCCCAATATACAACAAACTGCAGTTGGTACTGAACCCTATTCCCTATGTTTCAGTTATACTTGCTGTCATGGTTTGGGTCTGGAAGACCTCTCAAAAAGCCCATGTGCTGGACAACACAACAATGTTTATAGAGAACTGATTGGATTGTGAGGTCTGTAACTTTACCAGTAGATTAGTCTATTGGACGGATTCATAATTTCAACTACTGGTTGACAACTGTAAACAGTTAGAGCGTGGCTGCAGAAAGTTAGGTCACTTGGGCAATGTTAACTGGGGGCTTATATATGTCCCTGGACCGCTGCCCTCTGCCCCTCTCCTTCTCTCTACTTCGTAGCTGCTATGAGCTGAACAGCTTTCTTCCTTCATGCTTGTACCATGATGATTCTGCCTGGAAGCCAGCCCAGCCTGGACAGAACCTCTGGAACCAGGAGGAAGCAAACCTTGACTCCTCTAAGCTGTTCTTTTCAGTGACTTTGGTCGCAGCAAAAGAAAGCTGACTTAAGTCACAAAGGTATCTATGATGGGGCTTAGTATATAAATTTAGCTCAGTAAGAGATTAAGAACAGTAATTAATACTAAAATAAAACATAGCAATAGACTGCAATAAAAGTTATGTGCGTGATGACCTTTTAAAAGTATGAGAGAATATCCTGGCAAACAACAGACTTGCCAAACTAAATCCCTGTTTGAATTCTCCGCTAGAATACATCTTTAATGTGAAAATATTTTTACGAAAGTATTATAAAAATATCCGATTTAAGTGATGATCAGTTGTGGCTATTTTCACACTGTTTTCATTTCTTAAAAGTTTAAAAATTGGGGTGTCCCAGCCTGCGCCCCAGAATGCCCGGTGCCGTGCCTGTGCCGGGCAGGGGGCGGGTGACCACCCCAGTTTAAAAATTGACAGAAAATACTGTAGGAAGAAGAAAGATTCTATACACTTAAATACATACATGCCTTATGTCTGATTGTGCTATTTCTCAACACATTTCTAAATGCATTGTTAACTGTGACGTTATTAAACAAAAGATATTAACTATAAAAATAAAGATATATAGGTATTATATCTGACATATATATTTTCCCAGAAGGAATGTATATCAATTTCATCTACCCTTGCAGCATTGATAGCAGGAAACACTATGACCATATCCCTAAATTTAAGAATTTGCATAAAGCACTTTTGAAAAGCTGTTATTCACAAACTATAATCAATTGTTTCTAATTTACAGATATATCATCATCTTAAGGTTTAGTGATTTCTTTTGTACATAACTTCATGCAGCAACTTGCTTTCCATTATATGAGGTAGGAAAATTGACATGAATGTATTTGAGTAATAAGACTTGTGACCTCATTTGAGATAGTACCATGTGAGCTTCCATTGGAAACACCTGGAAATTTTCCTTTCTTCTCACCATGCGGCAAGAAAAACACTGCTGATGGGTAATCTACATGTCAGAGAAACAGAGTTTGCTTTCTTCTTGAATTAAAAAAAAGACAAATTAATTTATTTTAATTTTAATTAATAATCCTATTTTGTATATTGATTTTAAGGAAAAGGGGATTCTGACTACTTGACAGCTTTATTTGTTTAATTTGAATGCAAAATATACCTCTGGTCTCTAATTAAATTATAGCAAGCTCTGTAACAAAAAGTAATTGTAATCCATGAATCCACGAACTTCTTGTTAGCTTGGTGTTCCAACAATATATCCTATCTTTAGGTGACTGGGTGTATCACATATAATAAACCATGATTATCTGAGCACAATTCAGCCAGTAAATTGCTAATGGCAGACAGCAGCAGGAGCTTACCTTCTCTGCTGAGCTGTTACAGCTCTGGGTAGCCACATAGTTCAATATAAATGTTTTTTCCAAGGCCAATTTATTTTTATTTTAAATGACTACCTTTTTCAGTAGACCATGGGTATGTGGACAAAGCCTAAACTTTAGAACTATTAAAATAAAATACTTAATCGTCTAAGCAAAAATCGCTGTAATTTAGGGTTGTTATATGCCTGGAACAACATGTAGTCTTTCTAAACCCCAGAAAACATCTTTCTGCAGGACAACTAGAAGGCTCTCCATCTCTGCAGTATACTTTTAGAGTCAGATTCTTTTTTATTGTAAAGAAGGAGAAAAGGAGATAGTAAAAAAAAAAAAAATTTCTTCTTCTTACCTCTTAGGGAATTTGGTGCATTTTCCCAGATAGTAATGAAAATGTCTTTTACTAATAGCCATGGGGATTTCATGAAAATTCTTAGAGCATAAATTGACATTCAATATAAATTTTTTTTCTTTCCCACTAATATCCATTATGGAAATGTAAGACTTTCTCGAGATTACCTTAAGCTGGAGAAATATGATTTTGGAATGTAAAGTTGAAAGAATGTCACTTTATTTTGTTTAATTCCTTTAAAATTGTATGTCCGTGCGTGCGTGCCTGTGTGTGCGTCTGTGTGTGTGTGTGTGTGTGTGTGTGTGTGTGTATGTGTGTGTTTTAAACCAAGGGATGTCCTATATCTGAGCTACACCTCTAGCACTTTATTTTTACATTTATTTTATTTTGCAAGAGTCTTACTAAGTTACAGCAGGGAGTCCTTGAACCTGTGATGCTCCTCCTGGCTCAGGTGCCCAAGTACAGACTTACAGATAGACAACACTTCACGCCACTTAAAATTCTTCATTTAGGTGTCACATTATTTTTATTTTATTTTTCACTTTTTCTATTAATTTCCTCCAGCAATTTCCCCTTAAAAACCTTATCTTTTCATTTTTATGTTCATACATGTGATATCTTTTTTTTTTTTTTTTTTTTTGGTGGTACTGGGGTTCCTGGAAGCCCTTCTACCTCCGGGCTACACTCCCACGGGCTACACTCCCAGACCTATTTTTACATTTTTATTTGGAAACAGGGTCTCCTAAGCCAGCGCGTGCGGCTGGCTTCGAACCTGCGCGATCCTCCTGTCTCTGCCTCCCAAGCGCAGGGATTACAAGCGTGCGCCACCACGCCCGGCGTGACATCTTCTAATAATTGTTTTATAAATGACTTCATTTGACTAAATATACATTTTATTATAATTTAAAATTTTAATACACTACAACTAACTCTTTATTGCATTCCCATAATATAAATGCTCAATCCTTTTTGTTTGCAGAATAATTAACACTCCCTAGTCTCCCATTACATGGGTCACCCAATAACACTGAGTGACATGGAGCCGCCGTAATAGGGGACATTTGAAACCACTGTGGACCAGGTTAATTTTTAGGCCCCTTTAGACCTGCAGGTCGCGCCCAATCTTTACCATCATCCACTCTGGCTGCTTTCTCTGCTCCCAGCTTGAAAGACATTAGCGGTAGCTCCCACTGTTCCCACTGATATGGAGCCAGGTAACGCTGACGCCAATCGGCCAGTAATGAGGACCTCCTAGCACAGCACCACAGACAGAGACCAGCTGCCTCACCTGCACAGCGCCAGAAAAGCAGAGCGGCACCATACTCACAGTTTTTTCTTTGCCAACACTGCTCAGAGATGCCAGAAAAGACCAACTGGGTACACACAGGTCTCCTGGGCATCAGGGGGCTGAATGGGGCTTCAGGCTAATGAATCCTCCTGCTTTTGGTCCCCTGAAGGAATGTATGTTCTGAGATGCAGTTATCTACATTTTTTAGGACAAATAATTTTTGAACAAGCTAGGATATGTTGCTAGAATTACAAAGGGTGATTTATTTATTTATTTATTTGCAGTATTGATGATGAAACCCAGGGGCATTCTACCTCTGAGCTATACCCCTAGTTCTATTTTTTATTCTTTATTTTGAAACATGGTCTCTCTGAATTGCAAAGGGCCTCACTAAGCAACTGAGGCTGTCTGTGAACCACGATCCTTCTGTCTCAGCCTCCCAAGTATATAGGTATTATAAAGGTGCACCACTACGTCCGGCTAAGGGACGATAATAATTATGTTGTCAAATGTATAAACTGGAGTGTCCCTGGAAAGTCAAAATAGTGGTGACTCTGTGTCCATTCTACTCTGAAGCAGTCCTGTAGGGTCACAAAGAGCCTCACGCTTTTTTCCCTTCGTCTTTGGGATTGGCATTGGTAACCTAATATACACACATAAATTACTCTGATTCTTGCCTTCCTTACATCTCTTTTCTCCCTTCGATCTCCCCTAAACCCTTTCTACAACTTAACTGGCATCTCTAATTGCCTATACGAGGTTATTCTGTCCCACAATCTCTATCTAGCTTGCACATATAAAATATTCAACTATTTGCTTTTTGAGACTGGCTAATCTAGTTGAGCATACTGTTCTCCATTTCCACACATTTTCCTGCAAATGACATATTTTTTGTTGTTCTTTATGGCCGAGTAAAATTCCATTGTGTGTATGGACCACAGTTTTGAGATGCATTCATTCATTTGTTGATGGACACCTAGACTGGTTCCATAATTTTGCTATTGTGAATTGTGCTGTTATAAATATGGATATGGATGTATCGCTATAATATTCTGACTTCAGTTCCTTTGGAAATATGCCCAGGACAGATATCAGTGGGTTATATGGCTATTCCATTCCCAATCTTCTGAGAAACCTACACACTGATGTCAAAAGTGGATGAGCTAGTTTTCATCACCACAGGCTGTGGGAGTTCCTATTTCCCCACATTCTCCCCTGCATTTTTTATTGTTTACGTTCTTGGTGATTATCATTCCAACTGAAGTTAAATGTACCCTCAGTGTAGTAGTTTTGATATGCATGTCCCTGATTGCTATTAGCCATTGGAATTTCTTTGAGAAGTATCAATCCAGTTCAATTGCCCATTTTTGATTGAGTTATTTGCTCTTTTAAGTTTTTTAAGCTCTGTGATTATCCTAGATATTAATCTTCCATCAGAGAAGTAGCTGAAAAAAAATCTTCTCCTCTTTAGGCTCCATTTTTAGATTCGTGATGGTTGCACAGAGCATTTTAATTTAATGGTATCCCATTTATTAATTTCAATTTTAATTTCCTGAGCTTTCAGGGCATTATGAGAAAGTTAAAAAAACACATTAAAATGCATATTTTAAATATATGCATTCTATGTATTTTTAAGCTATCTTAGTACAGCAGTTTTTATACTTGTCAGCAGACTAGAATCAATTGGAGAACATTTAAAAAATACCAGTCTTTGAGGCTGACATCCAAAGACTGATTTTAATGATTAAAGGTAGTACCAAACATTCTCAGGAGATTCTGATGTGCATTCAAGGCTGAGAACCACCAAATATCTTCATCTTTGCACATTAATTTCTACAACTATGTGATGAATCATTCACAGACATGTGACAGGAAGCAACTGATTTGTCCTGGAAAACTTCCCTCTGCTAACTGCTGCTGGCTTGGACATTTCCAGCCTTCCTCCTCCTTCTTTTTTCTGGCTTCCCCCTCTCTTCCTTCTGTTCCCAGGTTCTTTCCTCCCTCCACACTTCCTTCCCCTTTTCAGGATTTTATCCTCTCATAACAATGGAGAAAATTGAGTTGATATTCAGCATCCAGCCCCTTTGTTCACCAATTCCGCACTCTGAAATTTTCAGTCTTAATATATATATATATATATATATATATATATATATATATATATATATGTATATGTATATGTTATATATTATTCAAAGAAATATTTGTGAGTAATTCAAATATTTGAAAAGAAGAAGAGTTAATAAAAAGCTTAGATTTTTGGGAATGTTAGACTTTATATGTAACTTATTTTTTATAAATACTTCTCCCCAGTTTTACTTCCTCTGTTGATACACAAGTGTATGGCTCTGATATTAAGATGGGTTTTTCTTTCCTATTCTATTCTCCGGCATGTACTGATTAATATATATATATATATATATATATATATATATATATATATATATTTTTTTTTTTTTGGTAAAAGAAATCAGGGATAATATTTTATATACCTTTGGTTTTTGGTTTAAATTGATTTTATTTAGCTAAAATTTTTTGCATTTTTCTCTTTTTATTAATTGTTTTTATTGGTGCATTGTAGTCATACATCTTAATGGGGTACAAGATGGTGGAGGCACATATGCGCACACCACTCACTTAGCCTTTCCCCAGTTCCCACCACATTCTCTCCCACTTCTTTCTTCTCGTGTTTAGCTTAGTGATTGACTCTGATATTTGTGAATATACATCATTATCACCAACAGAATGGAAATCTAGAGAATTGTCAGAAACTACTGTAAAAAATTATCCTCCAACAAAATGAAAAATCCAGAAGAAACTGACGCATTTCTAGATACATACAACCTTCATAAACTGAGTCTAGAAGATATAGAAAATTTAAACTGGCCAGTAGCAATCAAAGAGATTAAAGCAGCAATAAAGAGCCTCCCAGAAGAATGAGAATGAACTTACCACATGATCCAGCAATACCACTTCTGAGTATCTACCCAAAAGAATGGAAACCAAACTAGCAAAATAATTCATGTGTTTCTATGTTCATAGCTGCACAATTCAATTGCCAAACTATGGAACCAGCTAAGAAGTCATCAAAAGATTAATGGATTACAAAACTATGGGATATATACACAATGAAATTTTATTCAGACATAAAGAAGAACATAATCACATAATCTACATAAAAATGGATGATACTGGAGAACATTATGTTAAGTAAGATTAGTCAGGCATGAAAATCAAGATACCAGACGCTCTCCCTAATATGTGGAAGCTAAGGAGAAAATGGGTTAGAGGAGGAACTCTAGACGAAGAAGGAGATACTATAGATGAGAAAATAAGGTGACTTCACCGAAGAGGAAAGACGAGGGAGAGAGGTAAATTCCCTAATGTACATGATGGACATTAACAAACATATCAAGTCAATCTCTGAGCCAATCATGAGAAGGAAGGAAGGGGAGGAAATGGGGCAGGGATTGGGTAAGGGCTAAGTGCTTGATGTATGCATGTATATCTCCACCATCTTTTATCCAATTAAGTTGTATGACTACAATGCACCAATAAATAATTTAAAAAACACATCAAGAAAAATCATACAACATGACCAAGTAGGATTCATCTCAGGGATGCAAGGCTGATTGGACATACGAAATTGATCCATGTAATTCATCACATAAACAGAACCAAAGACAAAAATCACACGAACATGTCAATAGATGCTGAAAAAGCCTTCAATAAAACACAACACCATTTATGCTAAAAGCACTGCAGAGAATCAGAATAGAAGGAACATACTTCAACATCATAAAGAAAATAACAGACCCACAGCCAACATCATATTTTTTTGTTTTGGTGGGTCTGGGCAAGACCCACCAAACTAAACAAAAAGGCTTGTAGAAATGCCTGATAAATTCAGTAAAGTATCTGGATACAAATTAATCTTAAAACAGAAAATTTCCTATATGCCAACCATAAATCCATTGAAAAAGAAATACAGAAAATGTCTCACGATATTAATCTTTAAATTATAATTGTTCTTTAAAACTGTAATCTCAGGGACCTAATATGGTGGAGAAAAATATTTTGAAAGTATATGTGTACTTATTAAGTATAAGAAATAAATACAACTCTTTTTACACATAAATACTCACAGATTTTCTCTTACATATTCTTTTTAATAAAGAACAGGAAACACAGCATCTAAAACATGGGTCTATCTGAATTCAGCAAGAAGCAGTAAAATCTATATAAGAAAAAGAAGAAAATTGATATTCTTAGCTTACAAAAATGTCTTCAAGAAACAGCATTTATCGATGATGGGTGAGAAATGATACTGTAGGTTTTGCATTTAGTGTAAAAGTCTAGTTAATGAGGAAATATGCTGATAATAGCAATGGACACAGCAATGGTTGGTGGAGTCTTCTTAGTGGGGAGTCCAGGGATTGTGTGCTGGTGATGAATTTGGATGACCGAAACCACAGGTGAGGACTGGGGTTCCTTTAACATCCAAACCACAGTAGTCATGAAAAAAAAAAGCACTTTTACCAGAAGCAAGGTAAATTTAAAATATAAAAGCTGGATTGCTTTCATCAACAGCAATGTTTGTTATTTTACTCTCCAAATTATGTATGCATTATTTAAATCTACTTCTTATAATATTTCAGATTTATAATGAGATGCAAAACACATGAAAAAATGGAGATGTTTTTTAACAGATGTCAGGATTTATAAAGACACAGGAGCTTAGGAAGGGACTAAGTCCATTGCTACAAAGATGGATAAACAGACTAAAACAACAGGCAAGAAGGTCTGTATAGAAGTCCACACATTTATTGGTTCTCACTGTACAACAGACTGATATTAAGAGATCGATGGAAAAAAGGTTGACATTCCAATCAAAATGGTGGTAAGATAAGGTATTTGACTTGATTTTCACTGAGGAAAAGTATTCATTTTGTGTCTATCATGAGTCTGTCCAAATTTTAACTTTGCCACATGATTGAAAGAATGACACAGGTCATGAGTGAGCATAGTAGATATCTGTGAATAATAGCTATCTCAGTATCTGTAAGTATTTCCTGAAATATGATAGTACTAAAGTTTATGAATGCTGTGCCTTTTGATTGGTTATTCAATCAGTCCACATCTCCCATGTACTATACTGGATACAAGATAGGTAAAGATAAGACAAAAATTAACAAGTATTTCCTCTAGACAAAGCATTAACATACTCGCTAAATCAGAGAGAAAATGCGTTTAGAAGAGAAACATTTATTTACAAGAACTCAAAAATAACCTGAATATATCAAATATACTCAACTCTTGTAATCCACTGTAGGTATGAGCTATCAAATTAAAACAAGACTAAGTTAGGTAATACTTAACCACTACATCACAGGGAAATACAGAGTTAGCCTCCTGCAAGCTTCCCGGAACATTTATTTTTTACAACAAACGAGTACAAACCTGTGTATTTCTGGTTAAAAATACTTCCCTTAACATATATCATACATTTGTTAATATAAAACTCCTTGTCAACGGCCCTGTAACTCACGCCAGCACAGAGCTTATCTATTACATCATGGTTCATCAGCCTCTGTCTGCTTCGGGATACCAAACCGCACAGCAAATTCACCAACAAAAGCACAAAACTGTGAAAATTTGGAATTACATAGGCCATGGAAAAGGCATTAATTGTACATTAAAAAGCCTTGTTTAACTTCAGGTTGGATGTCCACATTTGACACTAAAAATTTCCACTGTATTGGACCTGCTTAAGAATGATCTAGGAAAGGTCCCAGGTGTTGTTTGGGTTAACAAATTAATTTTGTTGAGTGGGAAAATTCACACACACTGAATCTCCAAATAATGAGGACCAAATCTGTTGATATAGGATTAACAACACAAATTTGTATTCTATATAAAGCTTTATTTGAATGAAAGCTATGCTCTACCTAGGTCAAGTAAAAAAAAAAAAAAAAAAAAAATTCGTATGGCCAGGCGTGGTGGGCACGCTTTTAATCCCCGCGCTTGGGAGGCAGAGACAGAAGGATCGCGCAGGTTCAAAGCCAGCCACGCTGCCTTAAGCAACTGTGTTTCCAAATAAAATTACAAAATAGGTCTGGGAGTGTAGCCTGGAGGTAGAAGGGTTTCTGGGAACCCCAGTACCACCAAAAAATAATAAAATAAAATAAAATAAAATAAAATAAAACTCATATGGCAAATGTGGTATTAATACAAGAATGTTACAATGGATTCAGTAAAGAAGCACCTAATTCTAAAACATTGGTTTTGTGGCTCCAAGTGGTAGGGTTATTATTAACCATGGATTTCGGAGGGAGTGTATTCATTATATTTCCAGGCTCAAACACACTTCATGGATGGGTTTTCTTCACATCTTCTTTAGTCAAAGAACAAACCTACTTTGGCTTTTCATCTTCTTTGTCTTTATAATTTATGCTAATCTCTTGTCAATGACTTGTAATCACACATTTCCCACTGAGGTAGAGAAAACTTCCTTGAATAAAAGTATGTAAACCACACCGTGTGTGTGTGTGTGTGTGTGTGTGTCTGTGTGCGCACATTATAATCATACATCACGATTAATTCAGAAAGATAGAGACGTACATACACCCAGCACTTAGTCTCCCTCAGGTCCCACCGCACTGTACTCTCTCCCACCTCCTGTACATGATATTGACATCGGCATTGATGATTTTGTCTATGTACATCTACATAATATACACTGAAGCGTTTCCCCCACATCTTTAGGATGTGTTCCAGACTAAAGAGAATGTGGCACAAGATTTCCTTATGATAAAGTGGAATTTGAGAATTAGGCTGATGTTTCATCCCCACATAGTCTGAAGCTGTGTCTGCACTTTTCTTTTGTGATTTGGGCGCAGACACGAGCAGGCAGGAACAGAATGAAGAAGCATGGTGCTTCCTAGCAACACTAAATGACAGCCTCTTATCATGTTATTCAATTTTAAGTTTTATAATTTTTTAAAGAACTATACTCAAGTGATAAAAAAAACTATTTGATAATGGGAGTTGTCTTTTTATCTCCATCAGTATAAATAATGAATGGAGATCAGGTAGAAAAATAATCTTGACAATATGTATATGTTTTTTTCTATTTACTATAAAGTTCAGATCAAAGATCAAAGGTGAGCAAAGTGCTCTTCAGTCTTGACTTGTTTGCTGGAGGATTTCTTCATTTTCGCTATTGATTTATTGATTCAACAGAGATATATTAAGTCTCAACTGCTTGGAGCATGTGTATGCTTAAAATAGATAATGTAACTGCCATTATGAAGTTCATTTTCTGTCCTGTGGAAGATAATATACTGATTTTCTGATAGGTAGCACTGAAGAAGTATTTGCTTTTCAGCATTTAATTGACATTTCTCATCTTTTTAGAAACAAGCCCACAAGGAAGTCAATGGTGCTCTCCGTGCGATGTTGCCAATTTCTTTCGAGTAATCTTGGTTACAGATGTAACATCATACTTGCTATCTCCTGTGAGAATTCTTTTTTTTTTTTTTTTAATTAATTTATTTTTTAAATTGGTGCATTGTAGTCATATATCAATCACATTGGAGTACAAGACTTGAGAGGATATACAAGCACACATCATCCAATTAGCCCTCCTCCAGCCCCCGTCCCATTCCCTCCCCCTCCCTCCATCCCACACTTCTTTGGTGATTTACTTTGATACATTTGTTTATGTACCTCCTGCATTTTAAAGAGGCTCCGTCCTCCAGTATTACATACCCTCTGATTGGTCACATTAGTTGCTTCACTATAGGGCCCTTTCTATAGCTCAACCTCTTCCTGTTGCCCTTTTCCTCCTAGTTATTGCTGATTAAGAGAAGCGTCTGATTTATATTTTCTGTGATATTTCTCTGTGCATGCTGCGTTGCAAGTACCAATCCCACTCTTGATGGTCCCAGTAGTGGCCTGGCTACTCAGTGGACTGATCCGGACCTCGCTGGCTCACGCAGCGGCCTTGCCTCATGGGAGGACCCAGTTCTGGTCTCGCTGGCCCCTGAACCGGTCAAACCCCTAAGCTGGCTTTGGTCCCGACCTTGGAGGTCGCAGGAGTGAACTTGCCTCACGCCAGGCTCCGATGCTGGCCATTGGCCCCTGCACCGGTCTAACCCCTTGGCAGGATTCCAATCCCGGCCTCGGAGGCCCCAACACTGGTAATGCCTCACGGCAGGCTCCGATGCCGGCCTCACTGGCCCCAGCACCGGCCTAACCCCTTGACAGGCTCTTATCCTGGCCTCAGAGGCCCCAGTACCAGCCTTGCCTCACGGCAGGCTCCGATGCCGGCCTCGCTGGCCCCAGCACCGGCCTAACCCCTCGGCAGGCTCTTATCCTGGCCTCGGAGGCCCCAGTACCGGCCTTGCTCACGGCAGGCTCCGATGCCGGCCTCGCTGGCCCCAGCACCGGCCTAACCCCTCGGCAGGCTCCGATCCCGGCCTCGGAGGCCCCAGCACTGGTCATGCCTCACGGCAGGCTCCGCTGCCAGCCTCGTTGGCCCCAGCACCGGCCTAACCTCTCGGCAAGCTCTTATCCTGGCCTCGGAGGCCCCAGTACCGGCCTTGCCTCACGGTAGGCTCCAATGCCGGCCTCGCTGGTCCCAGCACCAGCCTAACCCCTCGGCACGCTCTTATCCTGGCCTCGAGGCCCCAGTACCGGCCTTGCCTCAAGGCAGGCTCCGATGCCGGCCTCGCTGGCCCCAGCACCGGCCTAACCCCTCAGCAGGCTCTTATCCTGGCCTCGGAGGCCCCAGTACCGGCCTTGCCTCACGTCAGGCTCCGATGCCGACCTCACTGGCCCCAGCAGCGGCCTAACCCCTCGGCAGGCTCCGATCCTAGCCTCAGAGGCCCCAGTACCGGCCTTGCCTCACGGCAGGCTCCGATGCCGGCCTCGCTGGCCCCAGCAGCGGCCTAACCCCTCGGCAGGCTCCGATCCCGGCCTCGGAGGCCCCAGCACTGGTCATGCCTCAAGGCAGGCTCCGATGCCGGCCTCGCTGGCCCCAGCACCGGCCTAACCCCTTGGCAGGCTCTTATCCTGGCCTCGGAGGCCCCAGTACCGGCCTTGCCTCACGGCAGGCTCCGATGCCGGCCTCGCTGGCCCCAGCAGCGGCCTAACCCCTCGGCATGCTCCGATCCCGGCCTCGGAGGCCCAGCACTGGTCATGCCTCACGGCAGGCTCCGCTGCCGGCCTCACTGGCCCCAGCACCGGCCTAACCCCTCGGCAAGCTCTTATCCTGGCCTCGGAGGCCCCAGTACCGGCCTTGCCTCACGGCAGGCTCCGATGCCGGCCTCGCTGGCCCCAGCACCGGCCTAACCCCTCGGCAGGCTTTTATCCTGGCCTCGAGGCCCCAGTACCGGCCTTGCCTCAAGGCAGGCTCCGATGCCGGCCTCGCTGGCCCCAGCACCGGCCTAACCCCTCGGCAGGCTCTTATCCTGGCCTCGGAGGCCCCAGTACCGGCCTTGCCTCACGGCAGGCTCCGATGCTGGCGTCACTGGCCCCAGCAGCGGCCTAACCCCTCGGCAGGCTCCGATCCCGGCCTCAGAGGCCCCAACACCGGCCTTGCCTCAAGGCAGGCTCCGATGCCGGCCTCGCTGGCCCCAGCACCGGCCTAACCCCTCGGCAGGCTCTTGTCCTGGCCTCGGAGGCCCCAGCACTGGTCATGCCTCACGGCAGGCTCCGATGCCGGCCTCGCTGGCCCCAGCACCGGCCTAACCCCTCGGCATGCTCCGATCCTGGCCTCGGAGGCCCCAGCACTGGTCATGCCTCACGGCATGCTCCGCTGCCGGCCTCGTTGGCCCCAGCACCGGCCGAACCCCTCGGCAAGCTCTTATCCTGGCCTCGGAGGCCCCAGTACCGGCCTTGCTCATGGCAGGCTCCGATGCCGGCCTCGCTGGCCCCAGCACCGGCCTAACCCCTCGGCAGGCTCTTATCCTGGCCTAGAGGCCCCAGTACCGGCCTTGCCTCAAGGCAGGCTCCGATGCCGGCCTCACTGGCCCCAGCACTGGCCTAACCCCTCGGCAGGCTCTTATCCTGGCCTCGGAGGCCCCAGTACCGGCCTTGCCTCACGGCAGGCTCCGATGCCGGCCTCGCTGGCCCCAGCACCGGCCTAACCCCTCGGCAGGCTCCGATCCCGGCCTCGGAGGCCCCAGCACTGGTCATGCCTCAAGGCAGGCTCCGATGCCGGCCTCGCTGGCCCCAGCACCGGCCTAGCCCCTTGGCAGGCTCTTATCCTGGCCTCGGAGGCCCCAGTACCGGCCTTGCCTCACGGCAGGCTCCGATCCCGGCCTCGCTGGCCCCAGCACCGGCCTAACCCCTCGGCATGCTCCGATCCCGGCCTCGGAGGCCCCAGCACTGGTCATGCCTCACGGCAGGCTCCGCTGCCGGCCTCACTGGCCCCAGCACCGGCCTAACCCCTCGGCAAGCTCTTATCCTGGCCTCGGAGGCCCCAGTACCGGCCTTGCCTCACGGCAGGCTCCGATGCCGGCCTCGCTGGCCCCAGCACCGGCCTAACCCCTCGGCAGGCTTTTATCCTGGCCTCGAGGCCCCAGTACCGGCCTTGCCTCAAGGCAGGCTCCGATGCCGGCCTCGCTGGCCCCAGCACCGGCCTAACCCCTCGGCAGGCTCTTGTCCTGGCCTCGGAGGCCCCAGCACTGGTCATGCCTCACGGCAGGCTCCGATGCCGGCCTCGTTGGCCCCAGCACCGGCCTAAGCCCTCGGTAAGCTCTTATCCTGGCCTCAGAGACCCCAGTACCGGCCTTGCATCACGGCAAGCTCCGATGCCGGCCTCGCTGGCCCCAGCACCTGCCTAACCCCTCGGCAGGCTCTTATCCTGGCCTAGAGGCCCCAGTACCGGCCTTGCCTCAAGGCAGGCTCTGATGCCGGCCTCACTGGCCCCAGCACTGGCCTAACCCCTCGGCAGGCTCTTATCCTGGCCTCGGAGGCCCCAGTACCGGCCTTGCCTCATGGCAGGCTCCGATGCCGGCCTCGCTGGCACCAGCAGCGGCCTAACCCCTCGGCAGGCTCCGATCCCGGCCTCGGAGGCCCCAGCACTGGTCATGCCTCAAGGCAGGCTCCGATGCCGGCCTCGCTGGCCCCAGCACCGGCCTAACCCCTCGGCAGGCTCTTATCCTGGCCTCGGAGGCCCCAGTACCGGCCTTGCCTCACGGCAGGCTCCGATGCCGGCCTCGCTGGCCCCAGCAGCGGCCTAACCCCTCGGCATGCTCCGATCCCGGCCTCGGAGGCCCCAGCACTGGTCATGCCTCACGGCAGGCTCCGCTGCCGGCCTCGTTGGCCCCAGCACCGGCCTAACCCCTCGGCAAGCTCTTATCCTGGCCTCGGAGGCCCCAGTACCGGTCTTGCCTCACGGCAGGCTCCGATGCCGGCCTCGCTGGCCCAGCACCGGCCTAACCCCTCGGCAGGCTTTTATCCTGGCCTCGAGGCCCCAGTACCGGCCTTGCCTCAAGGCAGGCTCCGATGCCGGCCTCGCTGGCCCCAGCACCGGCCTAACCCCTCAGCAGGCTCTTATCCTGGCCTCGGAGGCCCCAGTACCGGCCTTGCCTCACAGCAGGCTCCGATGCCGGCCTCACTGGCCCCAGCAGCGGCCTAACCCCTCGGCAGGCTCCGATCCCACCCTCAGAGGCCCCAGTACCGGCCTTGCCTCAAGGCAGGCTCCGATGCCGGCCTCACTGGCCCCAGCAGTGGCCTAACCCCTCGGCAGGCTCCGATCCCGGCCTCGGAGGCCCCAGCACTGGTCATGCCTCAAGGCAGGCTCCGATGCCGGCCTCGCTGGCCCCAGCACCGGCCTAACCCCTCGGCAGGCTCTTGTCCTGGCCTCGGAGGCCCCAGTACCGGCCTTGCCTCATGGCAGGCTCCGATGCCGGCCTCGGAGGCCCCAGCACTGGTCATGCCTCACGGCAGGCTCCGCTGCCGGCCTCGTTGGCCCCAGCACTGGCCTAACCCCTCGGCAAGCTCTTATCCTGGCCTCGGAGGCCCCAGTACCGGCCTTGCCTCACGGCAGGCTCTGATGCCGGCCTCGCTGGCCCAGCACCGGCCTAACCCCTCGGCAGGCTTTTATCCTGGCCTCGAGGCCCCAGTACCGGCCTTGCCTCAAGGCAGGCTCCGATGCCGGCCTCACTGGCCCCAGCAGTGGCCTAACCCCTCGGCAGGCTCCGATCCCGGCCTCGGAGGCCCCAGCACTGGTCATGCCTCAAGGCAGGCTCCGATGCCGGCCTCGCTGGCCCCAGCACCGGCCTAACCCCTCGGCAGGCTCTTGTCCTGGCCTCGGAGGCCCTAGTACCAGCCTTGCCTCAAGGCAGGCTCCGATGCCGGCCTCGCTGGCCCCAGCAGCGGCCTAACCCCTCGGCAGGCTCCGATCCTGGCCTCGGAGGCCCCAGCACTGGTCATGCCTCAAGGCAGGCTCCGATGCCGGCCTTGCTGGCCCCAGCACCGGCCTAACCCCTCAGCAGGCTCTTATCCTGGCCTCGGAGGCCCCAGCACCGGCCTAACCCCTCGGCTGGCTCTTATCCTGGCCTCGGAGGCCCAAGTACCGGCCTTGCCTCAAGGCAGGCTCCGATGCCGGCCTCCCTGGCCCCAGCACCGGCCTAACCCCTCGGCATGCTCCGATCCCGGCCTCGGAGGCCCCAGCACTGGTCATGCCTCATGGCAGGCTCCGCTGCCGGCCTCGTTGGCCCCAGCACCGGCCTAACCCCTCTGCAAGCTCTTATCCTGGCCTCGGAGGCCCCAGTACCGGCCTTGCCTCATGGCAGGCTCCGATGCCGGCCTTGCTGACCCCAGCACCGGCCTAACCCCTCAGCAAGTTCCAGACCCGATCTCGGAGGCCCTAGCACAAGCCTTGCATCATGGCAGGCTCCAATGCCGGCCTCGCTGGCCCCAGCATCGGTCTAACCCCTCTGCAGGTTCCAATCCCGGCCACGGAGGCCTCAGTAGTGGCCTTGCCTCACAGCAAGCTCCGATGTCAGCCACTGGCCCCGGCGCCCGCCTAACCCCTCAGCAGGTTCCGAGCACTGTCTCTGTGGTTAGTATTTCAAAGGTTCCAGTTGTAATGTATCAGATCTCTGCCTCCCCCGAATATTGGCCACTGGCATTGCCACTGCCTCCACCGTTTCAAATCCTTCCCAGGCTCTTTTTCCACTCTGAATGTTGTCCAGTGTTCCTAAGCATGTGTGATGGTAGCATTCGACGTTTGGTGTAATTTCTCCAAAAAAATAAAGTTGGTAAGATCCGGTTTCTGCTTCTCCTGAATACAAGTCTCTACCACCATCGCGAAGAACTCTTTCAACACCGCATTTCTCCTTGGTCTCCGCTAAACTCTCTCCTTATATGTGATGTCTGAGATTCTTAACAATATAGAGAAATAGCAGTCCTCTTTCACGGCGAATTTTTCCATAAGTTCCAGTGCATTTAGATAAGTTTTGTCTGCATCTCCAGTGTCCTGGCATCCATAATGGCTTTCTTACCACCTCTCCGATATTTTTCTTTATCTTTTTTTGTTCTGGGCCCGGTTTCTCCAGGGGTCTGGCGTGCTACTCGCAGTTCGGCCGGGACCCAGAGTCCCGCGATCCGGGCCCCAGCTGGCGTGCCCTGTGCTCGACCCCCTCCCAGAACCCAGCGTCTTACTGGGCCTTGTTTCTCCAGGGGTCTGGCGTGCTACTCGCAGTTCTGCCTGGGGCCCAGAGTCCCGCGACCCGGGCCCCATCTGGCGTGCCCAGCCCGCGACCCCTGCCCAGAACCCAGCGTCTTACTGGGTCTGGTTTCTCCAGGGGTCTGGCGTGCTACGCGCAGTTCGGCCGGGGCCCAGAGTCCCGCGACCCGGGCCCCATTAGGCGTGCCCTGCCCGCGACCCCCGCCCAGAACCCAGCGTCTTACTGGGCCTGGTTTCTCCAGGGGTCTGGCGTGCTACGCGCAGTTCGGCCCGGGGCCCAGGGTCCCGCGACCCAGGCCCCGGCTTTTGTGCGCCGCGCGCGACCCCTGCCCAGAACCCAGCATCTTACTGGGCCTGGTTTCTCCAGGGATCTGGCGTGCTACTCGCAGTTCTGCCTGGGGCCCAGAGTCCCGCGACCTGGGCCCCATCTGGCGTGCCCAGCCCGCGACCCCAGCCCAGAACCCAGCGTCTTACTTGGCCTGGTTTCTCCAGGGGTCTGGCGTGCTATGCGCAGTTCGGTCTGGGGCCCAGAGTCCCGCGACCCGGGCCCCATCTGGCGTGCCCAGCCCGCGACCCCCGCCCAGAACCCAGCGTCTTACTGGGTCTGGTTTCTCCAGGGGTCTGGCGTGCTACGCGCAGCTCGGCCTGGGGCCCAAGAATTCTTAATTAACTAGGAATGTAGATTAGGGTTGAGCAGAGTAAAATTTAGTGTCCCACATTATTTCAGAGAGGCCATTTAGTCATTTAAAAAATAGCATTTGTGTGTTGTCAAGCTAGCAGAGAACATGACGTCTGTGGAGGAATTTAAAACCTTGTGGCCCTGTTGTATCACCAGCTGGTAGCCATTCTGCCACAGAAACGAAAACTGAGATATTGCAGCTTCACTATTAAATGGTAGGGCAGGCCTCAGGGAGCAGAGTTTTTGTTTGTACAAGAAAATTTCTTGGTAGTGACAGAGATTCATTTCAGACCTTTCAGGAAGCTTTGTGTGATTTCCCAGGAGATCTCTCCAGGGGTCACAAAAGAATGGAAAACTCAAATCCGACCCTTCTATCTGTGCTGCAAGGGAGGGAAATTAATATAGGGGGACTTGAGCGGCATCCATTTCACTGATGAAAACAAGCACTTATATTAGGAAGGGTTTGCTTGGAGACTCTTACCTCCACCCACTCTGTATGGCTCCACTGACTCCAGGCTGGTGGTGAATACTAACTTGGACCAACAGTGCTGCCAGCACAGCCTTTTTGTTGGTGTTCATATGAAATCAACACGTGTTCACTAACCAAAGGAAACAATCCTGTTTCTAGTACCTACCAGAGCGCCTGACACTGAGCAAATACTTAAATAAATTCTAGTATGACTCTATTACTTTTTGGTATAAGCTGATGAAATCCAAATGGTATTTTAATGGCCATTTAGGCAACAGCTTAAATAATGGTATGTCCATATACAAAATCATCAGTACCAGTCTCAGTGACTTGGAAGGAGAGAATGAGGTGGGATCAGCTGAGAAATTCACCAGGTGTTGTGTGCAAGCATGTTCTTCTTATTTTGTATCTTATTATGGTATATAATCACAATGCACCGACAAATGCACATTTAAAAATAAAAACAAAGGAAATAAAGCTGTGATATTTAAAATCTGTTAACAGCGGAATTTATATCTCACTAGTGGAATGATAATGTAGTAGAACTTGTATGAGGGCAATTTTGAGATGTCTATTACAACTGAAAACGCCAATACTAGCCAGGCACAGAGGCACAGGCCTGTAATCCTAGTACTTGAAAGGCTGAGACAGGAGCATTATAGGTTTTAGGTCAGCCTCAGCAACTTAGCAAGACTCTGTTTAAAAATAAAAAAAATAGGGCTAGAGGTGTAGCTTGGAGAAAGTGTGCCTCTGGGTTCAACCTCCAGTACCCCTTGGCCCCCAAAATAAATGCCAATGCTTTTATCCATCAATCAAAATTTTAAGAATTTATTCTTAGAATATTTGCTACAACACTTTTTAAAGTGTTGAAATTTTAATATAAAAATTAACTACCAAATTAAGCTGGGCGTGGTGGTGCATACTTGTAGTTCCCGTGCTTGGGGGGCGAAGACAGGAGATTCACGCAGGTTCGAAGTCAGCCGCGCTGGCGTAAGAGACCCTGTTTCCAAATAAAAAGTATGAAATAGGTCTGGGAGTGTAGCCTGGAGGTAGAAAGAAAGGCTTCCAGGAACCTCAGTACCACAAAAAAAAAAAAAAAAAATAGTAACTACCACCAAATTAGCTATGATACTTTACTATAAGGAGATACCATACAGCTATTTAAAAAAAAAGAAACCCTTTGCATATATATTCTTAGAGGATTTCCAAGTATATGACCATTGCACAAATAAATTGAGAAAGGATATAGAGCTGGGTAAACTTGAAAAATATAACAAATGTGTGTCTATAAGTGTGCTTGTTTGTGTTCATTCATCTACATGAATTGGTAGAAACCCAAGAACTCTGGGGGAGGTTGCCACTGAAAATATAAATAATTGGCAAACAAGGGCATGGGAGGCTGTGAGGAGATTCTCTCTTTAATTCTGCACCACTGAAATACATTATTTTATGAAAATAATTAGCTTTGAATTTAAAACTCAAGAAAGGGTGAAGATATAAATTCCTAGTTGCAACGAATGACTGTTCCTGTTGTATTTTGTTGTGAAAGGTACACGAATCATTTTAGTACACATACTTTATGTTCCATTTGATACACTTCAGAAGTTTCTGGATTTATGAACCATTAATTTTGTAAACTAAAGAAAGATCATTGTTGGAAATAGTGGAAGTAATTCCATGGGCAAATGTTCTGATAAATATATTTCAACAGAATGAGCCATTAAATTAGCATTTTGAATTGTTAAATAATGTTTGTTTCTAATGTAACAGCTCACGCATGATTCACAACCATGTTAAGAGATTTTCTGCTCTAAGTTTGTTTTAAAATTCCCCTTAAATTGTTAGATGCAACCAGTAATTCATGATCTTCTTATTTACTCTGTTGAGTCACACTCCCAAGGCTCACACGACTACTTCCTGCTTCCGTTAGATCATTTCAAGTAAAATCACTTACGTACTGGAAAACCTTGCTATTTTTTAGGAACTATAAGATGATTTTTTACTTGGAGTAGATTATAATGTAGATAACACATGAATGTATGTGTCATGAAAATAGAGAATAACCAAAAATAAAGTTAGTCCTCATAAAATAATTCCCACTGTTGAATATAGAAACAATGGCAAATGGGAAAATCTTAATTTCGTAGTCACCAATGCAGTGATCGATTTGGTTTAGGGTCATCAACAGAAGCCAAACAGAATCTAAGATATTAGCAAAAGAAGTTATTCATGTTGGATCTCAACATCTTTATGAATTACTAACAACAGAAGGAAATATTGTCCTGCATTGTACAATGGAAGAACTGGTGGCCCACCTGAGCTAAGCCAGCAAATTTAGTACCAGTAGCACTTCCACGGGATCTGCACAAAATCCTGCAACTGAAAGCTATGGGCATGTGTGTCACTGTCAGCAGGAACAACGTTACGATGTGAGACTATAATGTGCCAATAAAGGCATTAAAGAAAAAATAAAAGTATAAAAAATAAATGATTCAACTGAATCAACCATCTGTCCCTCACTGTTGTTGAAAATGCATTGCTTATCTGAAAACTAATCTTGAGTGAAGTATCTGACAGACCCAGAATTTTCTGAAGAAAATCAATATGACAGTATGGTCTTAAATTAAAAAAAAAAGATGTCTTATCAATAGGAAAATAAAATAAGTGACCTTTTCTGGATTAAAAATCAAGTTATTTCATCATATCATAAAAATTTCAAATCCCTGTTGGATTAAATAAGAACATTCACACAGATACATTGAACAATAAGACAAAATTTGAATATGAATCAATTATAGATGATATTTTAAGATTAATGTAAAGCGTCTCGCCTATGATAATGGTGTTGCAGTCATGTACAAAGGGTTTTGAGGTAAACGATGATTGCTAAAAGACATGAGCAGGTGATGCATGGTTGTGTCTACACTTACTATCAAACATTACAGCATTTACTGCATTACACACATGCATATGCACATTTCTGTTGATTCTAGTTATGTATATTTATAAACATACTCATAAATTTGGGCATGAACATATATACATTCACATATCTTATTACTTTTCTCTATCTTTATGCATATAAAATGTATATGTTATATAAACTCAATAAAATAAAAAGATAACAAATATAGAATATGCATATAATATTATATAACATGCAATGTAGTGTGTGTTTATATATAGATCTATATATACACAAATATACACATATACATATGGTAGATATCAAGATGCACTTTTCCAACTGAATATACATGAAATTCATGATTATCTCTTCATGGATTTTTAAAAATTAACTGCATTGATAGCAAAAGTGAAGATAGATTAGCCAGTGTAGTGCTTTGTCTCCATTGTTCCTTTTCTTAGTCTGGTTAATCTTTGTGCATTAATCTGTGCCTCAGGATGCCACATTCTAGAGACACTATATCACTAGATTCCCTTTGTCTTGATATTTATTTTTTTGAGGGTCTTTTTCTTGTTTTGTTTTTTTTGTTTTTGGTCATTTTGGAACTGTGGATCGAACTCAGAGTGCTGCAACTGCAGGGCAGGCACTTTTCCACTGAGCTACATCTCATCCCCATGCCTTGATATTTTAAACAGCTAATCTGTGATACAATGCAGGTTGATTGCTTTTATTTATCACCAGGGTCTCAATTGTGGTTGTGTTTGCATGTCTATGTTATCATCTTTCCAAGAGTGCAGTACTTGGCTAAATGCCTTCATGTACCTCATTCTGCAGTGTGCTGTGTGTGGATTTTGACAGAAAGCAGAAAATAGATGTGCATTGTAGCTATGAGTTTTCTGGAGAACACTCAGAGAATGGTTGAAGATGAGTAAATTTCTGTAAAGACATAAAAAGATATAAATATTACTTAACATTAGCCCTGCCTTAATATGTGTCTGTTCTAAAAGATGGAGATCAGGATTCTGCAGTAAAGAACTAGCTCCTCTTCAAAGAGCTCTGATCAGAACTTTGTTCCTGGGTAGTGGTGTTTATCTCCTCTAGATGTGCACTGCTGCCCAGTGATACCTATGCTTGGATGACTGTATCCTTCAGTGGAAAAATATAAAGCGGATCATGTTCAGATGTGTTCAAGGCTCCCTATAAATTGTAATTATAAAGCTGGAGTGGTGGAGGCTGCCCATAATCCCAGTTCTCAGCAAGCTGAGACAGGAGGGACACAGGTCCACAGTCAGCCTCAGTAACTTAGGCAATTTAGTGAGACTGTGTTATAAAAAACTTCAGCAACTTAGTGAGACTGCGTAAAATAAGGATATAGGTGGAGCTCAGAGATAGAATGCCTCTGGATTCAATCCTCAGTAACACCACAAATGCACATGCGTGCACACACAGTCACGCTGAATTGGATATTATGAAACTTTGCCTCTTTTAAAACATTCTTAATAATATTCTTAATAATATTCTCAAGAGTAATCTTTTTTTGTGTGTGTGTGTGGTGTTACTGGGGTTCCTGGAAGCCCTTCTATCTCCGGGCTACACTCTCAAATCTATTTTATAATTTTTATTTGGAAACAGGGTCTCAAAAGTCAACACAACTGGCTTCGAACCTGCGTGATCCTCCTGTCTCCCCCTCCCAAGCATGGGGATTACAAGCATGTGCCACCACGCTCGGCTATCAACAATAATCTTGACATAACTCAGGAGTCTTTGGTTGGGTTGTAAATCTTTTCATCTCTAACCTGGAATCAGAAATCAGGACGCTGAAGAGAAAACTTTATTGTGGAGCTCTGAAGAATGTCTATAGAGGCTTTGACTGGGATTCTGCCAGTTGCTTGTTTAGGGCCAGATATGCACAGACATATGCTTTAGTTACTTTGCTCCTGTAAAGTAGGGAAAAAAAAATGTCTCCAGCTTGTAGGATCATCAAGAAGATAAGTAAATAAATGAGAGTCAAAAAATAAAACAGTAGGACTTCCGGGAAGATGACGACTGACAAAAGCAGAGTTTACGAGTCCTGCTAACAATCAATCTCTATTGCCACAAAATCAGCGTTTTTCATAGCCAGAAAACACCATCAGCAGAGAAATAAAAACTGTAAATACAAGGGATAGAGAAAAATAAGACTAGAAACACAACCAGCTACCAGAAAAGAAACCAGCCCACATTGCAGTGGCAGATTCGTGCCAGCGCCATCTTGCCTTGCAACAGCAGGCTCCAGAGAAGAAAGTGACTCAGAATGGAGCTCAAAACCAGAAAAGAAATATGCCAGCCTCATGGCCGAGGGCACAGTAGCAGCACCATATTTCCAGCAGTGTCGGCGAGTTCACCACACCCACAAAAGCTCCAGATCAGCGCACTTAACAACCCACCAGGCTCTGGGGAAGAAAGGTAAACAAGGAGCTGAAGTGAGCAGCTGTGGATCATTGGGTGTAATTCAGCACTTCTTTCAGCGCAAAGAATGTCTAAAACTCTCAGTGGCCAAGCTCATCATGCCATCCAGGGACTCAGAACAGAGCTCAAAACAAGAAAGGAAATACACCAACCTCACACCTACTGAGGGTGTGGCAGCAGCGCCATATTGCCAGAGGGAGTGGCAAGTTCATCATGCCCGCAACAGCTCCAGATCAGCGCACTCAATAACCATAAGTAAAATTGAGCCCCCAAAAGGAGAAATCCCAGCACTGCACCCATAGGGACTTGCACAGCTTTGATAATCTCCCTGGGTCTGAGATTTTGCAGTCCAACCCAGTGAAGGAGTAGTGGTGGCAGAGATACCACACCCTAGTTACAGCTCCCTGTGGGAAAACACCTAGCCTGGCATCCCCATGGTCTTTTGCAGCCTTGATTAACTCCCTGGGTCTGAGACTTTGCGATACAACCCAGAAAAGAAGTAGTGGTGACTGAGATTACCACATACTTGAGATCCAGAGCACCCTAAGTGAAGTCGTAGTGACACAGGGAAGAACCCAGAGAAGGCACAAACTTCTAAAATCATGGGAAAGAGGAATAACAATGGAGCAATGAATGCACACAACTCACAACATCAGAACCTGATAACACAGAAATTAAGAGATCTCCAGAAGATCAAATGAGGAATATAACTGTAGAAATAATACAGGACCTTCATAAAGTATTTAGGGAGAGTTTAAATGAAATAAAGGATGCAATCCTTGAAGTAAAGGTCCCAATTTAAAGTATAAACAATTGATTAGACCACATGGAGAATAGAATTTCACTCCCAGAAGATGATCACTCTAAAAATGAACGCATAGTTTATAATTTAGAAAAAAATCTGACAGCAGAAATTTGACATTGAAGAAATATGGGCCCATTTTAAGAGAGCTAACCTAAGAATAACTGGAATAGAGGAGAGAAAATAAGGTTAAACCAAAGGGATCAATAATCTCTTCAAGGAAGTAAAAGCAGAAACTTTTCCAAACATAGAGCAAGAGGTCGATGCACAGGTCCAGAAAACTTATAGAACTCCCTTTAGACAGGATCAGAGAAGAGGATCCCCACGCCACATAATTGTCAAAATGACCAATGTGGAAGCCAAGTAGAGAATCTTAAAGGCAACAAAAACAAAAGGCGAAGTGACATTCAGAGGCAAACCAATTAGAATCACTCCAGACTTCCCAAACCAAGTCATGAAAGTCAAGGGCTTGGAGTAACATATTTCAAACTCTTGAAATAAAACAATTTCCAGCCAAAAAATTTTCTACCAAGAAAAACTATCAAATTAGATGGGGAAATAAGAAGCTTCCATAACAAACAGAAACTGAAGGAATTTATGTCTTCAAAACCATCGCTAGAGAAAATACTCAAGGAGATTAACTACAAAGAAGAAATAGGTAATACATGCCAGACCAAAGAAACAAGATTTTCTATCTAGCAGACAACTAAGTGAAGAGGTATAAATAGTATCTCAAACAGATATAAAATCTTAACACGTTAGGAATTAAAAATTATCTCTCAATAATCACACTGAATGGAAATGGCCTCAACTCCCCAATAAAAAGACATAAAATGGCAAAATGGATTAAAAACCAGAATCCATCCATCTGCTGCTTACAAGAAACATACCTTACAAGTAAATATAGGAACAAACTCTAGGTAAAGGGCTGGGGCAAGGTAATCCATGCTAACAGAACTCGAAGGCAAGCAGGAGTAGCAACTATGATATCAGACAAGTTATACTTCAAACCCACACTTATTAGAAGAGACAAAGAAGGTCATATTTTACTGGTAAAAGGACTAATCCAGAAAGAGGAAATAACACACAAGTCTTTTACCCCAATATGATATATGAATATAATGCATCAATAAAAATCTTAAGAAATCAAATAAAACAGTAAATGGTACATGGCAATCACTTAATAAATGTCAGAGTTACTATTGCTCATAGTGCATTGGTGTTCTCATTATTAGTCTAGTTTTTTCTGAAGGGAATCCCGAGTAAAAAGTATTTTTATTATAAAAGAAATATGGTCACTTTACTAAAAATCCTACTCTTAGTACCATTAAAATATTTAGATATATTTTTGCAGTACTGGGGATTGAATACAGGGGCATTCTCAGATACACCCCCAACCCTATTTTTTTTTTTTTTTTGGTACTGGGGTTCCTGGAAACCCTTCTATCTCTGGGCTACACTCCCAGACCTATTTTATATTTTATTTTGAAACAGGCTCTCTTAAGCCAGCAAGGCTGGCTTCGAACCTACGCGATCCTCCTGTCTCTGCCTCCCAAGCGTGGGGATTACAAGCATGCGCCACCACGGCCGGCCTACTTTTTATTCTTTATTTTTTAAATAAGCAAGTGAGCTAAATAGATGCTTCATGAAGGAAGAAATTCAAATGGCTAAGAAATGCATAAAAATGCTCAACATCACTAGCAATCAGAAAGATGCAAATCAAAACTAACCTGAGGTTTCAAATAATTCCTATTAGAATGACAATCATTCAAATCACAAACAGCAACAAATGCTGTTGAGGATGTGGAGAAGTGGGAATTCTAATACATTGTTGGTGGGATTGCAATTTAGTGCAACCACTTTGGAAAACAGTATGGAGGATCCTGAGAAGAATGGGAGCAAACTTACCATATGATCCAGCAATATCACTTCTGTATATCTACCCAAAAGAATGGAAAACAAACGATTCTTTATTTTGAAACAGAGTCTCACGAAGATGTGGAGGGCCTCACTAAGTAGCTGAGGCTGCAATCAAACCTGTCATCCTTCTGTCTCAGTCCCCCAAGTATTGGGAGTACAAGCATAGACCACCATGCCTTGCTTCCACTAAAACTATTTAATGAGTATCCCTACTTAAAAATATCATGTATAATGTCACAATGCCTGTATTGTGACATTAGCACAGTGTAAATATGGCCTAACTAAAACATAAATCTATCCTTAAAAAATATATTATTAATTTTTTTATTACATTTCATTTAATTTCTTATTATTTTTAAAATTTTTATGTGGATCATATTGAAAATGGCATACATTCGGACTGTGCTTGGTGCCCTTTCCCACCCCCCCACTTACCCCCCCCCAACAATGAGTGTCCAGGTTAACCATGCTACATTCATACTTTTACACATATGATATTATTTAAATGTGCATCCTTACAAAATTGAGACTTCTGAATTTATTAGATGATGATGATGATTGAGATAACTTCAGAGAAAAAACATTTTAAGGAGTACTTCACTCAACACTTGATGCCTGTATTTGGAAATAATCTAGTGGACTAGTAATTGTATGCAGGGATGTTTTGAAAAAATAATGCTCAAGTGCTTGTTTTAAACAATTAACACAAAGAATTTACTGTTTTCTTGTGCAAAATAAAGCACACCCTTGAGTTCATTTGCTACATGAAGTGAAACCATTTAAACTACTAATTAACAAAAAGGTCACCACACAATGAATAAATCAGCTTTCATCCCTGCAAGATGTTTCTCCATCCATCTGTTGAAATAAAACCTTCTGAGCCTTCAACACGTTTTTTCCAAGTGTTTCTTTTTAATCTAAGAAAAAATTTTTATTTGTTTCTAGAATGCTATGTCAAAAGGTTACATCTGAATATCAAATAACCCTCCAATTCTTAACAGCTCAAATTTGTAAAGCTAATCAGGCTTGGGTAAAAATAAAAACACCAGACAGCAGCATGTCCTATTTTGAGGCCAACAAGAGCAAGCGTAGCCTATCTGACATCCAGAGCACATTATTTGACTGTCTTCTGCTCCATATGACAAAAATACTTTGGCAATAACCATACACTGTGTAATATATTTAAAAGTAGCTACAAATGTTGCTTTAAACACCTCCAATTTTGTCTTATTTACTAATTAATTAATTTCTTGAGTTCTATTACATAATTTTTAGAGTTCATCATTTGATTTCAAATTCTTAAGAAATTCAGAATAGCTAAGTGCTAGTGGCCAATTTCATAAATATACTAAAATAGTTACAAGTTCTTCCAAATTCTTGCTTGTATTAAAAATAAAAGCTGGGCATGGTGGCGCATGCTTGTATTCCCAGCATTTGGGAAGCTGAGACAATAGGATCATGGTTTGCAGACAGCCTCAGCTACTCAGTGAGGCCCTTTGCAACTCAGGGAGGCCCTGTTCCAAAATAAATAATAATAATAATAAAAATAGGGCTGGGTGTAGCTCAGAAGAAGAATGTCCTTGGGTTCCATCCCCAGTACCTCAAAAGTAAATAAATAAATAAATATCTTCACAAGTTGCAATTTTAGCATCGGTGCCCCTAATTTTACTTTTAGGTCTTGAGCCATTCATTGTTTTCAAAACTAGCAATTCAAAAGTAGAATAGAATACCACCCTGAACAAGCCCGGCCGTCTCTGAAAATACTATTGAAACAGCATCAGATATTTTATATGAGTTGTACTACTTTCACATCATTACACCTCAAAACCACATACTTTTTTAAACATTAAAGCCAAATATAAAGTGGTTACACTAATTCTGAACTCTTATAGACAATGTTCCCCAATAATTTCTGCAACTGGTATCAATCTCCACCCAACACAATAATTCTGGTATGAAAAAGAAATGAACGTTTGAGATTGTTTCTTCAGAGATGAAAAGGGTTCTTTTAAATTAGTGAATTTGTTATCAGATTGTGCACTGCCTAACTATCCTGTGCTGTATCTTTTAACTTGTTCCTCTAATATATGTGAAAATATTTAAAAGGAAGAAAATACAGTGTACCAGCAAACTGTATGATCATACTTGTCTGTTAGAATTTCTAAGGATCACTCAAATGTTAACCTTTATGAATTGGAACAAGAAAATCTGTGAAGGTTTCTTCACCTATAAATTAAGATTCACTTCATTAAATAGTAATGAAAATATTAAAAAATAGTTTCTACCTGTTTCTCCCACCTATTCCATCACCTAAGACATATGCGTGGTCCTCTGAGCTGAACCCCTTTTTGACTTTTCCCCTGAAGTTCATCTGGAAACTGGTTAGGGAAGTAGAGATGGGGTTGTTTGATTATTGAAGTTTAGAAGTCATGGAGAACACCACCATCTTGGAATCTTAGACAGAAGATGAAGAATCAAAGTTTCAGGGTTTCTGGATATGAATTTATATATCTGAGTCTTTCAAAATAAAGGAATGAGGTTGGAAATACACTTGTGCACAGATGTTTACTGTGAGAGTTATCTTCTTCAAAGGGTCCAGTGTTGTTCTAGGTAAATAGTTCAGCAAAAAAAATCCAGCAGTAAAACCAAAGTTAGTCACTGGTTTGTAGACTTTATCCCTGGACCAGTACTTCTTGGACCAGAGTCGAGATGGCACAGTGGTCTCTTTTCTTGAGTCTGGCAGTGTGGATCTGTGCACACAGTTATCTGCGGGTCCCACTGTGCTGCTCCTGATAGATGCTCCAGATGTCTGCTGACCAGCCCATAATTTATCTCATTAGTATTCGTGGATCAGGCTAAAATCATCAGCCACTGTAAATGACAGAAGAAGAAAATATTGGTGGTGTTTTTTTTTTTTATTCCGATCTTCTAATCAAAGGGTACAAGGTTGGGGAAGAAAAAAAAAAGAAAATGCTTGAACTTGAGTTGTGTTCTGAAACCGAATTCTCAGTATGTAAATAATCAGGCAATGGGGATGTAAGGGAAAATATACATTAGGAATGAGTTTGCAATAGAGAAATCCTTGAGGTTGGGGAATTTTCTGATGCTAAGAGGATCTGCATACAGGGGCTGCTTTCAGTTGTAGATTGGTGTAGCTTCACATCAGAAAACAAATGTATAAGTACAAGGATTCAGGGAACCCTTCTCCTTCACCTTGAAGGTTAGGACTGGGACTAGGGTTGTTCTTTTTCTTTCTTTCTTTTTTTTTTTTTTTTCAGGTTTGGGGATGGAACCCAGGGACATTTGACCTCCAAACTACACTCCCTGCCACATTTTTTGTTCTTTTATTTTTAAACAGGGTCTCACTAAGTTGCGGAGGGCCTCACTAAGTAGCTGACGATGTCCGCTGACCGCAATCTTCCGGTCTCAGCCTTCTGAATGCTGGGATTACAAGTGTGTGCCCCCACGCCCGGTTTAGGGTTATTCTTATTGTCACTTGGTTATGGATGTTCTGAATGAACAAGTTAAAATGTGTGCTTTTAATATTTACAAAGCAAGAGTGAAAGAAAATGGACATTGATAAAAATGATGAGAAATTGTTACCAGTAACAAATCAATACGTGAGAAAAAAAAAAGACTCTCATCCAGGCGTGGTAGCACACACTTGTAATCCCAGCATTCAGGAGGCTGAGACCTGAGGATTGCGGTTCGCAGACAGCCTCAGCTATTTAGTGAGGCCCTCTGCAACTCAGTGAGACTCGGTTTCAAAATAAAGAAGAAAAAATAGGGCAGGGGGTGTAGCTCGGAGGTCCAAAGCCCCTGGGTTCCATCTCCAGACACCCCCCCACACACACACACACACAAAGACTCATGAATCAAGTTGGAAATAAAATAGAAATTTTATTTATGTCATACAGTTCACTCAAACTTTGCTAATACCGAACTTGAAATTTATCCAGACAGGATTCTAAATCCTTGTAAACTTTCTTCCTTAATTTCCCGCAATTCTATGCATTTAAGATTCTGTCAAGGTAGTGCTCTAAGTTACTGTGCTAAATCTAATAAACTTAGTTTTGCTTGATTGATGTGTTTTTCTGAAGCCTCCTGGGGAGTCAACATTTGAAAGAAGGCAGTTCATCTGAAATTGCATTATGGCATCTTAATAGATGAGCATACCTGAGACCTAGCTTTCTGTGTTTTCATTGAATAAGGTTGGGTGAGATTCGCATGGTTAATATTTTTGTAATGATGTACAAGACAGGGAGCCTTGCTCCCACAAAACAGATTAAAAATGTAATAATATTATGTAACAAAGCTTCAGTGATATATTATAGAAATTTGTAAGTTTAGATTCATACACTTAAAAATTTGATAGTTCAGGCTTAAATGTAATCATGAAAATATCCAAGGAAAGAAGATAGAAAAAGATACAAAAAAGAGTTATAAATCAAAAGATACAATCAAAAGATGACTCTTTGCAAGAACTAAAACATTTTAAAAGTATAAACACAGTTTTAAAGTAATAACAACTCCAAAGTTTAATATATGACGGACAGAAAGAAGTTGAAGCCAGTGAGCCTGAATTTGGGGCTTTTCAGACAGTTTGAGTCAACTTTTAAGGCTTCCTAAGACACAAGAAAAAACTGAATGTTTCTTTTTAGAGACAGGATTCAGTTTCTACTGGTAGAAATAAGAAGGTAAAAAATTACAAAATTCTTCCTTTTGCCGGGCGTGGTGGCGCACGCTTGTAATCCCCATACTTGGGAGGCAGAGACAGGAGGTTTGCACAGGTTTGAAGCCAGCCTCGCTTAAGAGACCCTGTTTCCAAACAAAATATAAAATAGGTCTGGGAGTGTAGCCCTGAGGTAGAAGGGCTTCCAGGAACCCCAGTACCACCACACACACACACACAAAAAATTCTCCCTTTTTCAATTTTTCTTCTTTTGTACTAAATGGCTCATTTAGGCTTTATGATGCCGCGTTTATCAGTATATAATTTTCTTGATTTCACTACACATTTTTTCTGGTAATTTCTGTTGATAATTATCTGTGGAAAGAGACAATTAAGTTTTATGTTGCCGTTAGGTGTGTGTGTTGGGTAGGATGCCTTAGTCTGTTACCTTTTTGCTCCCCCCCCACTTGCTCATCTTTCCACCCACCCACTGTGTGTCACCGTGTGTCTCCGTGTTTAAGCCCAGGAGAGTAGACACCACAGAGATAAACAACAAAAGACAGTTTTTAGTTCCAAATATTCCCAGTAACAGTAACATAAATATTTTTAACCTCAATTGAAAGACACAAAAGAGAACCTCCTCTAACAGATAGCTTAACGTTGCTATTGAAATCAGAGCATTTCACTCTTATGAGCAAACTCAGATTTATTTTTCTTTTTACATTTATTGCCAGAGATAGAAAAACCTTGTCTCAGTGGGTTCCTGCCGCTTAAGAAGGCTCATTTTTTTTTTTTTTATCTCTCTGAATATTTTCTATTCAGGCCCAGAATAAGGCTCTCAAATTATTCATCCAAGAATCCTTTAAAATAAGTACTCATCTTCTTCTCCTCAAGTATTCAAACAAGCCTTCACTTTGTACACAACTACACTGGCAGTATTCAGTGTCCTTTGCCTACGGCATAAAATGTAAGCAAGGCAAAAGGCTATGAAAGAGCTGGGCGGCATGGTGGCTCAAGCTTGTAATCCCTGCGCTTGGGAGGCGGAGACAGGAGGATTGCACAGGTTCATCATCAGCCTCGCTGGCTTAAAAGAACCTGTTTCCAAAAAAAAAAAAAAAAAAAAATATATATATATATATATATATATATATATATATAAATAGGTCTGGGAGTGTAGCCCGGAGGTAGAAGGGCTTCCAGGAACCCCAGTACCACAAGAAAAAAAAAAGGCTATGAAAGTAAGATCTAAGTCTTATAGATACCACACAATAGCCCTACATTTAATTCTGTTCTTTAAACAATATAGAAATGTATTTAAACATTTTCCTAAATCAACACAGCCTTTAGTTTTTGTATTTATTTCTTAAATAATAAATAAATTCCATTATTTCCCCATATATTGTAAAATTTATTTTTCTTCCGTTTTCCATGATTTTCCACATTCCTTACTAATTTCTGTATTGGATATATTTTCTTTTTTATATTTCTGAGTTCTTCATGAATAAAAATATAAACCCTGTGTCTTACATTTGCCTTTAATGAGTCCTGTTTTATTTTGTCTTAGTAATTATAAGGTATTACTAGATAAAGGTTAACTTCTAGGGAGACTTTTATTTCACTTATAGATGTGTCTTCCTGAGAATTTTATTTTGTGTGTGGTACTGGGGATTGAACCCAGGGGAATTCTACCTCTGAGCTACACCACCATCCCTACTTTTTATTCCAAGTTGCAGAGGGCCTCACTAAGTAGCCGAGGCTGGCTGTGAACCTACAATCCTCCTGTATCAACCTCTCAAGTACTGGGATACAGGCGTGCACCACCACACCTGGCTCCTGAGTTTTTAACATTCCACAGGAAGATATAAAATTGTTCATACTGCTTCTCATATTTTGAAAGTTTCATTTTATTTTTGTTTTAAATATTTAAATGATGTGAACATTATTCTACTGAAGTTATCAAAAAATTTTAAGACATTGAATACTACTGTGATGTTTCTGTACAAAATGAAGACTTATTTTAGCACTTGAGCAGGAGACTATCAATATATACTGAATTCAAGTATGCATATCTATCTCTCTCTCTCTCTCTCTCTCTCTCTCTCTCTATATATATATATATATATATATATATATATATATATATTCTGAAAATCATATTTCTGTGACAGGTTATACTTTTCAATATTGACCACACCAATCTATATACATTCCATTGTCTATAAATATTTTTCCTACGTAAGTTTGATCCTTTTCTTTTTGAATGTGGGCAAAACTTAGTATCAAACTTGGCCCTTAGATTGTGGTGGAAGTGACCTTGTGTGATTTCTAGGGCTGGTCCATAGAAAGCATTGACATTTCATCCCTGACTCTCCACTTCAGCTTATACCTTGACGGCCTTGAACCCACAAGTTAAGTATGGTGACCCTCAAGCTACCAATGGAGAGGAGAGGTAAAGACATGGAAACCCGACAGCTACCCGATGGGGGCAGGTGCTCTGGTCTTTAGCATCTGGGTCTCCAATTCCAGAGTCCTGGAGATGATGCCAAACGTCCAGCCTTCCCTGCTTAGGCCAAGAGGAAACTAGGGGAGCTGCCTTCTGAGCTCTGCACAAATCGCCTCTCTGCTATTTGAAATTCTGAAGTGGCAAAGTCCTGTGACAATACAGACCAGGACAAATCCTCTACCTCTTTCATTTGTTTTATTCTGCTATAACTCAATGATCTACATTTTTTCCTTTCATAGGCATCATTTAAAAAAAATTACATCTAAAAAGTAAAATGTCATAGGAAAAAAATTCTCTGAATTACTCATAATATCTTGGAATCTTTTGCCCTATATTGGTTTATTTTTCTTCCAGAAAAGCAAATTAATTTGACACCCCTTAGCAAAACAAAACACATAAACACATGCTTGTGATAAACAGTTATCCCATTCAATGTGAAAAGCAATTAAAAGGTAATTGTTAGTATCATCCTGGGAACTCTGAGAGCCAGTTATGCTTTAAAATTTGTTTACAACTTTTTTTATTTAAATGGAAGGTTTTAAAGTTGTGTTTATGTGATTTTTTTTCCAGTCTAGGCTATTTCCTGGCAATATGAATGCTCAATAAATTTAGCTATCATTATAGCCTTGTGACTTTCTATTTTGCTTTTTCGCAGACAATATTTAACTGCTGTTAAGTAGTGTGTTTGATTTCATTATATTTTAAATGGTTATCTTAATTCTACTATTAAGTTTTGCTTGTTAATTTTATATCTAGTCATTTCATCACATTTTCTTTTCATGTATCAGATTTTATATTATTTTTATAGGTTTGTAGTTATAGTGAAAGACATATAAAACAATATATTTTTCTTTATTAATTTTGCTTGCATAGCAAATATATATAGTATATAACATATATTATTGGTTCAAGGTAGATATATATCTTAATGTGGTACAAGATGGTAGAGGCGTACATGCAGACATCACTCATTTAGCTCTTGCCCAGTTCCCACCCCATTCCCTCCCCCCTTCCTTCTTTTTATGTTTGGCTTAGTGATTGACTAAGCCATTATTTACATTAGAGAATTTCCCTCTTCCCCCCTTCAGTGTCCTCAGTTAGTCTTATTTGCTCATCTAGTTTCTCCTTTTTTGTCTCATGTTCCTTCCATGACCCTTTTCTTCCATCTTCTCTATATTAGGGAGAGGATCTGATTTTTTACTTTTTGTGGCTGAATAATATCACTTAGCAACATGTTTTCCAATTCCATCCATTTCCTTGCAAATGATACAATTTTGTTCTTCCTTATGGCCGAGTAAAATTCCATTGTGTAAGTATCCCATAGTTCTGTAACGCATTCATATGTTAATAAACATCGTGGCTTGTTCTACTATGTGGCTATGAACATACAGACACATGCATTAGTTTGGTTGTTTCGTTTCCATTCTTTTGGGTGAATGGATACCCAGAAGTGGTATTACTGGATAATATGGCACCTTCATTCCCATTCTTCTCGGGATCGTACATTTTGTTTTCCAAAGTGGTTGCAATACTTTGCAACCCCACCAAAAATGTATTAGAAAAAGGGTGTGGAAAAGTGGGAACTCTAATATAAATATTTTTATATTCTTACTTTTAGGAAAAAAAATTGTGATTTTTTTTGGCATTAGAGGTTGAGACATTAACAGAGAGGCTCACAGCAATTTGGTGACACCCTGTTTCCAAATAAAAAATATAAAGTAGGTCTGGCGGTGTAGTTCGGAGGTAGAAGCCCCTGGGTTTCATCCCCTGGACAAAAATGATAAAAAAAAATCTGGCCAATAAGTATTTGCTTTGTAGCACAACTTTACTTTGACTAAATTGTATTACGTCTTCTTCCATTTTGTGGAATAAATCACGAGTACTACAATATCTTGGCTGTAGGTAGATATAGTAGTCACATGTCAGTTTATAACATAATTTCCCAAACTACTTTCAAATTAGCCTCACTGTTTTAGATTCCCACCCACAATATATGGGCAATCTAGTTTCTCTGCATGATGAATGCTAACATTTTCTATTATCAGTATTTTTACTCTAACTGTTCTGATAGACATGTAGTGATAGCTCATTGGGGCTTGAATTTGCATTTATCTCATTGGGTAACAATATTGAACACTCTTCAAGTGTTTACTTGCCATCTGTACCTGTGCAATGCTTGAATATGATTTTGGCCCATTTCCTGATTGGATTGTTCAGATATTTTACTGTTGAATTTTGAACTTTTTTTCCTGTATTACAGATACTAGTCCTTTGTCCAGATACCCGGTTGACTTTTTATCTCCTTCAAATGAGCTATCACAGAGCACTAGGGGTTAATTTTTATGAGATCCAATTTATCTATTATTCATCTTGTAAAACATCTTCTTGGTGTCCAGTGTTAAGAATTCCTTGTGTGGCTGAAAAAATTTACCCCATGTGCTTATTTAAGAGTGGTTCACAGACAGCCTCAGCTACTTAGTGAGGCCCTTTGCAACTTAGTAAATACTCTGTTTCAAAATATAAGAATAAAAAATAGTGCTGGGGGTGTAGCTTAGAAGTAGACTGCCCCTACCCCCCGCACACAAATAAAAATAAAAAGTTATTACTACTACTTTGCTAATCAGTCAGCTTAATTCTTTTCCTTGCTAGAGAACTGATTATAGGATTGGAGGTACATGATTACTGATAGGAAGAAAAATGTTTGCAAGAATGGTTCACTTAAATATTGCCATTTCTTTCCATAACAGGTGGATTTGAGTCAATATTGCTAATGCTAAGAGGTATTTGTTATCTACTGGAACATCTGTATACATTTAGATACTATCAGAAGTCAGGTTATCTCAGATATCATTCTGTCAAAACACCAAATTTCTCTACTTCATGCACCGATGTAGAGAAGAGGTTACACAATGCATACAATTTAATTTGGTTAAAATTTAGAAATGTTATCACTCACATGTTAATCATTACCTCCATGTTTCCTGGTTGTAGATAATGAATAGAGTTTACTTTTTTTTTTCTTTTTCATCTAGTTTTGTTTCTGTCCTTTAGCAGTCCAAATTTCTTTCTCAAAATAGAAAGAAGATCAGCTGGGCATAGTGGCACATTCTTGTAATCCTCAAATTTAGGATACTGAGACAGGAAAAAGGGAAGTTCAAGTCCAGCTTCAGCAACTTAGCGAGACCCTGCTTCAAAATTTAAAAATAAATAAGGGCTGAGGAGCTCTGAGGTAGCACGCCCCTCGGTCTAATCTCCAGAACAACAACAACAAAAAAAGCAGGGTCTTCATGAAATGACCCCAACATATGTGTGAGGGGGTACTTTTCATCGAATTTCCATTTTATAATTATTGAAATCGTCATGTAACAAGGCAATGCATATTACTCACTTTTAAAAAATTCATTAAGTTAGGAGTTTCATGTAACATTTCTTAAGCTATATTCACATATGATCCATTGATATTTTTAAGGGCAAAGTGAATACTTATTCTGATAATGTCTATATTTACTAACTGTACTATAGCTCGTGAGCACTCATGTATCTAGATCTCCATGACTGGTTCTAGAGAGATGACATAAGCAGCCCAAGGCTTCAGAGCCACCAGCTGAAGCTGTTCCTATTGATAGTGTCCCACTGATTTTAAATGCCAACATTCAAAACACAGGTGTTGGACTGACCAAGGATTGCATTTTTGATTGATTACTGCAACACAACACCGTTATATAAGACATGTCTTCCGACAGGCAATTGCCCTGTGAGACATCTAGATTCACAGGTGAGTGCTACCTTTCAAAAGGTGGTTTGGCTCAAACAATTTATATGCCAGGATCGTCACTGCAGTGAATTCTTCAAGATTGTTGACTCTGTAGTCTGTAACATGGATTCTGAAAAGCATCTTGGTATCCAATTATGATTCCTTCCCGTGTGAAAATATAGTGGTTTCACCCGTGGAAACTGTGCATTGATTGTCTAATTTTGTCCTCCCTCTAAAGCTTTCTCTCCCTGTGTTTCATTTGTAGTGCTAGTGCTCAGAAGTACGGTCTTCATTTCTTGCATTTCCTAAAGCTAATTGATTGACTGAGCAATCTTCTGCGGCTTTGTCAAATCCCACTCATCCAGAGGCTGTGCAGACCTGTCCGCCTCCTGCTCCAGTAATAGTCTCATCGCATACAACTTGACTCTGAGAACAGAGGCACGACATGGAGTCCTCATCTCCTCCCAGGTGCCGGAGCCAGCCGGCAAAAGTACAGGTTCCAAAGAGATGAGTGAGGATGAAATAATATAACTCTTAAGAATTAAATTCCAAATATTATTTATTCCTAAACATGGAAGGATCGCCAGTCCACTCCCGGGTAGATATCTCTACTGGCCGATGTTGGGGTTTAGTCTCTTGTGGTATTTATAGTTTTTAGCTTTAGGTTACCCCGACCACAAAAAGTCCAAAGTATGGGCAGGTCAAACAATACCCTGGTGCGACACAAACAACACAAACTTAGCCTTAGCTCAGACAGAACAATAGCATCATTAGCCTAAATTACTTTGAAACCTCCGTGACCCCAAACCTTGTTGACTCTGGGTGGAAGGACAGTCAGAAGTATGCTTTTAGTAAAGATAAGGGGAAGACCTTAATGGCTCCCCACACCCGGGCGGACCCTCCCTCATACCATGTGCTGAGATTTTCACTCTCGTTACTGTCCCCTTCAAAATTGTATACTTGCCTGTATCCCTTCTTTAGTGATTATCTTTGTGCATTATGAGAAAGCATTACAAACAAAAAATCCCACCCAAAATGTTCCCCTGAAATGTAATTCTTAACAGGTCAAAAATTCATACCCTTTTGTTCAAAGTTTCATAGCTCTTCTTTTTCTTTTTTACTCTTTTTTTCTCCCTCTTCTCTTCTCTCCTTTCTTCTCCTCTCTTCTTTTATTTTTTCTTCACCATACAGGCATTGAACCTTGTGATGCTTTACCTCTGAGCTACATCTCCAGACCTTTTTCTAAAATTTTTTTTTGAGACAGGGTCTTGCTAAATTGCCCAGACTGGCCCTAAACCTGCGATGTCCTTTTTTCAGACTCCGAGTCCTTTTCTCCGAGTGCCTGAGTTTAGGCGTGCACCACAGTGCCTAGCCTGAAATGTCATATATTTTGCAAGCCACGTGAGGAGATCCTGTCCCCATCACACTTCTTGTCTCAGTGCTCTGTTCTTCACACTTCTATTCCTGTAGCACTTTGTGTTTGATGTTTCAGAACACTGACAGTGTTTTGAAGGATTTTTTCCATATGTTCCACATTATCTCTAATTTCAGATTTCAAATTTAGCTATGGTCTTGACACACAATCTAGGAGTATTTTATTTATTGGTATCCAACATTGGGATGGGTTTATTTATATGGTGGTATGAAAGTCCAAAATCTCAGCCCTTGTGAAAAAAAAACATTTCTTTCTCAATATGCAAATCTATAGTAGGTTGATTATTATTTTCTCCCATATTCATTCTGCAAACTTCAATATCTACTTTTTCCTCATTATAATCTTTATATCTCTTCTCTCTTCACTAAGCCATACAACCACATATATTCCACCAACAGTTCTTTCACATCTATTATTCTCTGGCCATTACTAATGACTTCATTATATTCTATTCTTTTAAAAATTCTCTGTATATAATATTCCCTGATAGGGTTCACACTACACTCTTTACCTGTAATGTGTTTAAAAGTATGTGTGTGTATACATGCACATATTCTATAGATTATCAGAGTAGGGAAATTAATATAAAACTTTTGCTTTTTCCTCAGAATTATCTGAATATGTGATTGTGAGTACTTGGTAGAAAAGTACCAGATAACTTGGAGAAAACAGTAGATTCAATTGTATGGCTTGACCACAATCAATGAGCCTGTAAAAGTACAAGAAAATAAATATAGACACTTTGAAATAAATTATATTTTTCTGTACAGCATGTTTACAAATTACTCCTTATATTTACTGGGAGTCCTTTAAGAGTGTTTTTGGCTGGGTGTGGTGGCACACGCTTGTAATCCCCGCACTTGGGAGGTGGAGACAGGAGGATCACACAGGTTCATAGTCAGCCTCGCTGGCTTAAGAGACCCTGTTTCCAAATAAATAAAAAATATAAAATAGGTCTGGGAGTGTAGCCCAGAGGTAGAAGGGCTTCCAGGAACCCCAGTACCACCAAAAAAAAAAAACCCCAAAAACAGTGTTTTTGTTTTTGATGTTTCAGTAGCTTCCTTGAGTGTTTGTGTTTTGACAGTGTTACATCCTCAAAAAGCATGCATCTCCTTTTCCTTCTAGAGATCAGTTATAATTAAGTTAGCTCTTCAGTTTACCTATTATTTCTTGGCTCTTCTTCACTCTCCTGATTAGACTGAACCCTCCTTTACCAAATTTAGTTGCAAATTTTAATTACGTATGTGATTGTTTAATCATATTTGTTACTTTTACTAAACTGTCAAATTTGTAAAGGAAAGGACATATTGATTTCTTACATTCTTTGTGTTGTGAGAAGATGGTGTTCAAGTGGCTCTTGATGAAGACTTTTGATTTGAAAACCAATACACCATAAACATAGCAGAGTCAATCACTAAGCCAAACATGAGAAGCAGGGAGCAGGGAATGGGGTGGGAAGTGGGTAAGGGCTAAAACAGTGATGTGTGCATGTATGCCTCTACCATCTCGTACTCCATTATGATGTATGACTACAGTGCACCAATAAAAACAAAAAAAAATCAATACACAATATTTTGAAGGTGTTCTTTTATAGCTTTCAATTTTGCAAGGACCAGCTCTTATAAATCTATTTATAAAATCCAGACATATTTACTATAAGGGCAAAATATTTGGAATAACTTGAGACTTAAGATGACTTAGCATTTAAACATTTCTAATTGAGCCCTTCCTGTGGTATCTTGATCCCAATGTGCATAAAGAAAATGATGGGTATATACATTTATAAGTACGTATCATCATTAGAATCAAGACTTTTTCAATGGGAAATGATAGCAAATCAAGCTCAAGTAATACAGTGGAATTCAACCAGCCCGTGAAACCAGGGATGGAAGTGGTAAGGGTGACTCTAGTAGGACTCAGCACACAAAGGAATAAGCACTGTGGTGAACAGAAACAAAATCTATCATCTATCAGTGTGTTGTTTAGCTATGCATGTATGTATCCATCTAATTTCTATTCTTTATTCATTTTTTCCTCTCTGTTTCTCTGTGTCCTTCTGTGTCTCTCAGCCTTACTTCTCAAACTTCTTCAGAGTGATGATATAAACAGTGACCACTGACTGTTGTTAGCTTATGGATTTCTTATTGAAAAGTAAAAGTAAAAGATCAATGAAATAACTAAGTAGAGGTAGCAAAGTTTTCTGGTCAGATTCCCCTTGGTCCATGATGTTGGGTCCCATGCTAACCTGATTTGGTCAGAGTTGGGACCAGGGCTGAGAGCAGGTCCAGGTGAATACTGCTGCAGAATGGGGGACTCTGGTGTCCAGCGCAGCTGCTCTGGAGGTGGAGCTGTGGTTTCTGCAGTACCTACATTGAGAGGGTGAGACATGGGCTCCATTCTGGCTCTGGATGGCTTCATTCCTGATTGCAAGGTATGATGTCACATAATGTGTCTTTAATTATGGCAGTAATTAACAATGCATTATTCTTAAAGATTCCTAACAATGTGAATATTTGAAAAGTATAGAGTAAACAAAAGAAGAGTGTGGGGATGAAAATAAAAGTGTAGTTTAGGAGAATAATTGCCTGGCTAGATGTGGAGAATGATGGTTCTGAGTAACTAAACTTCCATGGCCACAGCACTCTTTCATATCATTTCTCCCATTTTATTCTTAAATAATTAAGAAATGAACATTTGTTATACTTTTTTTAACCCAAAGTTAGTTGGCATAATTTTTATAAAGAAATCTTTTATCAGAAATGAGAGCCGGGCGTGGTGGCGCACGCTTGTAATCCCGGCGCTTGGGAGGCAGAGACAGGAGGATCGCGCAGGTTCAAAGCCAGCCACGCGCACTGGCTTAGGAGACCCTGTTTCCAAATAAAAATGTAAAAATAGGTCTGGGAATGTAGCCCGGAGGTAGAAGGGCTTCCATCAACCCCAGTACCACCAAAAAAAAAAAAAAAAGAAATGAGAAATAAAATTTTCTATATTCCAAAAAATTTTGTTGAAGAACTAGACAGTTAACCTTTGTTGAAGTTCATCCATTAACTTGTAGAACCATAAGGCTGGTAAATACAGTTCAAGGAGATAAATATTAGATGAGAAAATAAGTGAGACTTTTCTACACTTTAATATTTTATAAATGCATTAATTCTGGTGGTATTCAAATGCCCCAATGCATATTTCCCTTCTAATTTTAAACTTAATGTATAGCATAGTTTGGTATAGCAACTTAAAGAAAAGTCTTCTTTTAAGGTTTTCCATTATTAATTTATACAAAATGGAAATTATTAAGATTGCTTCAAATTATTAAGATTGCTTTGAAACTCCAGTTTTTTTCCCCATGGCTGTGTAAGGAGCTTCATGTTCTCAGAGGTAAAATTTCACAAGGGAACAATGCCTCATCACCATTCTCCCCAAATTGATAGGATTTGTTGATCCATAAAATGTGGAGAGAGAGAGAGAGAGAGAGAGAGAGAGAATTTCTTTATTTTGCATGTGATAATTTGCTTTAAGTCATATAAAATTATTAATTTTATTATTATTTATATTAGGTCACATCAAATTATTAAATATTTAACAAATTTAAATTCATTTAAGATATTTCTATAAGATGAGAAACAAAAGTATTAAGAAGCAATACCCTACCCAAAAATATTTAGAGTAGTTTATACACCATGTTTACTGTGTACCTCAAGTTGTCTAGGATTGTTGTTTCTCTTTATGTATCACATTTACTAGAATGTCAACTCATTAAAAAGTTGTCTTCTGTTTAATTTTGTATTCCACCATTTCTAGCATGAGGCACAGTGAATACTTATAAGAAGAAACAGTGCAGGGCCAGGAATATTCTCTTGTCCTCTTGAACATTCTTTTTTTTTTTTTTTTTTTTTGGTGGTACTGGGAGTGGAACCCAGAGGCTTTCTACCTCTGGGCTATCCTCCCAGACCTATTTTATATTTTATTTAGAAACAGGGTCTCACTAAGCTGCCAAGAGCCTAAGTAGCTGAGGCTGGTTTTGAACCTGTGCGATCCTCCTGTCTCAGACTCCCAAGCACGGGGATTACAGGCATGCGCCACCATGCCCGGCCTCTCGAACATTCTTTATCCTGAGAAAAATATTTGATTGTCTGCTTTAAGAAGTACTTTCTCCCAGAAGGGACAAATTTGAATAAGCAAATAAAATTTACTCTCCAGAACCCCTGGAAGAAGGTTGCCTTCCGATATCTAGCCACCCAAAGCCATTATATCCTGAACTTGGTCCCATCTCAAGCTGCTTTGAAATTATCCAGGTAAGACCGAAGACTTATAAACACCTTTTCAATTTTCCTCTTTAGAAATACTAGTCACCTTTATCAGCACAGTGATCATCTTTTATTACAGTAAATTCAGCCAGATTTGTTGATTATCGGTGCTTCTGTTAATCTTTCAGAAGACTGATGTTCAGTCACTACAGACATTCCATTGAGGTCACAGAAAAAAATTTGTACCACATGTCAGATCCTCTGTTCAGTAATGGTTGCCCAAGGAGTTCCAACCACAATGGTAATATGTGCCTTGTGTTTCATCTGAGCTCAAATTTTATTTATTTATTTAAAAAAAATTTTTATTGGTGCATTGTGGTCTTACATTTTAATGGGGTACAAGATGGTAGGGACATAAATGCACACATCACTCATTTAGCCCTTCCCCAATTCCCACCCTATTCTCCTTCTCCTTCCTTCTCACGTTTGGCTTATGTTTCTCATGCCATGCTTGTCATGCTTGCCTTTGATATGTTTCTGAATGTACATCGTGTATATTAAGGAATTACTCACAAATGGATTTATGTCTCAGGTATCATGCCATTATCCGACTTGGAGTGGAACTCATACTGTTTTGGAATACTTTGTAAACAACCTCCCTGCAGAGTCAGTCCCCTTTAGTTTTGTTCGTTTTTTTCTCTCAGCCAAAGTGTTGTCTTTGAAACTTGATTTTGTTGACCTGTAAGAGGAAGCTCACAAAAGAGAAGCCAAGAGTAGAACTGGAAAGTCTCCCTTCCAAAGAGCTGGAAACTTGAGTAGGTCACATTTGATCGGTTTATTCTTAGGACAATATTAGCTTGTGTCACTTTTACAATATGGTGAAAGGTCTTTCTTTCTGATGTCTTTGCAAATGGCTTTATTAGTTCTATCTAATGTAGGTTTCCAAACTTATTTGGCTTACTGTCCCCTTTCAGTAGATACAAATGAAAGCGAGTAACAAAAACGGATATTTAGCACTTTTCCGATCTCTCATTTAAGGGAATGTACAGAAAGATGCAGTGGCGAGTTGAGTTCTTTTATTTATTGATGTTTCATTTCAGTATTTGGGAGCTTGTGGCCTAGAGGACATTTTCTGTCTTCAGTTGATGGTTACTGCTCTTTGGTCCTATTCTGGAGATGATGCGTTTTGCATGAGCATTCTCACCAGCATTTGCTATTTCCACGAGTCATTCACCATTTGGCCCTATGGGCCAAACACCTGTCTCTCCGTCTTTCAACTTATGTGTATATGTTCACAATAGAAGCAACGACAATGAAGATAACGAGAAATTGCATAAATCACAGAGGTAAAACTAGATCTGCATAACATAGTTCATCTCAGGACCATGTGAAAGAGACTGCTGCATGTAAAATATGTGAACTTTCAATTTTTTAAAAATTTCCCTTTCTTGTCCTTTATCTCCCTTTGGCGAAGGACAAAAGTTGTGGTTTAGAGTAGTCGTTTGGGTATCTATAATAGAAGAAAAGTGTTAAGCAACTTAGAGATTAAATTCAGGAGACTTTGAATATTTTCTGATATGAGAACACATAGTTTTATTTACATTTAAAAGATTGATGCACAATTTCAAAAATAAGAGAATATGTGAGCAGATAAAAGTGATTTGACTTTGACATAAAACAACTCTATGTTTTATTCTCTCCTTTTATCACCATGTAAAAGTAATGTCGGGACAACATAAAAGGCTTAGGTTTTATTTTTTATGTCTTGAGCTTATTAAAGTTTATACTTTTTGTATATGGTTCTATATATTACTTTTCCAGAAATTGCTTAATATTAAAAATTTAAAAATGTACTTAGGTGGGTATGGTGGCAAATCCCACATACTTGGGAGGCTGATACAGAAGGATCCTAGGTTCAAACCAGCCCCAGCTATTTACTGAGGCCCTCTGCAACCTAGTGAGACCCTGTTTCTCAATAAAATAAATAGGTTTGGAGGTATATCTCAGAGGTAGAATGCCTCTGAGTTCAATTCCCCATATGTGCACATACACAGACACACACAGACACACACACACACATACACACACACGTGTGCATAACTAAATTAAATTAAAATCAATATATTTTCAAAGATTTTATCTTATACATGTCATGAACATTTACATAAAATGAAGTATATTAACACTTAATTTCTAAATTTTTATGTGAAATTAAGACTAAGTTAATGTTAAATTAACATAAAATGTTTATATATTTACACAGAATATAATAAAGAAAAATATGCAAACGTTGGTGATTGAACATAGCTTTTTATACCTTGGCACTTATTTTTCTACAGATTGTTTTGGTTAACATGATGTGAAAATGTCATCAGAAACAATATTGTGTTCACATATACAGATAAGCATATAGGCTTATTTATAACCTTAAAGTTTGTTAAAAGTGATTTAAAAATATCCATGCACAAAAAATCACTTGCCAGATATTTTCTGTCTTTGTTATTACAGATTTCATTTGTGTACACTAAAATAAAAATTTGTTTTTACTTTGATAAGAGTTGACACAAATGTAAAGTAGACCCAGCAGTTATGAACTTATAGCTATGAATACTAGAAAATCAATGATTTAAGGAAATTGTTATGGTTTATTAAAGTGGTAAATTCATGGAGACTTACATTTCCCTAATATACCAAGTTAATATTTAGACAAAAATTCAAAATTAGATTCTCATTTAATTACAATAATATGCTGTGTATGTATAGGCACACACAGGAATGTATATTAAAATGAGAATATAAACATGGGTTGCCTGATGAAATACTTAATCCTTTAAGGTGGAAAATGCTTAAAAATACTTTCTTTAATGAAAGGAATACTTCTAGTGTCCTTGTATACATGTGTGAGAATACCCATGCCAACTTCAATATTCTGTATGATTAAGGGAGAGGGGAGTGGAAATGAAGCCAGGGGAAAGCCCCCCAAGCGCTGTGTGCATGTGTCATGGGCAACATGAACTACATTATGGTGTGAGACTAAAATGCACCAATAAGAGCACTTGTAAAAGACAGTTTACTTTCATAAACTGAGTTTTCTCATCAAGACTCCCTCCAGACACCACCTGTGCCCCAGAATCCAGTGTGAGGATGCAGCACGCCCACCCGCAGGTCCTCAGCCTCCAGGACCTCAGACTCAGGTACGCCTCACACCTGAAACTCACCTCCAGCCACAAAACTGTAGGATTGCCTCACCTATTCCTCTTCTGGGGAAACTGCCAAGACTTTTCCAAGGTAGCATTCTTTTCTAATATGTCTAAAAATCTTAGTTTTGTTCATCAAATAATTTTGTCTTTTGTGGATTTAAACTTATTACTGATAATCGTCAAAACAAAAATACTTACAAATGGATAATTGTTATGGATATATAGAATATTCATTAGAATCCTTTAAAAGAACATAGTATTTTGCCGGTTGTGGTGGCGCACGCTTGTAATCCCCGCACTTTGGAGGCGGAGACAGGAGGATCGCGCAGGTTCGAAGCCAGCTGTGCTGGCTTAAGAGACCCTGTTTCCAAATAAAAATATAACAAATAGGTCTGGGAGTGTAGCCCGGAGGTAGAAGGGCTTCCAGGAACCCCAGTACCACATACACACACACAAAGAGCATAGTATTTTGACACTTAAGCTTTATCAGATTTTAGAGGTTAATAAAATATGTATAATTCCTTTCAGAGTTTACAAAATACTTTAAACATTATCTTCTTTAAATTTTCTTAAAGTTTATGATTATAGATAGAATTATACAATCCTGTCTCTTGCGATCAATGATAAAAAATTCATTTATTCAATGAACACTGATTGAATGTCTTCTACATTCAGACTCTGGATTCATCCCTAGTGTATAACTACAAACAAAAGGATGATTTGCCTTAATGAGACTGACATTTATATTATTTTAATTTATCATAAGGTAAAATGACTTATTTACCAAGACATAGTACTTCAATCAGATGAAATAAATTCAGTATAAAGTTTTGCCTGGAAATACAATTTTGAAAATATAGTGTGACTTCTCTGTTATTGACAGATAGATTAGCTGCGAGTGTAAGAATTTCGACTTTTTCTTCTTAAAAAGATTGAACTGAAAGCTAGGTCATCCCGCAGTGTATCTGCCATATGTTGGGGGGGGGTGACAGAATGAGAACACTTATTGCCCAAATTAAAATGTCTCATGGTCGCCTCCCAAGTGATTCTGAAATAGAAAAGAATAAAAGCCAAGGTCAGAAAAATGTCACCATTTGAACAAGCTGTCACTAGCCTCCGAGGAAACATGTCCAGATGACTTCTCTATAAGTAAAATAAGTTGTTTGCATGGAAGGGTACAGTTTCAATGTGCCTTTAAGTCTATCAGGGATTGAAGGTACAACACTGCTGTTTGTGTTTTCTGGGAAGAACTGGGAAGGAAGAATATATACTTTCTTTTCCCCTACACCTCTCCCTGTGTTTCCACACGTCTGTGTTCGAGCTCAACAAATTGTTTACATCTTAGGACTGCAAAATAAATGTAAAGTTTGTTGAGGTGTTGAGAGGGTGTCAAGTAACATGGTAGGTGTCCTTCCGAAAGGGCTGTGGAACCAGCATGCCCAGGGAGCCTTTATCAAGACAGCAACTTCACACAGACTTCTTTGTCCATGTGAAAGTTGCATGTACCTCTCCATACTTTGATGTTAATAGATGAGGTAATATGAACTGTCCATTTCGAATTGTTTCAAAGACTCTAGTCCTAGAAGTCGAATATTTGTTAAAAACATGAATTTTTTCCGGATGAAATAATGTTTATCTTATAATGCAAATTAAAAGCACTGCACAGAATTTTTCCATATCATAACAATAAGTGTTACATAGCACCTCCCCAAGCAGAGCCCTTTCTTTTTCAAGTTACCTTACTATGGGAGAGGTTGACAGAAGAGAAATGAACATGAAATTTAAATTTCTTAAAGAAGCCTACAAAAAAAAAAGAATAAAAAATAGGGCTGGGTTGGAGCTCAGAGGTAAAATGCCCTTGGGTTCCATCCCTAGTACTACACACAATAAATAAATAAATAAATAAATAAATAAATAAATAAATAGAAAAGAGGTGGTTGTTTGTAAGTTTATAAGAGAATGATGTAAATGAAGCATCCTTAGTAATCAAGGCTGTGAGTAATGTCAATGAATATAATGGATATTTACTTCCAGGGGGGCATTATTAAGGTCTAAGTTCTTCCAACTCAAGTCTCTGAGACATGAACTGATAGGCCTGTAGGTAAAGGCAGGGAGAGACACAGATAGGTTTTGAGATATATTAGCTCCATGCTATAGGATCACTTAGCATTTTCCCACAGATGGCTGAAAACTCATGCCCACACTGGACTGGCCCAGTGCTACAAAGAATAGACTTAACTGACTGTACAACAGACTCTTTTACCAAAGGTTATTCTAAGAAACAGCCAGATGGAGAAACTTTTTCTGTTTTCAAGGAAATTGCTGATAAAGATATTATTGCTCATAATGCTAGTTAATGTTTGTTTTATAACTTTACACAATAATTTTAATAGCTAGTGAGATATGTAGCTATTTAATACATTTATGTGTAGATAGGTAATGTTTACATTTATGTACACCACACACACAAAGTCTAATTTTCTCTCTCTCCTTTTTTTGGTACAGGCATACATGTCACAGACTGACATGTAAGTGTGGACATTTGACATGGAGCTGTGAATTTACCTGCAGGCAGGCCAGTGTTACCAGCGGGAGGAGAAGTGTCTATCTGCCAGCACGGAGCTGGGAGTTTTCATTTCATACCACACTTATTCCTGTGGAAAAGCACCAGTGCCTTGTTCTATAGTACTGCCCCATGCCTGCCCCCGATGCCTTCCTTAGCTACATTCATTCAAATTTTGGAGGGTTTTTTTTAAATCAAAATTTATAACACAGAGATCATCCACAGCCTTTGTAGGCTAAAGATGTATATTGTTAGAAAGCCTAACTTTCAGAGTGGCCCCCAAATAGAAAATAATTCACAGATATATGAACACAAATCCAGGCATGGTGGCTCACATCTGTTATCCTGGTACTTGGGAGATGAATTAGGGGGATTGTGATGGGACGTGGAGGTCCATGCTAGTAATCCTAGCATTTGAGAGGCTGTGACCATAGGATCGTAGTTCGTGGCCAGCCTCAGCTATTTAGTGAGGCTCTAGTAACTCAGTGAGACCTTATTTCAAAAAAAAATAAATAAAAAAAATTAAAAAATAGGGCTGGGAGTGTAGCTTGGAGGTGGAATGCCCCTGGGTTCATTCCATTTGCATTGCAGGTAATGCATTGCAGGAATTTGCATTGCAGGTAAAGCCAGTCTTGGCCACTCATTGAGGCCCTCATCAACTTATCAAGACTGATTCTAAACAAAAAATAAATAAAATTGGGCTGAAGTTGTAGCTCAGAGTTAGAATGCCCCTGGATTATATTCCCAGCACCACACATGATATGTGTGTATTTATGTATCTATATCTTTTAGTTATATTTATATAATATATATATTATAAGTAATCATACATATTACCTTGAATCAGTTCAGAGTAAAAAAAAATTCTCTTTAAAACCAGTGTATCACAATATAACCTATACTATAATGATCGACAAAAAAGAAAAAAAAAATTTCAGAGTGGTTAGCCTTTAACTCCTTCGCAATTTCACTATTTAAAATAGAATAGAAAAAGGTTTATTTAAGTTATTTTTAAAATCAGTTGCTTTACATTTTCTTTCATTCATATTTTTACCAACTAAGTTTAATTACATTGCAAACTTTATGTGACAAGATATGATGGACTTTGCAAATACAATGGTCAACAAGGTATAAACAAGGCCTGCATCAAGGAGCTTGCTTCCCAAAGAACGTCAATACACAAGGACACATCGGGTGGAGAGTGTCTTGTGGAGATAGACAGAAGGCCATGCCGCGGCTGAGGGCCAGGCAGGCTCTTCATGTCGGGTACTGCAGAAACTGTTCCAGGAGTTGACATTTTAATAAAAATGTCAAGAAGAATAAAATGACAAGAGGCGGCAACCCAGCAAATATTAACTGTGGGCGCATCCCAAGCAAGGAAGAGCCACTGTGTCGAAGAGAAAGAACTTGGTACAGAAGCACCAGTGAGCTCTTGTGTCTGGAGCTGCAGGACAGAGGAGAGAGGGGGCAGAGCAAGGATGAGCCGGGGTCATCTACTGAAACCCAGAGCGGACGTCAGGTCAAGGTCCGCCATGGGACAGGAAGCGACCGGAGGGTGCCAGACAGGTGGATATGAGATGGGAGCAGAGCAGAAAAGTGATCACTCTGGTGGATACGAACAATGTAGGGGCCAAAGTGGTTCATAGGAAAACTGTCATACAATCGTGCACCTGCTCGGTAGAGAGGAAAGGGTGGTGGCGGGAGGGGAAGCACAAAGCACTGACTTGGGACACATTCTGTAGGTCAAATGACAGAGCAGGATGATAGGGATGGAAAGGAATAACATATAACTCGGTGTATATGGTTTTATATTACATAGAACCAGCCACACAATATGTTGTGCATCTTCTCAAGATGTGCCCATTATGTTCGTCTTAGTACATGATATATTCACTTAAATAAACATCTACATTTTGTGTTGAAAATATGGGTAAATCTGATAGAACTTCATTAAGACAGTGTAAGAATGCCCCTTGTTTTCTTCCATTCCCCTTCATTCCTTATTAGGAATCTTAATAAGACATTTAACACAAGTAATGCTCCTTAAAAACACATCAAACATAATCACTGTGCACACATTTGCCTCTTGTAATTGCTGGACCAAACATATTGTTGACTGATGATAATATGTTTGTAAATGTCTCTCAATTAGGACTGAAATGTAGATTTGGCCTCTCTAAAATGGAAAATACCATTATCTTGAAAATATATATTTTATGTATGGATATATATGTGCATTTTCAAACTGACAGGTACTTGTGGGTGAATAAAGGGACCAGCCTGTAATTTACTCAGTAGGGTTCATTTATCTCTGTGAGTAATGAGGGCCTGCGGTCCAGGGTGTGGGTGGGAATGTTCCACACCAAACAGTGCTAATGACAGCTCATCGGGGGGACAACAAGGATGGTCTGTGGCATGATGAAGCCTAAGGCACAATGGCACTGTGCTAAAGACATACAAAGTGAGAAAATGTAGAAGCCTTCTATTAACCAAAATGCTGAGCATTAAATAAGTACTGGGCATTCCCAATGGATATTTTAAGTGACTATCAGTGTCTACTATTCACAACTGCTTTTAGTTAAGCCAGTCCTACACCTCTTCATACATGAGGAGGCTGGAGCTTTCTTGCCCCTAATGCTATTTTTCAATACATAGTAAAATATATTTTGGAAATAGTCATATATATTGGGGCAACTGGAAACATGCCTATGTAGAGCCCCATATCTGCAAATGCTTCTTTCTACTAGACTTGTCAGGAAAACTAAGCACCTTAATACTTACACATGCGTGTTATGCTCGTATAGACACACATGCAGAATCATTTTAACAGATTTTACACATTTTAAGAGTTATGCTCTTAAAATTCTTTTAAATATTGTGTAGATAGTAAAAAAAAAAAAAACCCTCAAGTACATGTGTGTGTCACAAAGGAAATAATATAAATTGTAACTTCCATAAGACAGTACATGTATAACCCGTGGAAATTATCTGGGTGGGTTGGAATCTCTCTGTGTCACACACATGAAAAAATTGGAGCCCAACAAAGTAGAATTTGAGCTCTTGCTTTCAGAATATCTCCTTTATACTAAATACAAAAGGTATGGATTTTTAAAAAAATATTTATTGAGAGTCTACATAATTGCTGATGTAATGGAGGAAAATGCTATTCAAAGAAGGAGAAAAACTGCTTTTAAGTAAAGGACATATATTATTTTTATTATTGACAGAAATCTACAATTTATTAGGTAAAATGTGGTATTATTCTATTTGAATGTACTTTTAAATGATTGAATAAAACCAACTAATATGTCCCTAAATTCATATATATGTGTGTGTGGTAAGAACATGTACAATTTACTCTCTTGACAAAATTTAAATAAATAATCCATTGTTCTCTATGGTAATCATGATGTTGAATAGTATATCTCCAGAATTTCTGTTTTTTTTTTTTTTAGTAAAACTGTATACATACCTTTTTGTTAAAATATTCCCAAATCTGGTACGCAGATTTTTAGTCTCAGCTTCTGTGAGTTTCACTATTTGGACTCAACATAAAAGAGAAATTGTGCAGTCAGTATTCGATTTCCTGTATCTGGTTTATTTAACTTAACACAATTACCTTCTCGCTCAACCATGTTTCTTCAAATGATAGGATTGAGTTTTTATGGCAAAATAGTATTCCACTGTGCATATATATTGTATTTTCTTTATTCAAATTATAATTTTCTGGCTTATCTACTATGATTATGTCGCAGTTACTACAGAAGTAGAGAACAAAACCTTCATCATAGCAAATAAATCAATCAACAATTTTAAGCTTTATTTGTGAAAGAGGGTTAAATCTAAATTGTGTAATCTATTCAAAGAACTCAATAGCAAGGGAAAAATAATCCAATTAAAATACAAAGAATGAAATATGCAGTTATTATTTTTAAGAAAGAGGGGACAAAGTACCAGGATAGGCATTTTCCAAAGAAGACTTATAAATGGACATCAGGTCTATGAAATAATATTCAGTATCACTAATTATCAGGAAAATATAAATCCTTATAATTAGATATAGAATAGTCCCTTGAAGAGCTCATACATTGATTTTTGGAGCTGATTTAATTGAGTCATGGCTGGAGGAGGTGTGTCCCTCGGGGTGCCAGGGCGGTGAGCCTTGGGGATCATGTATGGTTTTTATTCCTTTGCTCTCATCTTGCTTCTGGTCTCCATGATGTGAGGATCACAGCCCGTGAGCTCTCCCTTTTCCTGCTGCCCACCACCATGTCCTTAGATCTCTAGTCCTTGGCCTAACATGGACTGTTTCCTGAAACCATGAGCTAAAAATATCTTCCTTCTCTAAATCCCATGGTCAGGTCTTTAGATTAAGGCTATGAAAATGCTGATGAAATAAAAACCACAGATAAAACTCACCCTCATACTTGTTTGAGTGGCTATCATCAAAAAGAGGAGAGATAAATGCTGTCAAGGATGGGAAGAAAATGAAACTCTTTTTCTCTGACAGTGGGAAAGTAACCTAATACATCTGTTCTGGAAAATGGTATGAATGTTTCTCACAAAATTAAAAACAAAGCTACCATATGACCCAGCAATCTTCAAGAGAAATGGAGTTAGTACATCAAGGACATTTATTTATTTCATTATATTTTATGTTGTTTTATTTGCAGATCTGGGGGTTGAACCCAGGAGCACTGTAATTCAGAGCTATACCCTCTAGCCCCATTTTATATTCTTTATTTTGAATCAAGGTCTCACTATGTTGCAGAAAGCCTAACCCAGAAGCTGAGGCTGTCTGAGAACCTGTGATCCTCCTGTCTCAATCTCCCAAGTGCTGAGATTACAAGCATGCACCATCATACCCAGTTGAGGACATAACCATTTTATAGTTGAATGATTTACCCAAATAGAATACCTATTTTTTTTTCCTCTGGACTATACCTCCAGCCCGATTTTATTATTTTATTTTGAAATGAAACTCACTTATTTACAGAGGGCCTCGCTAAGTTTTTGAGACTGGCCTGGCCATGACTCTGTGATCGTCCTCTCTCAGCCTTTCAAGAAGTGAGATTATAGTCTTGCGCCACCATGCCCAGCTTACGACATCTTTTGATGATGCCCTTTAGGGCATGGTTAGATGTCATTTTTGTTTAATGACATTATTAACTACATAAAACTGTATGTGCACACCTGAATTTTAGAATAAAAGGCTGAAGAGACTGAAATAAATACAGGCTCTGATATAGAAAGGGACATGTTGCAACGGGATTCCTGAACACAATCTAGGCAAAGAGATTTTCACATGTCAGTGGTCATCAGGCAACTTTTGTAAGTCTGAAAATCAGCATTCAACTTTCCAATTATTTTTATAGACGTTTTAGATATACACCATTCATTGAGTAGGAACTCCAGAGATTTTGCATGTATATCCTCTTGTACATGTACATGAACATGACCTCCCCCATGTTGACATTTTCTTAAAACTGATGAACCTATATTGACACTAAAAATCACAATCTGAATGAGGATTCACTCTTGGTGCTGTGGATTCTCTGGTCTCTTTCAAATATGTAATGGCATGGGTCAATAATTATAGTGTCATAGCAGAGTAGATTAGCTGCCTTAATTGCTCTTTGCCAGACCCATCCCTCCCTCCCTCTTTCTTAACAGGCAATCAGTGATTTTTTCCTCTTCCTATGTATTTTCCTTTTCTAGAATGTCATATGATTGGAACCATGCAGTAAATGGTATTTTCAGATAGACTCTTTTCTAATCAGTAATGTGCATTTAAGTTTCCAATATATATATTCATGGTCTGATAATCTTTTATTTTCACCACTGAATAACACTTCCTGGATATACCACACAATGTGTAGATATTCATCTATTGAAGGACATCTTGGTTGATTCCATGTTTTAGTTATTATGAATAAAGCTGTTATAAACATGCATGTACAGTTTTTTTTGTGGCCATAAGCCTTAGATTCATTTGGGTTAAAACCAAAAAGTGCAATTGCTATATCATATGGTAAGAATATGTTTAGTTTTGTAAGAAATTGCCAAATTATGTTCCAAAATTACTATACCATTTTGCATTCCCACCAGCAGTGTAGCATTCAATTTTAGATTTTCTTCTTCTCTACCACTGTGTACTGTTAAACCATTCCTATTAATTTATATCAGAAAACAACCCCCACTTTCAGTGGCCTCATATTAGTAGTGGTATCAGAGAATGCAGGAAAGGTGGCGATTAACATGGAGAGAAGCAGTGCAGAACGCAGATGTCCACAGGAGACAAAAATAAGGACTCTCTAGAAGCAAGTAATAAGAGCTAATGAGAACCCAGGGAAATACACGTGTTGTGGGAAGTTTTGGTGATATTGATGGTGAAGATGATTACCACATTCCTATTATGCTGGCTGTGAGCCCAAGCAAATTTAGCTGAATTTCAAACAATTAGCAATGGACATTTGCATTTCTCTATTTTCTGTTTACTAGAGGTTCTTACCTAAATCAATATGCTGCTGAGAAATTTTCTCATTCTTTTTTTGAGGGGAGGGGACTGGGGATTAAATCTAGGAGCATCCTACCTCTGAGTTACACCCCCATCATTATTTTATCTTTTATTTTGAAACAGAATCACACTAATTTGCAGAGGGCTTAACTAAATTCCTGAAGATGGCCAAACATTTCTGGACCTCTTGTCTCAGACTCCCAAGTACTAGGATTATAGGTATGCAACCCTGAACTCAGTTTCATTGTTTTATTGTTTAATCTCTTAAACTGTTGTTTCCAGGCTTCTCAAAACTTACAAGATCACCTATCTTCAGGATCTAGGAAAGCCCTCTCCCTTTAAAAAACACTCACACCCACGTCCTGAAAGACAGTGGCATTCAAGGTCAAGGGAGACAAGGGCTATCCTGGGACGTGGGCAGGTACCCGTGGGGTTTGGTACCAGGAAACACAAGTGTGTGGTCTGAGAGGGACACCTACATGTGTGGCATCTAGAAGAAAAGACAATTATATAGCAAGGATTCATCAGGAATTAATATTACCAGTGAAGGGCATTGTCTGTTCATAACCGGAGGTCTGTGTGGGCATTAGCTTTTCAGCCCAAGAGACAATTTGAAGTCAAGGAGTAAGAGAGTGGAAGCAAAGCCACTGAAGGAAGTGGCGGTCGACGGAGGTGATGCCACTTCACCTCCTTCATAAACCTCAGCAAGTGTGAACGTGGTGTTAAAGGGCCACATTCTTGCTGTCATATCTGTCATCATACAAAGGTTAAAAGTGCTTCAAAACTTCTAAATATTCTGCCCACACTGGAAAATCCAGGCTCATCTCCCTGAAACTCTTTCTCCCTGATTCTTTGCTTAGAAATTCTTATGGAATTATAAGACCTACAATGCCTGCAACCATTATTTATTTACTTACTTACTTACTTACTTATTTAGTACAGGGGGTTGAACCCAAGAACAGTCTACTTCTGTGCTACACCCTAAGTTTCATTTTATTTTTTGTTTTGAAACAAGGTCTCACTAGATATTTGAAAGTTTCGCGAAGATCCTCCTGTTTCAGCCTTCAATGTACTAGGATCACAGGCATGTACAACCAGGCCAGCCAACCATTTTTTTAAAAATTTTTTTTGGGTGTTTTTTTTCTGTTTTCCTCAGTTTACTGGTGTTTGTAAATAACAAGTGTCCCTCGATTCACTTTACGTTGAATAATGATGGAACAGACCAATAACTATTTATCCAATGAGTAAATGTCTACCTCCATTTAATTAGAGTATTTAGTTATGCCAAGGATTTGGAGGGTGGCTAGACAGGCATGATTACTACATAGTCAAATTCCTCTAATAATTTTTAAAACATATTTGTAAAACTCTGGAGGTAATACTTGTAGTATAGTATATTCCTGTACTGCTTTATTGATGCTATATAATGATGATCAGATAATTTTAGGCTTGGACTCAGAGGAATCGAATACATGTTGCATATTAAACTTTATAGTTTCTTGAGGATGGCTATCAGGCTTTCTCAGTAATAATACAACAATAGACTTAATCCATTTTCTCAGGATAACACTGATTTTCAGTCTTTCTGTTCACATTTCTATTTAATTCTTTTGATACTAGCTACTTGCTACCTTGTGAAGATTTGCCTTAAGGCAGCTATTTTCATCCTTCATTTATCTCAAATAAAGCACTTGATTTTTTCAACTAATAGCTTAATAACTGCTTTGATTATTTAACTCATTCATATTACAGGTCAAAGAAGGATAAGGAAGCCAATGAACACAGGATTCAGATAACACATTTGCAAATGGTAGACCAGGGGATCTGAAAGATGCATGGGTGAGCAATTTGAATATGTCAATAGTTTATACTATTTAAAGGGACGTTCGGAAATCTCTTGTTATATTTAAATTTTATCCCCCATCTCTTAGAACAGAGCAGTTCCCGATGCTGAAGGAAACTGACCTATGTATCCCATCTCTGCAGGAGCAAGTCATTTCTAGAGCTCATGTCATGGAACTCATGTCATGGTTGCCTGGTGCTCAGTCCCACAGTGAGAGCTCCAGGAAAAGCTTTCTGATGTCACAGTCTTTTCTGGAGCCTCTGCAGTGAGCCTTCTTCAGGAAGATTTTTATTGTGACTGTTTCCATGCAGGACTTTTCTGTTATGTGTGAGAAATTAGGATCCACTGGGTTTTAACCACATGGAAACTTTCCATAGCCTGGAGAAAGCTTCTTCCTGTGTACAATGTTCATTGTTTAATGTTGGTCCACTGCAATCTACCTCGACCCATTAACATGCCCAAGGCTTCCCCCTTAGGGACAGCTCTGCATTCATAATAAACCACATGCAAAGATGTGCACATGCAAACTACATCTTTGCATGTAGTTTAGAAAAATATCATTCTACCTCAGGAATGTTTTCTGTTTACTATTTTTTAAATAAATTTTTATTGCTGCATTGTAGCATACTTCTTAATAGGATAAAAAAGTTGAGATATACATGCACACATCACCCATTCCGTTTACTGTTTTATAGCCTGTGTTAGCACAGTGAATGGTCAGCATAGTGTATCAAAATTTTTTCTTAGCAAATAGCCTAGTTAGTTGTAATATTTTCTTCATATATGTAGGAGTGAACATATAATATATAATATGCGATATATGAACACATGCATTACATATAGCTTTGGAGAGCAGCTTCATCTATGCATGTTAGAAACAAAGAAAAAGTCATGAAGCCAACAGTTATAATCTTAATCTACGTGGAAGAAAAGATATATTAATGGATTGAATTTTACTGTTCCTGTATACTCCTCTCAGATAGTAAGTAAAAAAGGACCTAAGGAATATTAAAATGTTTGTCAGTTAAATATAGGTCTCAAGTTAAATTATTAAATAGAAACTTATGTAACTTTAGATATTTATAGTTAATTACATCTATGGATCTAAACTTACATCTATGATTTATCTATTTAGTCTAAGAAACTAACATGAAGTAGTAGTTATTAGAGAAATAAGGCAGCCTAAAAACCTTCAAGAGAAAGAATGAACAATTTTTTGAAGAACAGTATGTCTGAACAGAAACTACTTCGGATGACTGTTTTCAGCTGTTACATAGATTTTGAGTGATTGCACACAATACAAAAGTAAAATGTGTGTTCACCAATGAAACTTTTTCATCCATAAGCAGAGAAAGAGAACAAGTGAAAACAGACACCAGAAGCCTTATGTCCTCACCATTTTATCAGAGGACTTAGACATGCTAGGTGCATGATTGCTAGGTATTCAAACTGCTCTACTGAGCCTCACAAAGTATTGGGGAAAACTCCAGAAATAATAACTTCAGTGAATCCCTGTATTGAAGAAAATAAAATGAATGACTGCATCAATGTCTTTGAGTAGTTTTTGTTCTACAGAATTGATGGGATGAGAGGTTGTGTTCTTCACATGGAGGAAAATAATTATAGACTTCAGTGAAGTAAAATGATGAATATAACAAAAACCAAGAACCCCTAGGATAAATGAAGTATCATATCACTTTATTCAAATTCAAATGCAATTTTTTATACCTTGTTTTCATTGTTGCTGTTCAAAATCATGGCTGAATTTTCTACGATAGATCATTTATGTGTTTAGATGCCCATGTGTTCTCTAAAGGTGAGCGAATACACATTTGTTTGCTAAGTTACAAAATGTCAAGAATATTTTTCAGTATGATTAAAAGGCATATAAAATCATTTCAAAAAACTTGAAGACTGATTAAGTTTTATTACTAGTATATTAATTTAGTTACTTAACCTTAAAATTATTCTAATATAAATAATTACAAAATAATTGTATCTTTGAGATATTGCTAAAGTCATATTTAAAATAATTCCATAAAAGTAGAAAAGAGAAATTGAAAGTAAAATGTTCTAAGGTCCTAGCATCATTGGAAATGATTAAATATGCATTCATAATAGACTTGATTAATCAGTGCAGTTTGTGGTAAATCAAAAATACAACGGTGCTGTTGAAAGTAGGATAAAAACAAAATTAGTTTTTTGAATGATAGAATTAACTATGTAAATTTGTTTATGTGCTTATATAATATATATCAGGCATTGCAATTATATAGAATGAATTTTACATATTTTATTTTATCTAATGCATCCAAAGGCAACTAATGAATTAACAAAATTTATTATGTATACATACACACACACACACACACACACACACACACACACACACACATATATACACACACATACATTCAGAGAATGTTTACTATCTATAGTCTCAGGAATGACAATATAATAAAGATGTCAATATAATTTTATTGACTGAATCACTTCATTTCAAATATCTTTGCAATAGTCCTACACATTCTATAAACATTTTGTTCAATTATGTGTATCTGTTCTCTATTTTTCTTCTTCCTGCTAAAATGAGAGGGGTCTTACTTCTGCTTCTCATCACTGTATCCCAAGTATATCTCAATATATGGTATAAAATCAATAAACAGGTACTATATAGCAGAATGAAACTTTGGACAATATGAAAGACCTCTTCGCTGACTACTTAAATTGATAATTTAGTAGATTTATGTTAATGAGTAAGAATAAAAGTTATTATATAGTTTGATCATAGTTTAAGACAGAACTGAATAATTTGGGAGAACTTCAAGATCCTTATCAAGATTAGCTTGGTTAATTCGCACATTACTTTGCTCTTTTCATTCGAGTTTTCAGATGGAAAACATAAAGTCATATTCTGCTAAAGCAAGATTTTATCTTTGGTACCTTAAGACAGTACCCTAGAATGGGTGGAAGAAATGGAGCAAGTGTTGTGGAAAGAGAAGCAAGAGAGGGCGTTCTATAATTAATGACAATTTCTTTAGTCACCAAGCCTTTTGTTTTAATTTTACACCTTCATCATGGGGCATACTGAAGTTTGGACTATGGTAGACATTACATCAATGTTTATTGAGTTAGAGTTAACAAGGCAACATTTAAAGACACAAACTAATGTGATCTGGGTAAGTGATTTCCTAGTTTCTCTTAAGTTAATATTGACATTGTAGCTCTATCATTTTGCTTTATAACTTGCCTTTCACAACTCATTAGATGTAAGAATGCCAGAATACTGTTAAATTTTCAGGGTAAAGTTATTTGGTGACTGTTATTTTATTGGATGAGCTGTGCCCTTTGTTGTTTAGGCAATTTTGGAAAATGAGCCCATAAACTTTTAGGTAATTGTGGAAAATCAACCCATAAACTTTTGGAAGATGATGTTGGATATGCTAATTGATATATGTGCTCACATTTTTGGTATATTCTTATTATTTTGGAGACCAATATAACAAACTCCAATGCATGCATTTCATGTCCTTGCTTTCAAGAAAAAGTATTTATGTAGTTTTGTGTAAATGCCAAGATAATTAATTGCACTTCACAAATAAATTTGAAAGTAAAGAGTTTTCAAGGTAAACAAAATAAACTGCCAAGAGAAATTGTAAAATTAATGCAATACTAAAATAAAATATGTATTACTAAAGCAATGAAGATTTTTATGTGGAAAAATACTTTTTCAATTTACTTTTGAAATATTTGTTGATAAAAATTCAGGCTTTCATATTTACCTATTTGTTAATTTCATTCTGATGTTGGTAATGGGTTTTGAGCTGCATCATGTACTTACCAGCAAACATAACGCAGTACTGACTGGAAAATAATAATGATCTCTTAAATTTCTTCATTTTTTAAAATGAGAACACAAGGAAGTAGCGCTACATTTATTTTTTGTGCTTTTATTGGCAGATTATAGTCTCACATCATAATGTAAATCATATTGATAATGGCATACATGCCCACTTTCTTGGTGCCTCTCCTCCCCATTTCTTCCTTCCCAATACGGAGTACCCAGATTGATGTTGGTATATATTCACATGTATACACATAGTTTATGGTAGTGTTTCTATTAATGAACCTAAGTCTTCCTCAAGCCCTACCCTCATATCTCCTCTCTGGCTCCCCTGAGCTTTCTCCTCATCATCTGTAATATCTCTGGTATCCCATTTATTCCCTATCCTGTACATATTAAAGAAAACACATGACCCTTCACTCTCTCTGATTGGCTAATCTCACTTAACATAATGTTCTCCAGGTCTTTTCATTTTCTTGTAAATAATGTAATGTTATTCTTCTTTATTGCTGAGTAAACTAGTCCAGCCACTATGGAGATCACTATGGAGAGTCCTTAGACATCTGAGAATGGACCCACCATATGATCCGTCCATACTGCCACTGGCTATATTTCCAAAGGGGTTGAAACCAGAAAACTGCAGTAATATATGCATACTCATGTTTATAGCAGCACAATTCCCAATAGCAAAACTACAGAACCAACCTAGATGCCTATCAACAGACGAATAAATTACAAAATTATGGGAAGGACTGCTAGATTTAAATCATGTGAAAACAGTTCACTGTCTCACTGTCTTCTTTGGATGCATTTGCCTCTTACCCACCCTTCTGCCTTAGATTATCATTACCTCTTATCTCCAGTGAACCAGCATTGCAAATCTGTAAAAATTGCTTATTATCATTTTTTCTGAATATTTTGTATAAAATCTAGTTGTTTTTATGTTTTCTTATAATATTGTGGTTATGTGTGTGTGTGTGTGTGTGTGTGTGTGTGTGTGTGTGTGTGTTTTACTGGTGATTGAGCTGAAAGGCATTCTATATACGATATACATACCCTAACCCTATTTTTGTTTTGTTCTGTTCTGTTTCATTTTGAAACAGGATTTCACTAAGTTTTGGAGGGCCTAAGTTGCAGAGGTTGGCTGTAAACATGTGATCCTCCTGTCTTAGTCTCCCGAGTACTAGGATTACAATATGTGATGCAATTACTGGTTTGCTCTGCTTATCTTAACAGTGTCAGAATTCCCATTTAGATGGCAGCAAAATCCCATTTTCCTGAAGCCTGTTTTCTCTGGGACACAATTTACCTGGTTCCTCTAGATTGAAACATGGCACAACTTAAAACTTTTGCCTCAGTATCCCCAGTTTGCACATTCACATAGTTACTTATCCTGGGAATTCAATGTTACATCATGTCACCGTGAAGTCTTGGCTTTATTCATAATTTTTGTATTCCCAAGTATCTTAGAACCCATTCCCTGGTTTGGTTTCAATGACCCAGAATGAGACAGTGTATTTTTTCAGAGATCTTCTGTTTTTGGTGCACAAAAAAGCATGTTTTTGGTCAATGTGATATTCGTCTGTCTTTTTAACCACCTATACATATCCCAATCTCCAATTAAATTATCTATTTATCTATTTACCTATCTCTATGTCTTCTTTCTAAAATATTCTGTTTAGCTGCTCCACTTGTGAGCAGCTGGAAACAGAGCAAAATTCAATTCACTCTGTGGAGCTCTCTGAATGTCTCTCTTTGGCTGGATTTTAGAAACGTAATAAGAGGGTTTCATGGAAGGAAATGATTTTGGAAATCCAGAGCTCATTTGCATCCATATTGTATTTTGTGTCAAGGATTTAGGAAGGTCAAACACTGTCATTGAGATCATATAATAGACAGAGGTCACTTTTCTGTGCAGACAAAATTCCTTGATGATATTTATTCATGAACTGGGACAATCTCAACAGTGAAATAATTCGTAGCCCAAAATATCTTTACTGAAAAATTCAGATAGCCGTATGGTGGCTGTGTAGTCTCATAGCCTTTAAAATATGCTATAGTCAACAGATTATGTCAACTAGAGAAAGAAGAGTTAAGATTTGTATAAATATAATATGTTCAGTGATCATATATCTCTTGTATGCAGTGTTATAATAGAGTAAAGGTAGTATTTTCTTTAGCACAGATCTAAATATTGTGTGCAATAAACGAATACACTAAATTTTGAATATTACTCATTTAGTTGTCAAAGAAAAATCATAACATCTAATACCAAAAAATTTAAGAATTTAATTCATAATTTTTATTTAAAATTTAGTCCAAATCTAATAGTTTTGTCATACATTGTTTTTCCTTTTCTCTTTCTTCTTTCTTATTGTCGTGCATATTGCTACCCACTTCCATCAGATAAAAATTATTTTCTGTGGTTCTCCTAATGTATAGAACTTGGCATTCCTAAGTTAGTTCTTTGGTGGGAAATACTATACAAGACACTGTTTAGAAGCCACCCAAAATCATGAAAGCTCAGACCATCTACTTGCACATTAAAATTTTACATTATTTTTTAAAACATGATATAAGTCCAAGCTTACACAAAATAAAAAAATGCATCTTTTGTCTAGATTTCACTTACTTCTTCTCTACTTTCCAGAAGAACAAGGGCAATGACTTTTATTTATAGTTTTTTAATTGTAGCAAATTTTCTAAAACATAATCATTACCTTCCTTTATTTTTTTTTTTTTTTTTGCAGTAGTGGGAATGGAACACAGGGGCGTTCCACCTTCGAGCTACAACCCCAAACCTATTGTTTATTTTTTTTAATTTTAAGAGAGGATCTCACTGAGTTGCAAAGGGTCCATATAAGCAAAGTCATAAATGTGCTGACTACCTTCTTTAGAAAAATAATGCTGTCCTTTAACCTTCATCTCTCTGCCATTTATCACAATTTGGGTGTGCATTCTTCCCACATCTCATAAGTCTTTTCCACCAAACTAAGCTTCAGAAGCCACTTGTAAACTCCTCTGTCTTTCCCGGGTCTTGGGCAAATAGTGGTACCTAATACACATTTCCTGAGGGGTAACAGAGTCCTTGGGATGCTCTAATGGTTTGGATTCAGGATGTCCCCTCGCCCTCAGGGGAAGAAAGTGGCAATGTGGGAAGGGCGGCTTGGTTGGGATCTCAGCAGTGGATAAATCCGTTTAAGTGCATTTATCTGGGTGGGGCCTGGGCCAGTAGGCATGGCTGGAGAAGGACGTGTGTCGCTAGGAGTGCAGCCTTGGAGAAATCCCAACAACGTCCAAGGAAATCATGGGCAAATAAATCTTCCTTCTTCTGCGTTGCATGGCCAGCTCTTTGTATTATGGCAATGAGAATACTGACTATGCTACCGGAGAAGACATGATTTCATGACAGCTTACTATTCCCCAGTTATATATATATAAAATCGTTCTCAAAGCTGGGTATAGAACTTACTCATTCTTATGAAAGATCACAAAATTCTTTTTTAAAAAACATGAATAATGATTGTCAAACATACATATATACTCCCCTACATTATTTCTTAATTGCTATTCTTTGTAAAGAACAATTAGCCTGTCAGAGGTTTTTTTTTTTACTATCTCCACCTCCACTATGGCTAATACGAGACAAAGATAAAAAATGATCTTAATCTTTAGCAGCTTGTTTTGTGTTTAATGAGACAGAATTAATGCCTATAAAATATTTTTAAAAGAATACAGCACAGAGTATAATTAAGTGCTTGAATCTTTGTGGATCATATCTGTGCTACAGCAGATTAGAAGGAAAGATACTCAGAAATTGAAGTTACAAAGGATGAATTCATTTGTAAGGTGAGGGGTTTCTGGGTCTTGAAATGGGGGAAAGTTTTCATAAAACACGCATGCCATGTATCAATCAGTTAACACGTGGAAGTACCTTATGTGGGTGCCTTGGCTGGTTCTGGATAAATATGGCGCAATGTCTTTATGTTAACATAAGAAAATAAATGGGGCACCCAGGAGCAAGGTTGCACAGTTCACACCACTGGTAGGAGCAGACCTTATGTCTGAATCGACCACTCTTAATCTCATGCTATAAAATTGCCAAAAAAGAAAAACTAGAGTTATAGGGAATGGACAATGTGGGCATTAGCTCTTTGGAGATGAGCCACTGGCTTGCTCTCTGAACTGCTTGTACAAAGGACAAAATGACTCTTCTGAACTACCTGTACTGTCTCAATATGTAACTTCAAATAACAGTCTGATCATGAATGTCCAGTACTGTCTCAATATACTACTTAACACAATAGTTTAGCTGAGCATGGTGACACATGCCTTCAGTCTCAGTACTTGGGAGGCTTTAAAAAGTATCCAAGACCAGCCTTGGCAACTTAGCCAGACCCTTGGCAAGTTAGCAAGGCCCTGTTTCAAAACGAATAAATAAATAAACAAATAAGATTGAGGGTGGAGCTCAGAGGTAAAGTGCCTCTGGGTTAAATCCTTAATACCAAACAAAAAAATCAAGCAAAAAAGAAAACCCAATAGTTTGGTGACAACAAATTTTATTCCTGAAATGGAACAATTATTAGCCCCAAACCAACTGATGGCTTAGAAAAAATAAATAAAACTGGTTCAACCACTAACTTCTTAAACCTAAATAGTATGCAAACATTTGAATATTTTGGATCTGAAAAATATTTTTTAAATCCTTTAGTTGCTATTATTTAACACAAGTTCTAAAAAGCAAATAATTTGGGATTTTAGTATACATACTAAGACAAAAATCATCATAGGTAGAAATATCCAATATAATATTCTCTGTATAATGTATCACTAATATCACACAATGCAACTGCTTATTCTTTGCAGCATAAGTTTTTTTATTTTTTATTTTGGCAGAAAATGGCACAGGCTATGATTTCATATAATCGTAATTTTTGATACTAGGAGCAGAACCACAGGCATTCTACCTCTGAGATACATCCCTAGCCCTTTTTTTTTAAATTTTTATTTAAAACATGGTCTCCTTGCCGGGTGTGGTGGCGCACGTGCTTGGGAGGCGAAGACAGGAGGATCACGCAGGATCGAAGACAGCCTCACTGGCTTAGGAGACCCTGTTTCCAAATTTTAAAAATATATATACAAAATAGGTCTAGGAGTGTAACCTGGAGGTAGAAGGGTTTTCAGGAGCCCCAGTATCACCAAATAAATAAATAAATAAATAAATAAATAAATAAATAGTCTCCTTAAGTTGCCGAGAGTCTTGCTAACTTGCTGAGGCTGGCAGTGATACTCTAATCTTCCTCTTTCTATTTCCCATGTACTGGGATTATAAGTAGGCTATTATTTTGTTACATAAGGTATCAAGGAAATTTGCTCAGCTAAAAAAAATGCCCCTTCAATAAAAAAAAAATGCAACTTCTATGCATTCTATACATGGAGGTAGCATGTCTTTTCATACTTACATTCATAGTATTTGCTTCTAATGTAAAATAAGTTCAATGTGTAACATTTTCAAATATTACAATGGTGCTCTGAGTCTATTTTTAACCATAGAATAACTTGGGAAAGGCTACTTGTGATGGCTAATATTATTTAAGAACACATAATTAAAGGAATGCTAGGAAACATTAAATAATAAGGAATCTCTATGAAAAAAAAATTGCCAAAATGTACAAACAGGCAATATATATAAGGGAACCCCAGAAAAATAGAAAGCACATGCAAAGAAACCAGATCTCATTTCTATTTAGAAGAATGCAAGTTAAAGAAAAAGGCCATGCTGTTTCATGCTTATCACACTGATATGAAGAAATCAGCTGTAGCACTGAAGAGCAAGCTGGGACGGGCAGTTAACTGTTTGCCTATCATATGACCCAGAAATCCTGCTCTGAGGTGCATGAACCAGAAGCTCTCACATCAGTCCTCGATAGGACATGTAGAAGATGCTCCTTTCAGTGTCCTTTGGAGGGAAGTTGAGACCCTTTGTAAGGCTGTCTCCAAAGGCCGGGTAGTCTCAGCAGTGAGATTCGAAGCCTGGGGGGTAGGCAGCACTCCAGTGTCATGCTTTGTACTACACGGAGGACCATGGCGGGTTGGAAAAGAGTAATAATAGAAAATAGGAGAGACAGAACTGCATGAGCCTCAGGCACAGAAGAAAATCAAACTCGTCTCCAAACATACTCTTTTTTTTTTTTATGGTACTGGGGTTCCTGGAAGCCCTTCTACCTCCGGGCTACACTCCCAGATCTATTTTTTTATATTTTTATTTGGAAACGCGATCCTCCTGTCACAAGCTCGGGGATTGCAAGCATGTACCACCACGCCTGGCCAAACATATTCTTTTTATTTATTTATTTTTTTTTTTTCAATTTATTTTTTTATTATTTTTAAAAATTTCTTTTTATTGGTGCATTGTAATCATACATCACATTGGAATATAAGACTTGAGAGGATATACAAGCCCACATCATCCAATTAGCCCTCATCCAGTCCCCATCCCATTCCCTCCCCCTCCCTCGATCCCATGCTTGTTTGGTGATTAACTTTGATACATATGTTTATGTACCTCCTGCTTTTTAAAGAGGCTCCATCCTTCCCTATTTCATACCCTCTGATTGGTCACCTTAATTGCTTCACTATAGGGCCCTTTCTATAGCTCGACCACTTCCTGTTGCCCTTTTCCTCCTAGTTATTGCTGATTAGGGGAAGCATCTGGTTTTAATTTTCTGCGATATTTCTCTGTGCATGCCACGTTGCAAATACCGATCCCACTCTTGATGGCCCCAGTTGTGGCCTGGCTACCCGGTGGACTGATCCAGACCTCGCTGGCTTAAGCAGCAGCCTTGCCTCATGGGAGGCCCCGGTTCTGGCCTCGCTGGCCCCGACACTGGCCTAACCCCTCAGCTGGCTCCGATCCCGGCCTCAGAGGCCCCAGCACTGGCCTTGCCTCACGGCAGGGTCCGATGTTAGCCGATGGCCCTGGCATCGGCCAAACCCCTTGGCAGGCTCCAATCCAGGCCTCGGAGGCCTCAGTAGCAGCCTTGCCTCACAGAAGGCTCCAATGCTGGCCAGTGGCCCCGGTACCAGCCTAACCCCTCAGCAGGTTCTGATCCCGGCCTTGGAGGCCCCAGCATCGGCCTTCCTTGTGGCAGGATCCGATCCTGGCCTCACTGGCCCCAGAACCGGCCTAACCCCTCGGCAGGCTCTGATTCCGGCCTTGGAGGCCTCAATAACGGCCTTGCTTCACGGAAGGCTCCAATGCCGGCCGTTGGCCCCGGCACCAGCCTAACCCCTCGGCAGGTTCCGATCCCGGCCTTGGAGGCCCCAGCACCGGCCTTGCCTCTCAGCAGGCTCCGATCCCGGCCTCGCTGGCCCCAGCACCAGCCTAACCCCTCAGCAGGCTCCGATCCCGGCCTCGCTGGCCCCGGCACCGGCCTAATCACTTGGCAGGCTCCATTCCCAGCTTCGCTGGCCCCAGCACCAGCCTAACCCCTTGGCAGGCTCCGATCCCGGCCTCAGAGGCCTCAATAGCAGCTTTGCCTCACGGAAGGCTCCGATGCCGGCCAGTGGCCCTGGCACCGGCCTAACCCTTTGGCAGGCTCTGATCCTGGCCTCAGAGGCCCCAGCATCGCCCTTGCCTCATGGCAGGCTCCGATCCCAGCCTCGTTGGCCCTAGCACCAGCCTAACCCCTCGGCAGGCTCTTATCCTGGCCTCGGAGGCCCCAGCACCAGCCTTGCCTCATGGCAGGCTCCAATCCTAGCCTCGCTGGCCCTGGCACCGGCCTAACCCCTCGGCAGGCTCCGATCCCGGCCTCAGAGGCCTCAATAGCGGCCTTGCCTTGAGGCAGGCTTTGATCCCAGCCTCGCTGGCCCCAGCACTGGCCTAACCCCTCGGTAGGCTTCTGATCCCGGCCTCGGAGGCCTCAATAACGGCCTTGCCTCACGGAAGGCTCCGATGCCGGCCATTGGCCCTGGCACTGGCCTAACACCTCAGCAGGCTCTGATCCCAGTCTCGGAGGCCCCAGCACTGGCCTTGCCTCACGGCAGGCTCCAATCCCAGCTTTGCTGTGTCCATCTCCAGCCTCATCTCTTGGCGGGCTCTAATGCAAGCACCCTCTTCGCCCAACTATTTGTCCCACGTTCTCGAGGGTGCATGGTGGTGGTAGCATTCTGCCTCTGGGGTCATTACTTCCAAAGTTCCAGGTGTAATGTGTCAGATCTCTGCCTCCCCTGAGTACTGGCCACTGTCATTGCCACTGCCTCCACCATTTCAAATCTTTCCCAACCTCTCTTTTGACTCTGAATGTTGTCTAATCTTCCTAAGCATGCACGATGGTAGCATTCAACCTTTGGTGTAATTTCTCCAAAAGAATAAATAAATAAATAAATAAATAAATAAATAAATAAATAAAGTTGGTAGGCTCCGATTTCTGCATCTCCTGAATACAATTCTCCACCGCCAACTCGGAGACTGCTTTCAGCACTGCCTTTCTCCTTGGTTTCCTCTAAAGTCTTTCTCCTTACAGGTGATGTCCAAGATTCTTAACAATGTAGAGAAGAAGCAGTCCTCCTTAGCGGGGAATTTTTCCAATAATTCCAGTTCATTTGGATAAGTTTTGTCTGCATCTCCAGTATCCTGGCATTCGCCACCTCCTTGACCCCTCTCCAATATTTTCCTTTTTCCTTTTTCTTTTCCTTTTTTACAGGGTCCTTCTGGGTGGAGAGGGGGGTCGCCTAGGGGCTCCCCGCTGGCGCCTGCCCATCCGCCCAGGGTTGGGGGCCCGGGGTTCTTCTGGGTGGAGAGGGGGGTTGCCTAGTGGCGCCCTGCCAGTGCCTGCCCACCCGCCCAGGGTCGGGCCCGGGGGGCCCAGACCACTGGGTCCTTCCAGGTGGAGAGGGGGGTTGCCTAGGGTTGCCCCGCCGGTGCCTGCCTACCTGCCCAGGGTCGGGGGCCCGGGGTCCTCCAAACATATTCTTTTTAAAAAATTATTTTATTGGTGCCTTGTAGTCATATTAATGAGATAAAAGACTTGTGTAGATACACCTGCATCACCCAGTTAGCACTTACCCAATCCCCACCCCATTCCCTCCCCACTCCTCCTTCCCAAGCTTGGCTTAGTGATTGACTCTGATATGTTTGTTTAAGTACATCATGTGCTTTAGAGTTTCCCTCTTCCCCCTCCCATCCCCTCAGTTAGGTCATCTTATTTGCTCCTCTATAGGATCTCCCTCTTCATCTAGAGTTCCTCCCGTTACCCATTTTATAAACATACACATATAGGAGAATATAAAAATGTACACTAAATTCATTAGAATAGCTGCCTCTGAAGATCAAGGGATTAGACACAGAGGACCAGAAAAAGCTTTCTTAAAGATGTCTATTGGGTTTGTTAATACTTAATATTATCTGCTGTAAGAGACAAATTCTGAGTTTCTGTGATATAACTCTTAAAGTTCATTCTTGATTCACATTTTAGCGCAATAAAAATTTTTCTAGGAGCATCCAGACGTGGTGGCCCATGCCTATCATCCTAGTACTTAACAGGCTGAGACAAGAGGATTTCAGGTTCTCAGCCAGCCTTAGAAACTTAGTGAGGCCCTCTGCAATTTAGTGAGACTGTTTAAAAATAAAATAAAACTGGGAGTGTAGCTCAGAGGTAGAATGTCCCTGAGTTTGATCCTTAGTACTACACATAAAGAAAAAAGAAAAGAAAGAAAGAAGAAAGGAAAGGAAGGAAGGGAGGGAGGAAAGGAGGGAGGGAGGAAGGAAGTAAGAAAAAAAAAGAAAGAAAGAAAGAAAGAAGAAGAAAGGAAAGAAAGAAAGAAAGAAAGAAAGAAGAAAGGAAAGAAAGAAAGAAAAAAAGAAAGAAAGAAAGAAAGAAAGAAAGAAAGAAAGAAAGAAAGAAAGAAAGAAAGAAAGAAAGAACTTTATGGGCATGTGGTTCACATGGCAATTCAATGTATCCATGTACCTATATTAAATAACTCACAGGGTCACTGTGAATTATTTCCATCCCAGAGAGTAAGAAGGAAGTCCCATGGTACTTAACAGAACAAGCATGGAAGGGATGCCCCTAACCACTGACTTCATTCATTTTCTGAGCTCTGCCATAGATAAGTAGCAACCAGAGCAGAGAATTTGGTGTCAAGATGTATACTCAGCAGGAAGAGAAATTAGTTCTATGACGGGAACCAGTACTACTCATACATGTGGCCTGACGGCGTATTTCAAATTGAGATGTTGCCTGAGTGTGCATCCCTCTCTACTGAAGTGTGACTTCCTAAAGGGAAAGGCAAGCAAGAGCATAAGCCATGGAGCTCAATCACACACACACACACACACACACACACACACACACACACACACACACACACACACACGACTAGACCAGGTATTATTCCTGAGAAACCATTACAGATATTTGGAAGAACAGTAACCACTAGAGAAGTATGGTTTTATTTTGTTATTTTTTTGTTTTTTTTAATTTTCATTTGTTGGTTGGTTTTTGTGGTACTGGGGATGGAATCCAGGAACATTCTACCTCTGAGCTTCACCTCCAGCCCTATGTTTTTATTGTTTATTTTGAAGCAGGGTCTCACTGAGTTGCAGAGGGCGTCATTAAGTAGCTGAGGGTGGCTGCGAACCATGATCTCCCTGTCTCAGCCTCCCAAATGGGATTACAAGTGTGCACCACCACGCATGGCTTGCGAAGTATATTTTTATAATGGAGAAACTCTTGTAGTCTGGAATTATTCTTATTTGGATAAAAACTTAAATTACTGGCTAAATAATTGAAGGATTATTAGCTAGATACAATTGCATCTTAGAATGAAACCATTATCATCACTCTTTTACTTAAAATCATAATTTTGGAAGATAACAAAAGAACATAGGTACTAGAGAAAATCACTGTGATCTCACAGAGAGGCCGTTAAGTTTGATAATTATGGGAGAGTGACATCTGAGCATTCCCTACGAGTATTCTTGTTTCCCTACAAGTATCCACAAGTGGGTTTCTGAGCCATAGAGTGGAGAGCTGAGTCCTAGGACCTTGCTCAGAAGGGGCTACAAATTTTAACATTGACTAAGTGAAGGAACAAAAGAGGAATGGGACTATTATTTTTTTCTGCAAAATATGCTGTATTTTTGTCACATAAAATATCATTTGAAAATTGAGATTTTTCCAGAGCTTTCTGAATCTTGCCATAAGTTAAACATGACTACAAATGCATTTAATTTTTTAAATTTTTATTAAAGAAAACATTAGTTTCAAGCACTCGGCAGGAGCCAGGCGAAGGGCCCATTGCTTTTGTTTTACCATTTCTCCTCATTATGACCCAATGACTGAAGTTATGTGACTAATCCTGAATGACAAGGACGAGGACACGTCAGAGGGGTTTCTGTGTCTCCTTAAAGTGAACGGTTGGACCCCAAACGATAACAACACATACACTTGGGTACGTGCCCCTTGATATTCAAACTCGGGCTTTGGACATGACTGCCCTCAAAGCTGATACAGCTTTACGGCTCGAACCTCCTTTAATCAGCTCTTCATTGACTCTTCACAAGAATTCACAGGTGAAAGTAAGAATTAGAACAGATTTGCATTTAGTCTATAGCTAAAAACATTTAGCTGCCATGTCCATAAGTACCAACCCTAATGGAAAGTTGGGGAGGCTCGTTTTCCATCCCAGCAATGGAGACTTTCTCCTGCACAACCCGCTCAGAGGTCTCTGTCGAGTGCGTTCATCAACCTGCACGACGGGACAGATCTGTTTTGTGGATGGTGGTGCCCTTTGCTTTTTGTTTCTTAATAAACTTTTATAATTTCCAATGCATTTTTTCTGCCTATTACTGTGTGACGAATCCGCATGTGGATTTCACCACTTTTTTTTTTTTTTTTGCCATTTTAATTTTTTTTGCCGTTTTTCTCTCTTCTCTAATTCTGCTTCCAGTTTCCCCTGTCAGAGAGACCTGGGAGAAGCTTAGCTTTATATCAGTGGTCCATAGCGTATCTGCAGAGGGCAGAGGGAAGAAGCCACTGTGTATAACAGTAACTCACATCTGTTGCTTCCAAAGTATCCACATCAGAACTTGAAGATCATAGTAACGAGTCATATAAATACATACAATATTTTTCTGGGTGAGTGCACATTCAGGTATGCATGATAATAAATACTGTTCCATTGGTAGTATATGTAGAGTTCCTGTACATCCTGAAAGACTGTTAAAATGAATAAGATTAATTACTTAAAAATTTTATGTAAATTAAAATGAACAGCCACATTTCAGAGAGAAGCACAGGTATTAGATTTTTTTCTGTTCTAAGGATTGAACCAAGGGTTATTCTGTCTCTGAGCTACACTCCTCGCCCTTTTAATTTTGAAACAGTATCATGCTAATTTGCTGAGTCTTGCTTATTTGCTTAATTGCAGGCTCCAGCCTGCAATTCTCCTGCCTCAGCTTCCCAAGCCCTGGGGTTATAGTGTGTGACATCACATCCTGATTGAGTCGGCTATTTTACACACTGAATAATAATTTTGCTGATACTCCTCATGTGTAAGGAAGGTATTGATGAGATGTCTTCCTGCCTGTCATGTGTTCCAGAAGGCAATACAAAATTTTATATTTTAATTACATTTTAATATTAATACTTATTATTATGTGTATTAAATTATGTTCGTGCATATGCATTTTTAACATTTCATCAATCAATAATTTTCAGATATTTTTTAAGTCAAGATTCTCATAAGCAACTCAAATAATGTCTGTTTTTGGCAACATGGAAAGTAGATGCTTTGCTTAACTACAACAATGAGTGCATTTTTAAAATTTCAGAAACCGAAGAATTTCTATCATAACTAATAAAATCATAGAGTCAGAATATATAACTGTAGGTTTATTAATAGCTTCAGGATCAAGAACGCGCCATGGCTAGAATATTTTCTGAGAGGTGCTTGAATGATGCTAATGTCATAGCTGTTACAGTAACAGCACATACTCCATTCATGGAAAGCCACTCTGGTGAGACATAGGAAAACACAAACCATTTGAAGTATACCTTACCGCTTGAGAAGATGGCAGCATACTAAGTGAACTTTTAAAAATAGTTAACCAAGTTAAATGTGTGACACTAAATTACCCATATTTCTTTTCTCCAATTTGAAAGAGATTCGAAATGACCACAGTTTCCATTGACTTGGCTTCCACAGAAAACTGTGCCATTTTGAGCGCTCAGTGGCACTCCTCCTGTTTCGAGGTAGAACACTTTAACTGTGACATCCAACTCATGATTAACATAGGCTTGCAAAAGTTCACATGTTCCAGTTGTATTTGCTCATTTCAACAGCTGATGTCCAGCCTTAAAGAGCAGGCTTGCATTATCTTTCCGTCTGCAAGACAGAGTGTGGACAAGTGAGTGCAAACATGCAGTGATGGAAATACTCCGATAAGGGTGGGATGCGTTACCTCCGCAATCCGAACAACTGGTTTTAAACTCACATAAGGAGTGCACTGAAAATGATTTTACCCTTAGTAAGAAGTACTCAGCAGGTTTGATTAATGTCTTCATGTGTATTTTCTGAGCATTCTGACAGCTGCAATAGTACATTTTTTAAAATCATTTTTCAGACATTACTAAATCCTTTTGCGTCTAAATGAAAAAAAAAAAATAGACATCACTTCACTCCAAATGGAAAAGTGTGGCATAAATAACACTTACATCATTTTGTTTGGAAACCAGTTCTCAACATCTAATCCTTTTAGTGGATGATAAATGTATTTCCCCCTCTTTTTTTCTTTTGTGGTACTTGGGATGGAACTTAGGAGTATTCTATCTCCGAGCTCCACCCCGGCCCTATTTTTTTAATTCATTTCTTTGAAACAGGGGCTCACGGAGTTGCAGAGGGCCTCATTAAGTATCCCAAGCTGTCTGAGAACCACAATCCTCCTACCTCAGCCTCCCAAATGCTGATGGGATAACAAGTGTGAGCCAACAAGCCAGGCTAGTACTTTCTTCTTTGTATCACATAAAAATGTAAATTAAGATTCAGGCAAGAGATTCACATTCGAACAGAAAGCATCATTCTTTTATGCATAAACCTGTTTAGTCAACAACAGAGTGGGGTCAGGCAAGTTTTCCTTTAGACTGGCTTTAGCTTCTGCTTCTTTCCCCCTTCACCCATGCCCACCTGTGGCTGTACGTGCACTGGGAGAGAGTGTAAATATTCGGCAATATCAACATAACGAAGGAGCCTCTTTACTAGGGGACCCAAAGCAAAGAGGCAAAAGGAGCCCGAGGAAGCAAAGATATTGAGAAGACACTGTCACCCCTTAAAAACAATCCATCTCTACACTTGTTACGGGAGGAAGCCAAAGTTTAAGTGCAAAAGTTCAAGCTTCTTCTTCCATGCAGCTAAATACACTCAAGTGTTTCGGGGGGTAAGCAGTTACCATGGAAACTCGTGTCTCTGTGTTCAAACAGGACATTCAGAGATTAGTTACTGCTGGAGAATATTCCCATCTTTAGTGACACAAAACAGTTTACTGTCTACAGACTCATGACAAAGAATTATAATGTAACTGTTTAGGTAAGAGAGCATGACTCAGTTGAAGGACAGATATGAAAACAGAAATAGTGAGCAAAGATGCTGATAAGTAAGTTAAAATGCCAGAAATGTATAAGTATAGAATAACAACACCATCTAATAACTGCATTTGGAAAAACACATGTTGAAAATGAGCGTCGAATACTATACTTTTCAATCTTAACAATGCGCTGGCTGGCACTGGATCAAACAATAAATCAGATTCCATATCGCACTTTGCTCGAGTAAATGAATTTGCTAAGTCAGTCTATCAAGATTCTATCTGTGCAAGCACCATTAGCTTACCTGGACTTGGTAGGTTCTAGCCTGCCTCTGAAGGCATCATAGAGACACAGCTTGTGGACATGTGATTCTGTAAAAGTGCCAGGATGGTTGGAGGACCTTTGACGGACAGTGCATCTCTATGCCCATGGCTCAAGAACAATTCCCAGTGACTGGCCACTTTCTTTTTCTGAGTTGTCTACATGAATGCACTTCCTGAGCATGATTTCAATCTTTACCTTGTTAGAAATGCCAGTGAAATATTTTTAAATAGTATATAAATTTAGACTTCTCAGACAAATTAAACTATATGAGAAGCTTTTATATGAGGTGTGGGAATGATTTTTTATCACAGTCTAACTGGTTCACATATTGCCATATTGAGAAATATACTAGGAAAAACACAAGATAGTTTACAATTGTAAGGTCCTTAATTGCGACTTCAATTGGCTCAGATCTGGTAACAGTTTACATACCTAATTTACTGAAAATTGTTACTTATGCTATTAATAAAATGGATTGATAATTTAATTCATATCTTTAAAATTAAATTTAATTTTAATTGAGACATGAAACATACAACTGCACCTACTTATGTGATACCATAAGATATTTCCATTGTTTTATACATTTTGTAAGTTGTAAGTTAGGTTAAATACATCTAGCTCTTCGAACGTTTGTAGTTTTGTGATAGTAAAACATTCAAAACTCTCACGTTTAGTATTTTGAAATATGCACTACGTAATTGTGATCTACACCCACATTCTGTGCCGTAGCTCAACAGAACTTCTTACTACTACCTAACTCTAAGTTTGCCAGTCTGTCTAGATCCCTTTAAGCCTGTATTCTCTACAACTTCTGGTAACTACCACACTACTTTCAACTGTCATGGGACCAATAGGATCAACTTCTTTTTTCTTTGTTTGGTACTTGGGAATTGGACTCGGATATTTTACCTCCAAGATAATACACTCCAGCCCCTTTTAAATTAATTTTTGTTTTTATTTTGAAAACAAATCTCACTAAGTTTCTGTGGTTCTGGTTAAGTTCTAAGGTTGGTCTCAAACCTGCCATGTTCCTGTATCAGCCCCCCAAGTACTGGGATTGCAGTCCTGTGCCACCACAGCTGTCTGTTACTAACATTTTTATACTCCTTATATGTGTGTGAACATTTGGGACTTGTGTTTCCATGGCTGACTTATTTTACTTAACTGGATGTCTACAGAACTTAGTTAAGTTCTATAGCAAAAATTCCTGAACATGTAAAAAATTCACTCTGCTTATATCAGATTTCACTCACCCTTTCTTTTTAACTTAAAATTAAATTTTTCCCAGCCCCAACAAATCATGACCACCACCACACCACCATCATACTGTTATGGAACAAAAATATTAAACATTTTTCTATATATAGATAAGTAGTAGTTGACAGAAATGTTGCTATTTTTATTTAATAACATTAATTTGAAGTTAACTTCTAAAACATTTTTATGAATTTAATATTTTGTTATTATAAAATCTAGTCATTTATTTTCTGACAACTGAATAATCTATGGTTAACTTTGTACAAGTCAGGAAAGGAGTAGTGCTGCTTATAAAAAATGTCAAATACAGAATTGTACTAGATTTATCAGGAAATTATATTCGGTGCATTTAAATAAGCTTATAAATATTACTCCAACTGCTATTTATTGTCACCTTGAATTTTAATTTTTTAATTTTTTGGTCCTTAATTGCTACCTAAGTTTACACGGGAGGAAACTCAAAATCTCTTCTGATTTTAACATCTCACATTTTAAAAGGCATGTGAACAATTATCTACTTCACTATAAAAAATACATGGCTTTTACTTAAAGAAAACATATGATGTATGCTTCCAAGGAGGTACTTGATAAGAACAGTACATTCAAACTCTTTTCTCTTGAATTATTCAGGCCGTATGTGGATTATACTGCTTAGAACACTATGATTCTCCATAACCTGGTTCTTATAACCCATCGGGGGAGGTATAGTTTTTTTCTCATTTTTCTATTATATGAATAGTGGCACGGAACAAGCATGGGAAATGTCTACTGAGTTAATGAACACATGAATTTATTCGGATGGCATTTGTATTAGGAAAAAGCATGTATGAATGATTATTCAGCCAGTGGTATCTGTTTTGAGGGTTTAGACGGATTGAATAGCACGCAAAGAACAGGATAGAGAAAATAAAGAAATGAAATAGTGTTCATTTGTGTAATTACTGTACATCAATCATCAGTGCAACCACTGATCATTAAAGGAATTGAATATAAATCACTAAGCAATAGATATAGCATCTTATTGAAGAAGCTCTACTACACCTTGTAAAGTTGATCCATATTTCCAAGTACGGATCTTTAAGGGAATCTATTTGAATAAGCTATATAATTGTTATTATATAATGGCTTAGTGTTTATGAGCACTTTGTCACCTTCTAAGCCTTCCTGCCAGCTAGTGAGATGTCCTTTACTCAGTGGTGTTTGACGAGCCGGCTTCATTAGGCTGCACAGATAATTGAGCGTGCTTCTTGGTTCCACTGTCTTTGACTCTTTGCCCATGACAAACACGAAGTGGATGTGGGTTAAATTCACTGAGCGCAACACAAGTTCTCGCAGCACATCACTGCTCCGTTGCTTTTGCTAATGGAGGAACAAATCTATTTTTTCCCCTGAGCAGGAAATGGAAGCTCTAAAAGTAAGCAAGCCAATTATTCAGTGGCTGAACCTAGAACTCACGTGTATATTTGAGAGAAATATATTTTCTCAAATGAAATTGATTGAGGAGCCATTATGTGACGGGATGGTTGGAGGAAATAATAAAGATCTGAGGATCTCAGAATAATGAAGTTCAGTGCGTGCTCAGATTGCCTTCTGTGGACTGAGTGAAAGTGTGGATTTTAAGAGAATAGGGCAGCTTGTATAAACTTCAGAGACAGAAACTCTAAGTCCTCAGTAGCCTTGGGGTTTAATAAGGAGGCAATGTCCACAGCTGCTTGTTTCCAGACTCCACTCATAGAATAATAGACTTTCTAGACCACTCCCTTCCTCTGGTGTTGTGTGTGAGATTTTAAATGGACTGTTACTCAGGTATAGATTTTGATAAATATTCAGATGAAAATTTAGGATAAAAATTAAGAAAACAGCCAGTCGTTGTGGCGCACGGTTGTAATCCCTGCGCTTGCGAGGCTGAGACAGGAGGATTGTGCCGGTTCGAAGTCAGCCGCGCTGGCTGAAGAGACCCTGTTTCCAAATAAAATATAAAATAGGTCTGGGAGTGTAGCCCAGAGATAGAAGGCCCCTGGGTTCCATCCCCAGTACCACAAAAAAATTTAAGAAAACCCCAGAATTATCACTTATTAGGTGCATGTGTCCAATGCAGGACATAGAGAGGCTAGGTCTCGTGCCAGTTGCACCTGGTATTTATTATTACAGCAACCCCCTCAGCCATCGGGGATAATATTCAAGACCCCTCTTAAACGTCTGAAACCTAGAATAGCACCACACTTTGTGTATATACTTTTTTCTATATACATGTATATATACACACATGTGATATTTTATTTACTCTTTCATGTAAAGGAAAGGCTTTTTTGGCCCCGCTTTGGCGTATTTAAACATCCAGCATCACTACGCTTGCACTTTTGCACCCTTATTATTTGTATGCATGTATGTAGGCATGTATGTATAAGTATATTTTTATTTACTTTTTATGTATTATGTATGTATATGTGCATTTTTATTTACTTACTTTGAGGCACTGGGGATTGAACCCAGGAGCATTCTATCTCCAAGCTACACCCCTCTATTTTTCTATTTTACTTTTTGTTTTGAAAGAGCATTTCCCTAGGTTTCTAATAGGCACTACATCACTGAAGCTGGCCTGCTACATGAGATTCTCCTGCCTCAAACTCCCAAGTACTGGGATTATTATTAAGAAAAATAAGGGTCACTGGAGCACAATGACTTCAATGATCTGGGAGTTAAGCTGACTAAGAAGGCAAGACAGTGTGCAGCTGGGAACAATAGACCAGTTCCTGGGTGGAACCTGGTGTAATCTCTCACCATACCTCTACGAATCATGTGCAATTGAAAAATTATGCATTGCTTTTGTCTGCAATTTTCCATGTAATATTTTCAGACCACAATTGACTTCAGGTTAAAACAAAACAAAACACTAAAAGTAAAGCCAGGGACAGGGGGACACTTCTGCATTGTCTTTTCCAGAGATTAAAAGCTCGGAGTGGGTAGGCCAGTGTGTTAGCTTTTCATCATTATGACCAAAACACCGGACAATCACAGCTTCAAGGAGGAAAGCTTTATTTTCACTATTTCAGAGGTTCCAGTCCACTGTCAGCTGCCTCCAATGATCTGGGTGTGGGGGAGGCAGAGCATCATGGTGGAAGGGGTAAAAGAGGAAATCTGATAAGTTCATGGAAGCCAGGAAGCAGAGGGAGAAAGAGAGAGAGAGGGAGAGGGGGAGAGGGGAAGGGAAGAGAAGAAAAGAGGAGGAGGAGAAGAAAGAGGAGTGTGGTGGCATATACCTGTAATCCCTGTACTTGGGAGGCTGAGCCTCTGCAGCCTTGCAAGATCCCCAACAACTTAGTGAGATTCTGTTTCAAAGTAATAAAAATAAAAAGCCCTGAAGGTGTAACTCAGTGGTGGAATGCCCTGGGTTTAATCCCTAGTCCAAAAATATATAGATAAATAATTAAATAAAAAATATGGATGGAAGCTAGAATAGACACCGTCTGGTTTAGACTGAGGAAACTCAGGAATCTGTCTGGTCACGGCTAGCTAAAAATCCTGCTTTTGTGCCCTGAAAACCAGTCTATTATCTGTGATTTCTGGTAACAGGAAGGATTAGGGAAAGTTGTCTTACAGTCTAACTCTTGTGAACAAAATACAACAAATGCTGGAAAGTCTTGTACAACATTTTGTTAGGTGGCCTGAAATATTTTTTCAAAACAATGTCAGTGTGTGGAGACAGCTTTGTGGACTCCTAGTCTCTGGGGAAGAATCAAGAACAGATTTATCCATCTCTATGTCCCTCTTCATCCCTCATAAAAAGACTCTTACCCATTTCCCAAACCCAGGGAGGGTCAATAGAGAGTAGACAGGTTATCTGTGAAGATAAGAAATTTCAGATCGGATCAGAAAATCAAAGGATTACTAAAAGAACTTTCATTTTCCAGGAGATAAACTCAATTTGGCATCTGAGAACTCAAGGAAAGGAGTTTGAAGCTTAGAACTAATGTTTGACCTAATTCCTTATCAAGGTCAAAGAAACCCTAGCCAGGGTCATGGGGCCTCAGGGAGAACACGAAGTTTACACATCTCACCTTGGGCCACGGCGGCAAGGATGTCTTGACTGGAAATCGGTGAAACTGGAGAGATGAGGTTGCCAGAATGCCACTAGAGAAACTTCATAAAACACAGCTAAAAATGTTTTAGAAGGTATTCTTTTAGAGAGAACACTACCTTTGATGTTTTCCGCAGTGTTGCACACGGGGAAAACCAGTCCTGTAAGGCATTCACATAAAGGCAAGGAGCAGGTTAGAATTTAATCAATTCATAATATTTAGTTTAGGATTGGTGGAGGCTGCCAGGTGAGAAATGCAAAGCAAATCCCAAAGTCCCCATCAGAAAACAACAAAGCTAAGCTGGCAGATGATGGTCTCTGACAGATAGATCCATAGAAATATCCTGAAGCAAATAGTACAGTTATTTACTTAAGATAAAGTCATATTTTTCCAAGCGAAATCCCAGGAAGAAGCTACCAAGTCACTGTGCTGTTATCTAAGGCATGTTCATGTGAATGTCCTAGGCGGGGCCATAAAGGACTCTCCTCCTTGTTCTTGATCTGCTCAGTTCTCCAAATGCATGCTAACCCATCCCATGATTCCATTTTCCTGCTACTTTTTAGCCATTTAGCTCACTGGCTCACCCTTGTTTAAACGTGAGCATCACGGTGTCGCCTAGCAGGTCCCTGCTGCATCTTTATCCTCTTAAATTCTTTCACACTCCTGTACTCGGCGGCTCCAGACTACCAGTGGTCAGTCCCATGGGATACATTGGACGTATTAGAGAAAGAGTCAAGTAGGAGGTGGTACCTTCAGCCCACTGACTACAACCAGGGAGGTGCATACATTCATGTTCATAGCAACTTGTGAGAAACCCTGCGGTATCCTCAGGTAGTAATGGGACCACCTCTCCTCTTTGCAGGTCTGTATGGATTCAGCTGGTCCTGATAGCAGCCATCACTCAACCTAACCTCCAAGGTTGCCCCTGAGTAAACCTGGTTGGGTTTTCCGACATAATTTCCAGGGATATTGCAAGCAAAGCCATAGAGTGGTGCGTGGTTCTTCATGACCAGAGCCTTCCCCATCGGCACCAGGGACTTGCCTGCTGCCCTTCTTATTAGCTTAAGACCATCAGGGTCGCTCATCCTGGATGAAGTCACTTTTGTCCTGCCTCTGACCCAGATCACAGGATCCATCAGGCTTGCTTAAATCTATTACTTTTAAAAAATCTTTTACTAGTGCATAGCAATTATAAATCATACTGAGATTCCAAGTGATACAATCATACATGCTCACAGTACCGCTTGGGGGTGTTTCCTTTGGCATCCCACCCCATTTCCCTCTTCTCCTTCCCAGGATAGGTTAGTGGGATTGGCAGCAATACTTTCATATATTTCCATCTCATTATTTGGACTCTTTACTTCAATCCTCCTTTCCTCCCTCCCCACCTTCTGCCCACAATCCTCTTCCAGTATTCTACTGGCCTCTCTCTTTGTCTAAAATCACAAAAGTTTTCTATTTCCTCACTAGCTTCCACATCTGAGAGAACACATCCAGCCTTGATCTCAGGAGACCACCAATCTAACTTAGCTTAATATTCTCTAGATATTTACATTTACCTGAAAACAACAAAATTTGTTATTCTTTATAGTTGATTAAAATTTCATCGTGTGTACATATCACATCTTCTTTATCCATTCATCTGTGATAGGCACCTACCTTGGTTCCATAACTTAGCTCTTGTGAATGGTGCTGCTATAAATATAGGCATGCATGTATCACTACGGTATTCTGACTTTTTCTTTTGGAAAGATACTGAAGAGTGGTTTAGCTGGGTCCTGTGGTGGTTCTGACCCTCGTCTTTTGAGGCCCTTCCATACTGATATCCTTGACCTTGGTGCTGTCATTAAGCTGTCATTAAGCTCTCAATAAGTTGTACTCTGTGTGTGCAACCCTGGATCTCACCCCCTCTTTTGGGGGGCCTTATGGCACCATGAAAGCAGAGAATTAAGTGCATGGAGGCACATTTTTGAGGAGGTAATTTGGTGGCTCAGAAATTGGAGCATGCAGGCCAGGTGTGGTGGCACATGGTTGTAATCCCCACGCTGGGGAGGCTGAGACAGGAGGATCGCACAGGTTCAAAGCCAGCCTCAGCTACTTAGTGAGGCTCTCAGCAACTTAGGAAGACCCTGTTTCCAAATAAAATATAAAATAAGTTTGGGAATATACCCCAGAGGTAGAAAGCCTCTGGGTTCCACCCCCAGTACCACACACACAAAAAAAGTAATTGAAGCATGATTATAATATACACAGCAGAAATAAGGTGAACAAATGTAGGGTGAGGAGAGAAAGACACCTTTTCAATTGTTATCACTCAAGAGCTGCTCGAGAGGATGGCATTTAAAATGAGGTTTCCAACCAGGTATGGACCTGACTTTCCACAACCTGGGAACACATATCTGTTATCCCTGTACTTGGGGGGCTGAGACAGAAGGATCTCAGGCACAAGGCCAACCTTAGCTACTAATCAAGGCCCTCAGCAACTTAGTGACACCCGGTTTAAAAATATAAGTCTGGGGTTGTAGCACAGAGGTAGAATACCCCTGAGTTTAAAATCTAGCACACCAAAACAAAACAAAACAAAGTGTGACTTCCAACTGCAACAAGGGTGAGCAGAACCAAGGTTGCAGGATCCTGTGGGAAAGGCAGTTGCAAAGCTCCAGATGACTTCACCCATCAGGGATACATATCCCAAGCCGGAGTGGCAAGTGAGAAGGAACAAAGAAATGAAAGAAGGCATCAGAGACTTGCGTCTAATGAAAGTAAGTTTACTGAAAGTAAGTTTAGAAGGATCCCATGAAACTAAGTGGGCCAAAAGACCCTTCTCCTTTACTAAATCCTGATGGCTGCCATTGTCACCAATTATAGGAGAGTTCAGCTTCCAAGGACAAATATCAATGAACCCCTTGAGTTTATTAATATAAACACATCTCAGAGCAAGGTTTAAGGGAGAGACAAAAATAGTGCAAGAGAAAGCATGAACAGAGAACTGAAACTTAACGGAGAACCCTCTGATTGGAGGAGGAAAGGATGCAGGAAGCAGAGATACATCAAGCTATCACTTGGATGTGGAATCATGGGGACAGTTTGGTTTCAGATGTCTCCCAGACCTCATGCTAGGCTAACGGAGACAGCCATGTTTGGAGGTGGTCTCTGAAGACCTGGAGCCCCGGCTTCCTCTTGACAGCTAGTGTAATGTGGACTCTATATATGTGTGCAGAAATTTCCCAAACTGTAAGAAAGTTAATGGGTCTTCCTTCTTCTCTGTTGTTCATGTAGGGTGTTTGAATCTCAGTGGAGAGAATGCAGTGTCTGAATGAAATGCTTGGGGATACAGAACTCACATTATCCAAGCCCATGTTTCAAGTAAGTGGAAGCTTTTGCCCCCATGAGAATGTAGACTGTCATTGTTGAGAAAAACACCTAAAGAATAAGACAATCAAACAGCCATGAAGCTGCTGTTATGTGGGGAGGAAGGAGAGACAAACTAAGCCAGGCTGGACTGGCACTGCTCTGTCCTGGGGAGGAGTGCTATTCTTCCTCGCAGCAGGAGATTGTCCACTGGGAGATGTCAGAGTGCACCTGCCTCTGAATAGTAGCCCCCGAACTTGAAATGTGAAATGATTACATAACTGTCTTAATAATGTCTTCACAGATAATAATATGAGATAGACTTTAATTATTCATTGATTAAACACAACATGCTACTTAAGTGAAACATTTTAGGGAATGTAAGGAAAATAATATTATAATAAATTATATTACCATTAATATAATCTATTGGAAAGTAAATTGATGGAAGGTAATTCATGGAAGCAAAAAATACCTTGATAAGTCCTTGGGTACCAGTAGTAGGACCTGTCAGGAAAAACATTTAGCAACTCAGATAGATGGATACCGCCAGACACACAGGGGAAGGCTCTACTGGAAATCATAGTCATATGTGGAAATTTTCAATGGAAAGAAACAGACTCATGGCCAAAGTATCCAGTGCTGTGAGCAGAGTTGATATTTGTATCAGTTAGACAAAATCTCTGTCCCAATCTCACTTGAGAGTAGGGTGATGATGTTTTTACTATTGACTACACAGTGGCAACAACTAATACAATGTAAAAGTCACAAAATAGTTGAAAATTCAATTGTACAAACCCACATTATATGTTAAGGGTGTTTGCTTCTGAGTGAAATTCTTGTTCCTAAATAATCTGCCCCTTTAAAAACAGAAATGGTCCTTTCGGCGATTCTGTTGCACAGGGCTCAATCTCCTTCTGAGATTGACATTACTGATGGTTCCTTTGGTGCCAGTTGTCAAGGTAAATAATTTTAATACACACTTAACAAGAGTACTATAATAGAGTCGATATATCTGCTGTAAGCAGACCAATGCTCTTTTGATTGGTAGTGAAAGCTGCAGATTTAATTGACTTTCTAAAAAGGAGTCAAGGAAACAAAATTGAATCTCATTCAAAGAAGGGAGTGGATTGAGGAATAAACATGATTCACATGCTGAAATGTTTCTGAAAGCTTCCAGAGTAATCAGAACTGTTTTGGTGCTGGTGCACCTATGGGAGATCTTTCTTATTCTAACTCATTGCAGTGAAAGGGTTAATGGACCTACAAAATAGAACACAATTTATTACTTTTTGGGGAGATTCAGGCCTGATAAGCAGGATACAAATGAAAATGGTTGCTTCTCATTTTCTAGAGTCAAACAGATGTATTGCATGCCACCACTAATAGGACAGACACTTATGCACTTGCTCAAACAGAAATTCCATTCTTACGGAACAGTGATAAATGTTCTCTTTTTAAAATGGGAATAGGAAATTGCTTGATTGCAAACCATTCAATCTAGTATTATTAATTACAGAGAGATTTATGATGTAATGACATTATATAGGCTTGCAGCAAGCATTGTTATTTAGTAATATGCTGACAATTAGCTTAGAAGTGGATCATGTATATTTTATTCATATATCTAGACACCAAACTCTGCTACATTAGAAGAATGAAGGATACAAAATACTTGTCAAGTCCTTTGTGAACACCAAAAATTCCTTAAAGAACAAGAAGTATTTTGTCAAGAAAAGAAAAAATTATAATTAAATTGATTTTATGGCACAAGTACAAAATATCTAAAAGTGCTTTGTGTCTGAGAAGCTGGACTCCGTAAAAGAAGAAAAAATGCAGAATGATGAGAAGTGAATAGTTGGTCTTTGAAACTCGGCATTTCTACTTTGAACCTGCGTGTACACTGGGCTTCCCTTGCACCACATACCGACCCCTGCCGTGCGCTCAGGTGCTTAATCTTACTTTACCTCTTTAGTAAATATACTCTACACATCATCAGTTTTAGAGAGACCTAAGTTGAAATTTTTGGCTGACATACCTAGGAGCCTAGGCTTCCATTTTCATGTTTAAGAAATGGACAAGGTATAACCTTGCAGATTTTTTTATATCTTAAAGATAATTTAGGTAAAACACAATAAATTTAGGAAGAACCCAGTGGTTTCCAAGTGTTTCTGTCCTTACATTTTGTCAATCTCCGTATGAGCTACTCCCAATGTGTTTATAAGATAACTCCCTCCTCAGATTAGGCAGGGTGTCCTCCTAGTCACTTTAAAATACCAGGTAGGGTCACGTGAGCAGCCTCATTCTTATGGTCTTCTCTGAAACCCAGGGACATGATTCTGAAGTTCCCTCCCACAGTTCATGAGAGGGAAGTGACAGGTCCATTACTTGAGATCCCCGAGTAGAGCAAGCAGAACTGCCTGATTGGAATAGACTGGGAGAGGTGAACTGCGGGTCTGTGGTGACCCCACCCCAGGCAAGCAGCCACAAGCGAGCTTCCCCAGGGCCACTGGGGTGAGAGCGGGAGTGAGTTCTGATTACTGAGACAGCACCTCACGTGCTCAGTATATCTAGAGCAAATACTCCAAAATCAGGAGGACCGATATAGACCTGCAATCTAGCCTAGCGCGCTTAAAATGAGAAGCATATGACAATTACAGTTGAGGTTTTTTTTTTTTTTTTTTTACTAGGGGTTGAATCCATGGACATTCTTTTACTGAGCTACACACCTCTGGCTCTTTTTATTTTTATATTTTTATTATTTTTATTATTTATTTATTTATTTATTTATTTATTTATTTATTTGCGGGTCTGGGAATGGAACCCAGAGGCATTTGACCTCCGAGGTACAATCCTTGGCCTATTTTTTATTCTTTATTTTGAAACAGGGTCTCACTGAGTTGCGGAAGGCTTCGCTAAGTAGCTGAGGCTGTCCACAAACTGTGATCCCCCGGTCTCAACCTCCCGAATGCTGGGATCACAAGCGTGCGCCACCACGTCCGGCTTATATTTTTATTTTGAAACATGGTTTTGCTAAGTTGCTGAAGGTCTTGCTACATTGCTGAGGCTGGTCTTGAACCTGCAAACTTCCTGTCTCAGCCTCCCAAGCACCAGGATCGCAGTCCTGTGCCATCACGGCTAGCAGTGTTTGGAGACTTATACAACGGGAGCCAGAATTCCATCAGATATTCTCAGACAAGATTCACTGCAGTGCACACCCTAAAGCACACAGGACTTCATCATCACTCTTCCCTGACATGCCAATGACCATTTACTTCAGTAGAACACGCAGTTTCTTAAAATACCAGCACAATATTTATAAAGATGATGAATAAAATACATTCACCATTACATCATAAATTGATTGCTAAATTCTTAAAATTTTCTTAGTAGCAAAGAAGGCACTTCAGCCTAAAAATTTTATGTTCCTTTCATATGCACATATAAAACAGTGAAATAAATACTGGTGTTTCCTAAATATTTTTATATCACAATTCAAAAACCAAAACTTGTGATTTTTATTTTTTAAACATAATTCAAAAGCATAAATGTTATAAAAATGAAAATCACAATATTGATGGATTTTCAAAATAAAGGCTTCATAAACAACCTTACCTAAAAATTATACTAAAAAGCATAAATGCTAGTGATTTCACTCATATCTTTAATTATGACTAGGGTAAATATATAATTTGTTACAATAAGACTACATGCAATTAAATAATATAGTTTAATATCACAGTGTAACATTGATATATAATATATACTTATATATGCAATAGCCTTATTTAATCTTCAAAGCTCATACTAAACCTATACATATATAATACATAGTATATCATACACTAATATGTTATATACAATAATATATAATTTAATCCTAGTCTACTGTCATGCATATAATGAGGATTTCATCAATATTTATCTGTTTTATAGGGGTTTTGTTTTTAAATCTAATTAGGAATGCAGTTTAAAAATATACATGTTTATGGAAGAGAGAGAGACTCATACTCTCAACGTATGGACGTTATGATGTTGCAGTACGTCCTGCATCTAAGAGCCAAGCTCTGTTCCGAGAGCAGCGCCCACCTACAGACAGGGGCCTCCCTAGACTGTCGCATCGCCACTTCTGATTCCTCCGCCTCACCCTCTCACGTAGCTGGGGTGGCAGATGTTTGCCACCTCACCTAGCCACAATTTTATTTTCAAATTGTCATATTAAAAGAAAGAATGTAAGGTGATGTAAGACTAATAAAAATTAAATTTTTATTAGTCTTTGACTCTTTAGGGCAGTTTTAGATACACACACAAAACAATGTGAGCAGAACTGAGACCCTCTGCCATTCATATCCCACCCGGAGAGGTCCCTCTGTCACGTGGTCCCTTGAAGTCACAATTACTTAAGGTCTGCGGTTTGCTTCAGGGCTCATTCTTGGTGTTGTGTGTCCTGACATGTGGACACATGTACAGTGTCAGGTCTCCACCCTTCTAGTGTCATGGACAATAGCTGTCATACCATCCAAAATTTCTGTGCTGGTTAATCCACATGTTTATTTACCTATTTAGTCATTCCCCCATTTATTTTTAATTCGGGCAACTTGGAATTAAATCCTGGGCATTCCATCTTGGAGCTAAACCTCCAGCTCTATTTTATTTTTTATTTTGAAATAGAGTCTTACTATGGTGCCAAGGCTGACTCGAACCTGTGATCCTCCTGTCTCAGCCTCTCAAGTACTGGTTTTAGAGGCGTGTGCCACAGCACCTAGCTCCTTTCCAATTTTTAAAAAAGTCACATTAAAAAGCCATAGTCAAAAGAGTTAACCATTTTCAAACAAAGTGTGGTGGCAAGGGCTTCTAGATCCAGCTGCTTGGAGACAAAGGCAGAAAGACCAATTACATCCAGGAGTTCCAGACCAGCCTGGAGAACACAGTGAGGCCCACTCTCAAAGAAATTAAAAATCCATAGGTTTCTGATGCTCACTGAGGTAGGACAGTAAATAGCATGTCTAAGTGTTGAGGGCGGTTGTAAACCCAGAGTAACAGGTTAGTCTGAATCATGCATGTTGTTTAACCCAACCAGCTCACAAATCAGGATTCTGCGATGTGGTACCGGGCACGCTTTAAGAGCCCACATACAGAGGTCTTAGTCTTTCCGGGCTGCACTTTCTAGGGCCATTGAGGACTCTCAGCACAATGGAGATGCAGGGACGGCCCCTCACATTCCCATTGGCCTTTGTGGACATGGTCACAAGGAGCATCAAGGTCACTTCCTGTTACAATCAGGATCTTCCTTTCCAGCTCCACAGGCAGCTTGCAGCCCTGTCCCTTCAGCCACTTTGAATCACTGTTGCTATTGGGGAGAGTCTTCAGGTCTCTGGAGTCCCTTTTCCCCTCAGGATTATAGATAAATTTTCTCCACTACGCAAAGGAAGTGTGCCCGGCCCTACTCTGTTCAAGGAGGACACCAAACAGAAAGACAGCTCTTTCAGCAACACAATTTTATTATGAGGTGGATGATAGACAGGGGAATGAAAGGTGTCCCAGGAGAAGCCACTGCTGAGCTTTCTCCCAGGTGAGAGGTAGGGGTCCTCTCCTGCCCAGGCAACTCCAGGAGCCCTGTGACATGAGCCCACGTGGAGATGCCGGAGGCAGCTCGAGCTCCCTCGTCCACGTGCAGCGAGCTGGTCCACGGGCAGCTCTTTCAGGTGAGGTCAGGCTAATGTCCACTCTGAGGGCAGCATCACCTAGCTGAGACAGATGTAAATTAGCAAGAGTCACACAGCATAAGGTGTCTAGTCTTATCTAATCATCACCCAGCACCCACAAAGGATACAGTGGACTTCTCGGCTGGAAAGGACATAACAAAGCCCTGTGGAAAAGAACCCGCCAGCCCGCCCACCTACACGGTATGGAGGACTCAGGGTCTGGTGTCTTCATAGGCACGACTCTCCTGAAGAATCTCCTGTGTTTCTGGCCAGCGTTCCCTGGTGACACTTTGTTATGAAGTGCGGGAGGCCCTGTGCTGGGGGCGGCCATCAATAGCACTTCAGCAGCCAGTCCGCAATGGCCCTGGTGGCCTTCCTCCAGCCCCGCTGGTTTCCAGGGCCACAGGCTGCAGTATCTCCAGGAGACTTGCTGCTCTCTGGTTTGTCCACAGGGCTGCTGATGCAGGGGCTGGGCGTGGGGGGCTCAGGGTCAATCTGCGGGGCATCGCAAAGAGCAGTGGTGGGCATCCTTTTCAAGCTGCCCAGGGCGATGGCTGGCAGGCTGGCTTCTCTTCCCCTGTTTTTCCCTGACGCCTGCTCGTCCTCAGCCAGCTGAGGATAAGAGGGTAGAAAGGGGATAGAGCTGAGAGCAGGATAGCTGGCTCTTCTCTCAGGAGGGGGAGGAGCTGGGCACAGGTGAGGCCTGAGCTTTGGGTGAGTGACTTGGACTTTGGCCTTGAAGCCTGAGCCCTGCGTCAGCTGATGTTGCAGCAAGAGGTAGGTGGCCATGCCGTGATCAAATGTCTTCTGACTCAGAGATATGTAGACATCTTTGATATTGAAGCCCAACTCAAATATCATCCCCAACACAGTGGGGTTGGGCAGGTTGGGTAGCGGCTGCCTGGGATGTCCTGGAGAATGCTCTTGCTCCTTACCCAGCCATGGGTGCTCCAAGATTTGTGGCAGCGTGGCCCTCTCAGCGGGGTCCACGGCTAAGAGCTGTCTGATGAGGCTTTGGGCTTCAGCTGACACATGGGCCGGCATTTCATAGCTTGCATCCAGGATCTTCTCTGCCAGCTCAGGTACAGTCTTTCCATCAAATGGGAGGCACCTGCCAGCATGTAGAACAGAGTGACCCCCAGGCTCCAGGTGTCCGCTGTGGGACCGTCATACTCTTCCCCGTTGTAGAGCTCGGGAGCACAGTATTCCGGGGTGCCGCAGGCCCTGCTCAGCTTCTGCCCAGCCCTGAACCTGCTCCCCAGCCCAAAGTCACACAGCTTGATGTTGCCGGCCTCACCTACAGGATGTTCTCCACCTTCAGGTCCCTGTGAACCACGCCTTGCTTATGGCAGTAGTGCAGGGCGCACACCACATGCCTGAATGCTCTGCGGGCCTCCTGCTCCTCCATGCCTCGGTCCCTGGGGATGTGCCGCAGGATCTGTCCTCCAAGGGCCTCCTCCATCACCAGGGACACGTAATCCATGGTTTCCCTCACCTGAAACAGCTGCACCACGTTGCAATGCTGCACACACTTCATGAGCTCCACCTCAGTCTCAATGGTCTCGAAGATCCCTGAGACCTTGGACAAGACCTTCAGCGCCACCAGGATGCCCCTGAGGCGATGGACGGCCAGTATCACCTGGGCAAAGCTGCCCCGGCCAATGACCCCCAGGACCACATGTTGGTCCCTGAATGTCTCCTCCGAGCACATGGTGGTGATGAAGCCTCGCTGCCCTTGCCTCATCTGTCTACTCTCTCTATCTACACTACTCATTGCAACAGAACTAAATACTACGCTAACTAAAAATAACTACGCTAGCTAAAAAATAAACAAACTAAAACAACAAATAAACTAAATGAAAACAGCTACCAAAAGTTAAAGAAACAATCAATAAACAACTAAGAAAATAGAGAAACACCAAAACAAAGAACAGAATCGAAATCCTGAAACTGCCAAACTCTCAAATGCACTCACTAGCTAACTCTCCCACTCGTCACCCTCAAAGCTTCCAGCGGTGACCAGGGCCTTATATAGCCAGCCGTGGGACTTCCTCACAGTGGCTCCTGTGAGGTCACAGCAAAAAGTGGCCAGGTCACCGCTGGGTGTCGCCATGATGAGCAGATCACACCTTGGGCCTCCAGGACCTTTTCAGTTTAATAATCAGAAAGAGAAAGACTCCAGGAGCTTTTTGCTTCCCTGGGCTTGGGATCCTGATATTTCCGTGTGTAGAAATTAAAACATATAGTATGCATCCCTGACTTTTTCCTTTTGAACTTAAAAAAAATTCTAGTAAATCTCAGTTTTCAACACCTCAACATGACAACATCGAGGTATTCAAGCCCTTTTACATCTATAAGAATGGTTGGTGTCAAAAGTTTGGTAGCACTTCACTCATGTTGGGATCCTGTAACCACGGGCTCTGTTCCCTCAGACACAAGGCCCCATGATTAACATCTACTGCACTGGGAGGAAGGGGACTTTCCTACCCAGGCTGGTATGGTCCTCCTCAGATTGAAACCCTGGAACCCAGGAGTCAGTGCGTGAGATGTTCAAATAAAAGGGACACTCTTGTTTCGTCTCCAGGAATCTAGAAAAGCATCTCCTCATAAGAACTCTTTCCACCTGTCCCGGCCCCTTCATGCTGATGTGACCACCACCCTTTGGCTGGGGAACTTTTATCAACAGGATGATCCGTTACCATCCTGAAGTCAGAATATTCAGGTTGATTCGCCAAGAGATGATGTATGGGAAGGCTGCTCCCTCCCCTTTGAACATGATACCATGGTGCTGTGTCCTTACGTGGTAGAAGGCGCTGAGTTGTTGGACTCACTCTGAAAGCCTTTTTGCCTTATTGTGATCAGTTTAGACTTGGCAGATTTCTTTTTGCTAGAGTAGATTGAACCAAGACCATTCTACCTCTGAGCTGAAACCCCAGCTCCACTAAGTCCACTCCTTATCTAGATGGTCTTACACAAAATTGATGCAGGTAAATACATGTTGCTTAACAAATTGACCTTAGACTACTGAGCTGAAGAGTTGAGTTTTTTAAGAAAGCTTTGATTCTGTCAGGCGTGGTGGCACACGCTTGTAATCCCCATGCTTGGGAGGCAGAGACAGGAGGATCATGCAGGTTTGAAGACAGTTGTGTTTGCTTAAGATACCCTCTTTCAAAATAAAAATATAAAATAGGTCTGGGAGTATAGCCCGGAGGTAGAAGAGCTTCCAGGAACCTCAGTACCACACACACACACACAAAAAAAAAAATAATAAAAATAAAAAAATAAAGCTTTGATTCTCAACTTAGCGATGGCACTATTAGAATAATTAGTGTGAAAATACCTGGATGGAAACAGTGCAATCAATATTAGTAGGAAAAATATTAAGTCAGAAAGTGTTTGTGGAGCAGCAGGGGTGGTTCACAGTTCCAACCTAGAGATATCCTAATAAACACAATAATCTGCTGTTAGTAGTATTTCTATTAAATCATTCAACTAAATCTCAAGCAGAGTACTCTTTCTATATAAAATAATGCTCAATTATTTTTAGAAAAGTAGACTTGGCTCACGCCCTTCTTGTATCAGGCTTTTATTTGCATTCCACTTTTTCTCACATTCCGTATCCTCCAGTATCATATGACCCTTTTCCTCTCTAGCTTTGTTCTTATTCATGGCTGAGTAGGACTCCATTGTGTGTATAGACCACATTTTCTTCATCCATTCGTATGCTGACAGACACCTAGATTGGTTCCATAATTTGACTCTTGTGAATTATGCTGCTTTAAACGTGGATATATGTGTGTTACTATTGTATTCTGACCTTAATTTTTTGTAAAGATATTGAAGAGCTGTACAGCTGAATCATATAATGGTTCTATTTTTAATCTTTTAGAGGAACTCCATACAGATATCCACAGTGACTTTACTAGATTACAATCCAATCAACAGTGCCTAAAAGTTTCTGTTTTCCACATCCTCACTTGCTTCTATTTTTGTTTATATTCTTGGTGATTGCCAATCATGTTCCTTATTTTTACTTTAGTGTATTTCTCTGATACATTGTTAGCTCACTTTATAATTTTTTTTCTATTTGGTCCACATAAAGGAGCATTCATTTTTTCATCTGTCTTCTAGTTATTGAAGGAGAATTTAAAAAATTGTCACAGATGAAATAATACAAAGAATAGTGCAGAACAGTCAAGACGTGAGCTACATTTCTAGGAATGGCAAAGAGTAATGATAAGGAATAGAATCTGGCACTTTGTGTGACACTCATGGAAGAGGATTTTCTAATTGTGAAGTCTCCTTAATAAGTTCAATTCCCAAAAGAACAGATTTGATCACATTTATTTAAAGTGAAATAATCTCTAAAACTGACATTCAAACTTAAAATGTTTGTTATTCTGCTGAGTCACTTGCATGGTTTAAATGGTCTATTTCTCTTTTTTTTTTTTATTAGAAAATCCCCAAGAAGACAAGAGATAATGAGGCGATAATAGCAGGTTGTGTTTACTGACTGTGACTGACAAAGAATCACCATGAAAATGCCAGTGAACCATTTGGAAAAGCAAATTGGCAAAAATAACAGTTGGTCATGCACTGAGGCTGGTAACTGAACTTCCTGCTCAAAATGTGCTTAATATTCAATAATCCTTTCGGCACACTGTGTATCTCGGGAACGCAAAAAGCTACAAAGATGGTGAGGCCAGTGAAAAGTCAGAACACTTAGACGCCACTTTGATTACAACCATTTTTATTTTTGCATAAAGGTATCACGTGTTCTTTGTACTTGCATGTGCAATAACAAAGAATATGTTAATTTCAAATTGGAAATTCTAGCTAATTAACCCAGGCTAAAAGTCAATTTCCAAAATAACTACATAAACAAATTAAGATGGATCTGAGCCTCATCTGACTAACTAAGAAAAACTATTTGGAAGACTTTTTATGTTTTTCTCGATGGCTAAGAAGTGTTCAGCAGTGTCTATGAATGGAGCCTCAAAGGAGAAACTGGTGTTTGGGCACGCAGACACCAACTCTGGCGTTGGTTTATAAAGTCTCAGACACCGGGGTCCAATTGTCATGATTGATTGGACTTTCTTTAGGCTGGTAAAGCTGAGGATCATCACATACTCAGAGGTAGGACAGAGATTAGACTAGCTTAGAAAATTCTCTTCCACTGGCCTTCAGGATGGTCAGATCAGTGGGACATTTGGACTCCTCTGGCCTCCCTAAATGCTGCTCAGCTCTTTCCATTCTCACACCACAGTCCTTCTTTGTGTTAAGCCTCTGTTCATCTCCTCCTCTGCTTACATATTACTGAATGTTTTATTGAGCTAGAATTCATAGGATATAAAATTCACATTTGAAATGTAAAATTCAGTGTTTTCAATATAATTGCAGAGGAGTGCATTCAGCATGGTGCCTAATTATAGGTCATTTCCACCATCCTTTCAAATCTCCATAACAACTAGCCGTCATCCTCCATTTTCCTCCTCCAGCAAAGTTTCAACAAACACTAATCTACTTTCTGTTTCTATCAATCTGCCTATTCCAAATATTTAACATAAATATATTCATCCAATATGTGGTCTTTTCCACTCTCTTTCATTCAGCATAATAATTGTATACATACTCTAGCAAGTACTAATTTTTTTACTTTTTTTTTACTAATAATTGTTTACTTGTAATTTTTTACCGATTATTTCAACTTGTGGATAAATGCTATTTTACAGTATTTCTGATGATCACGAATCACTCACTGGAATGAACACAGATGTGTAAGTCTTAGTGTAGCTGTCTCTCTTTGTTTGTGAAATATATACCTAGATGTAGACTTTCTGAATCATGTCATGACTTGAGATTTTTGAGAATCAAAAATAAAGGTCTAGTTTAGAACACAAACGTGTTATATTTCTGTTGGCAATCTACCAAATGTCATGAGGATTTAATGACATTTTTTCTAAGACGTGTATTATTCAAGCTCTTACATTTACTTCTGTGATGTGCTTTTAGTGAATCCTTATGTTTGGTGTGAGGTCGTCACCAATTTCATATTTTCTATGTGACTCTTCAGTTATCCCAGCTTGATTTAGTTTTCATCAAATTATTAGTGAAAAGTCTAATAATTTCCCCCATCAATTTAGCATGTGTGTCAAAAAATTAGTTAATCATAATTTTAAGTGTTTAGTTACAGATTAATACTGAAATATCTGCCACCAATCAATATTTTTTCCTGTCTTGTGAACTTAAGGAGGATATTGCCAATCTATGAAATAAATGTGAGCTGGAACTTAGAAAATGTTTTTAAATATGTAGATAAATTTGGTACTATTATTAGTGAACATATATTTTTGTAGTCTTTTGTGTCTAACAAACCAATAACCCACACACCTTGCCACCAAAATAGTGACTAGTTAAGTACAACTCACCATTTTCACTTAAGAAAAGAAAAACAAAGTACTAAGATCCCCAACAACAGTCTCCAGGAGAGATGATAGGTAGATAGATGATAGATGATAGATGATTGAGAGAGAGAGAGAGAGAGAGAGAGAGAGAGAGAGAGAGAGAGAGAGAAAGGGAGGGAGGGAGGGGAGGGAGAGAGAGAGAGGGAGGAAGGAGAGAGAGAGAGAGAGAGAGAGAGAGAGAGAGAGAGAGAGAGAGAGAGAGAGAGAGATAGATCTGAATTGAACCTCAAAACACAACCCAATCCTGGATAGAATATGTACTGTGTAGGGAAGAACCCTCTTCAACACTGACTTTCCAGTTTGTGTAGCCTATATGAAAAATGGTCCTGTTTCATCTAATTAAATGTGTACTCAGTTTTCATAAAAAGATACTTTTTATACAAGACAACATTTATCTTGTTGTTTTCAGTGCTGAAGATTGATCCCAGGGTCATTGTCCCTCTGAGCTATACCCTCAGCCCCATTTTATGTTTTATTTGGAAATAGTGTCTGACTAGATTGCTAAGAGCTTTTCTTGATTGCGGAGGCTGGCTTTGAATCTGCAATCCTTCTATCTCAACCTTCCAAATACTGAGATGACAGGCATGGGCCACCACGTCTGACAATGGCCTCTAATTCCAGTAAGCTATGCAGATTATAGTTGACACTCAAATTTATATATTTCCTGGGCTCAAAATTCTGATCTTATTTTCAAAGTCAACAAATATATTAATTAACCTTAAAATGTATACACAAAGTATTTAAGCCATTTAAGTATCAGGAAGTAGTGAATGCCAATGTAGTAACATCACCATTAGTTATATTTGACAAAAGCTACCATACAATCATTTCATGCTCCTTTCTTCTCTACCACACAATAGCTAGAACGTATATTCTTTTCAGCTCTCTTGGTTCTTTTATAAAAAGAAAATTATAAAGGAAATTGAAAACTACAAAGTAGATCATGGAGATATATTAGTCTATTTTTCTTCAATTATTCCCTTGTAGATGAAATAAGGCAGAAAATCTTACGGCAAATATCATGAGTTTTGCTTGAGGATAAAATGGGAAATTTGCTTAGAAATAAGTTTGGGTGTGTTCCAGAATGTGAACACCTGCTCATTTGAATGCTCAAAGTATTTTTAGCAATTATTTTTTATTTATACTTCTATTGGTGCCTTTTAGCCTCACACCGTAATGTACTTCAGAGTGATAGTGACACACATGCACACAACACTTACATTTTTTCATAGTGTTAAGCATCCTGAATCCTGGGAAATTCTTATAACAGATGCAAAAAATTAGTAATTTTCCAATGAAGCCGTTAATCTAGTTCAACATGGTTTTCTGGTGAATCTGCCAGGAAAAAAGGAGCAAAGTGGACCCTACAGATACCTAAACAAATTAGCATACTGCATGGAATTACTTGATAGGAAACAATTACATTTTGTAAATCAGCCACAAAACATAATAATTTCAGTTTTAGAATGCTTCATATTGAGCGATTTCGGAGACAATAATTAAATACCATGGCTAATTGGCTATTAAGGCCATATTTTGCTTGTGATAATAAAATTAAGTTATCCGTTTTTAGACTTCCTAGCTGGAGATTCTTCAAATTTTTCTATGGTGACTCAAATAGAGTTTTAACAAATTGCTTATGAAAAAATTATTGGTTCATAGCAAACACTGAATAAATAGATGGCAAATAGATGATCTATGGACAAATAAATACGTATATCAATAAATAGGGACATTTTCTCTGGTTATCATATCACCTGAACCTACCCACAAGTCAGCCGTCAGTCAACAAAAGATTTGCAGTTTATAATACATATACTTTTTTTGTGTGGTACTGGGTACTGAAACAAGAGGTTTTCTACATCTGAGCTATACTATCAGCCCCTGTTTTTATTTTTAAACACTGTCTCAGTAGGTTGGTGAGCATCTTACTATGTTGCTGAAGCTGGCCTTAAACTTGGGATCCACCTGATAGAGTCTCTCAAATACTGGAATTATAGGTGTGTACCATTGTGTCCAGCAGTCTTCAATATTTTTATAATCTAAGTCTAGTTTTATATTTCAGAATGACTTCCTATTCTTTTAAAGTTTCTCTGGTGTTTTACACTTAATAAGTAATTGTAAAAAGAAAGAAAAAATCAACAGATTTTGGGAAATTTGATTAGAAGACTGGGGGATGCAGCTGGGCTTTGAATATGATTATACCACACAACATCTGCTTGTTTAGGGGCAAGTTAATCAACCTCACCAATCCTTAGGGTCCTTGTCTTTAAAATTAGAATAGCATTTATACACAGAGTTGTCCTTAGAAGTACTTGAGATAATGCAGGTAGATAACTTAGCATCACAACTGCACAAATTAAATATCCAACCAAGTTTAGATATTAATTTTATCATTATTTTTCTTGCTCCTTGCAGAACTTTATTTTGGGTAAATTTTTGTCATCATGACAAATGTACTTTGTCACAGAGGATAAATTTAAATTTCACTGGCTGTGAACGCTAGTTTAACATACCATAAAACTGAATACCTTTTAGAGACATGATATGTTAAAAGTGTAATTTTCTTCCCTCTTGCATTATACCATTGTCAAATTCTGAGAAATTTAATTTATTACTGCCTATTTATCCATCTGGCATTTTATTTTTTCACTCTGATTGTGCTGAAATGAATGGCCATATCACTCTCCGCTCTCAAGATTACACATACAAATCTCTGGCTTGTGTTAGCAAAATTAATGATTTTGGTCCTATATTGCTTTGATAATAAAACTAAACAACACTCCAATGTTGTTTGTGGATAGTTGCTTTGGGAGGAAAAGCTACAATGTAACATTAGAATTTAGATATTTATAAAAAAATGTTTCAATGGCTATTGCAATATCACAAATCAAACCAAATGTAAACATCTTGGTAACGTGAATTACAACTAAGGTCATATATTTTCACTGTTAATATTTGTGAATGTAACACACATGGCAACATATTGAGTCATGAACCAAGCCCTTCTGATCTGCTTTTCCCAGATGTTTGCACAATGATACAATTTTCTGAAGAACTGAATTATAAATATAGGACCAAATTTAAGTAGCTAAAATGCTAGAGATTTGCTGTTATGGATGATCACACTGGCTTTCACCTACTAGAATCTTTAAATATTAGAAAGAACTTATCAAATCTCTGATCTCTCCATCATAACAATTATTTTAGGGTTTCCAGAGTGCCCAATCCCTTTTTTTTTTATAATGAACAAAGCCAGACTCTGAACTAACAGAAGTCACATAGACACCTGATGGACAAATGTGACCAGAACTCATTTATTCTTTACTTTTCATTATATGACAATATGTCTCTGATTAATTAGATGTGCCAAAAAACATTTTTGTTGAGGTAGGTATAAAATATCTTCCCTATTCCTGCAAATGCAGCATCATAGTTCACCTATTTTTAATGATGTATGCATCATTGTGATTGATACATTAGATCAACAGTAAGACCAAAAGGAAATCTGGGACAAATAATAAGAGTGGAAGTAGCAATAACTGCCCTATTAAAATCATCAGAACTTTATGGATTGGCTCGCCTATCACTACAGCACGTGGCTTGATTTCTAACTTGATCCCATATCTAGCAATAAGAGTTCCTCTTAAGGCCCATTAAGCCCCAAAGTTTTCGTATTCGCTAATATTTCAACTAAATTGACAAAGGTTCATTAAAATAGGCAGAAAATAATCATCTATTGCTTATATATATGATTACATTTTACTACAATATGATTATATTCTTGTTGCTCTATAATCATACTTTTATAATACTATTTTAAGTGTATATAGGTGTTCCATATCTGGGGCAATGAGACAAACTAGGTCCACATCTGTTGATACAAATACAAATCAAATTTCTCTGAATATATCCCATGGATACTCTGTCTGGACATTTCCAAAACTGACTTAGTTCTGTGAAGTTTTGCTTAAAGATTAGACCACCTGAAATTCAAGCAGGAATCCTCAGGGGCACCTGGACAGTGTCTGTGCTGTGTGTTCACGCTGGTAGTCATGGCCGTTGATCAAAGATCTCCCTCCCCAGAAGGTGTTGCCACCTACCCTCTTTTTCTTATCTTGAGGGCACTAACTGTCTCAGACTTTCATCACAGTCTTGCTGAAGAGTCTTGTAACTGGTTGACTCCAACTACACTCAATAGTTTCCAGAGAACAGCAAGCCTAGATTCCTAATGGCTTTGCTCAGGTCACAGAGAGAAAGCAACACCATCAGCCAGAAAATATATCGATGCTCCCTGTTGTGATTTTTATTTTTATTGGTGCACTGCAGTCATACGTCTTAATGGGGTACAAGATGGTAGAGGCGTACATGAACACATCGCTCATTTAGCTCTTCCTCAATCCCTTCCCCACTCCCTCCCCTTTGTTCTCTTCTTCTTAAGTTTGTGTTAAAAAAACAAAAAAACAAAACAACAACAACAAAAAAAAAAAACCCTGATGACTCTGAAGCACAGGTTTGAAATCTGAAGTTGATCCTGTGAGTTGCTGAACCACAATGGTAGCCCAAATCACAACTTTTCTGGTCTCAGGACCAGGGACCTGAGAATGGAAATCAGATAATTTTAACATGACAAGGTACCTGAATCCCAACGGTACTTTTGTTCCGCTTTTATTGGCACATTCTAGTTATGTAAATCAGCATAATGTATATCGTGCTGAAAGTGGCATTCCTGCACACGGTACTTGGCATGCCTGCCCCGGCTTCCTCAACATCCCCGTTCCTCATACAGAGTATAAGATTGACAATGGTATTTTACACATAGGTACACAAAGCCAACACTACTGCTGAGCCTTTCTTAAAGCTAATGTCACGTAAATAATAGAGGATCTTATAGCTTTGGGATATGTACACATGGAATTTTACCCTGCCATCTCCAGCCTTCTCTTTGGGATTTGGCATAGTAAGGGCCGGTTAGAGAAGGCCAGAGGACTTCTTTCTAGGGATCAAACATATTCTGGGTCAGTGGGTGGAAAAACAATTTTTAAACATTAGCTGGTAAATATTTTCAGCTTTGCAGACAATGAAGTCTCTATTGCAACTACTGGGCCACCATTTGGGGTACAAGCCTGAGAATACATAAAACAATGGCAGTATTGCAATATAATTTCATTTATTTAAAAAAAACTGTAGATGGTTCCACCCTGGGCTGAACTTGGCTACTTACTGAACCCCGAAACCTTATTTCTCTGTGAAACAAAGTAAGATTTGGTCTATTCTCTCATATCATTATACCTTATATGTAAGTCTTTAAAAAATTTTTAAAAATAAGAAAACAGGATCTGTTTTTCTCTGTACTGCCATGGAAACTTTCCCTGAGGCCCAGTGCCTTTTGCAGAGGAAGAGGAAGAGTAAGAAGCTGCAAACGTAACTATAATGAAACCATGGATCATCTGCCAAGGTTCTCGGGACACAGATTTTCAACTGCACTCTCCTTGTCTCTCTCGGCTTCAATTTTTTTTTTTTTTTTGCACATTTCTGCTTTACACTCAGGGCTGTGTATTTTGGTGCTTTGAGCCCTTGAGGAGGACACTTGGTGAGAAGCCCACCCCTTTGATGCAGTGCTGAGAAACTAAGCATTTGCCTGTCTACGTAAGAGCCAAACTCTGCAATTAGACCCTTTCCAGGTAGAATCAGACATGGGAATATGGAATGATGGTGAAAACTTGTCTAGGGGGATTTTCTCTTGGTTGTTTTACAAACTATTTCTTACAATGCCTCTCATTTTTTCTTAAAAAAGAGAAAAATCACATAGTAATTTAAAATATTTTCTGCTTTCATGATACTTTTAAAACTTATATGGCTGTCTCTTCATTATTTACTCATCTGGTGAAATCATCAACAAGGCCACGTTTACCAAGATGATATACTAATGTTTTTAGTAACAATTGACAAGTAAGACATGCACATATGTCAATTATACTTCTCCCCAATTCAGTATTTCACCAAGTTATACCTAGAGAATAAATATTATTAAAATGTATTTCTATGTGAAAGTTTTACTAATTATTCAAATCATATTAGTGACTTATCAGACTGATTTTAAACCAGAACAAAAAAGAGGTTAGCAGAGTTTTCACAAAATAATCATTTTCTACTGAAGGATGGTTTATGTATGAAATTGTTTACATCTCCAACTACACTTAGAACTTTTTCTTGTTGCCTTTTATTTTTATTTTTTTATTGGTGCATTATAACCATACATCTTGATGACGTTTAGGGTGATAGAGCTATCCCTTGCTGCCCTCACCCAGGCCCCCCCACCTCTCTCTCTCTCTCTCTCTCTCTCTCTCTCTCTCTCTCTCTCTCTCTCTCTCTCTCTCTCTTTCTCTCTCTCCCTTTCTCTCTCTCTCTCTCTCCTCTCTCTCTCTCTCTCTCTCTCTCTCTCTCTCTCTCTCTCTCTCTCTCTCTGGTGCTGAACACATTTATTAACTTTGATGATAAGTTCCTGTAAGTGCATCATCTCCAATGAGGTATCCTTCCCTTGAATCTTCCTCCTCCCTTTTTCCATCTGCCTCTGTTAGGTGCTCTTTTTCACTCCACTAAAATTTCTCCTCCTTTTTCTGAAGGTCTCTCCTGTTGTCTCAATTTCTCCCTTGCTCCCCCATATGAAGAAAAACATCTAACCTTACAATTTTTATGACTGATGAATATCCCTTAGCATAATATTCTCCCGTCCCATCTATTTACTTGCAAATGACGTAGTTTTGTTCTTCTTTTAGGCTGAGTAGAATCCCATTGTGTATATATATCCCATAGTCTTGTGATCCATTAATCTGTTGATGGACATCTTGGCTAATTGCATATTTTGACAATTATGAATTGTGCAGCTATAAACATAGATATATATGGATTACTATGGTAGCCTAGTTTCAGTTCTTTTGGGTAGATACACTAATACAGCTGGGTCATAAGGTAGGCTCATTCTCATTCTTCTGAGTATCTGCCATACTATTTTCAAAGGTGGTTGAACTCATTTGTAGCCCCACCAACAATGTTTCAGAGTTCCTACTTCTCCACATCTTCATCAGCTTTTATTATTGTTTGTGTTTTTAATGTTTGCCATTCTATTTGAGGTTAGCTGAAATCTCAGGAAAGTTTTCATTTGCATCTCTCTGGTTGCTAATGATGTGGAGCAGTTTTCATAGACTCATTAGCCAATTTTACATCTTCTTTTGTGAAGTGTTTATTTCATTTTTAATTGGGTCATTTGGTGTTTATATTTTATCTTTTATTTTTGACAGCGAGTTTCTCAAGGAAGGTCTTTGTATATTTTAGATATTAGTCCTCTATCAGAGGTATAGCTGGCAAAGATCTTCCATTCTGTCAGCTCTTTCCTGAGGATCTTGATAGTTTCCTTTACTGCACAGAGGCTCTTCAGCTTAATGGAATCTCATGTATTAATCCTTGTTTTAATTTCGTGTGCCTTTGTTTGACCAATATCACCACTCCTCTTCAATTAGTACTTGGAACTCTAGCCAGAGCAATAAAGCGAAAGAAGAAAACAAAGTGATAAAGAAAACCTAATATTATCTCTATTTTCAGATGACATGATCCTATGCTTAGAAGACCCAGTAAACTTAACCAAAGACTTTTAGAATTAAGAAAATCAGCCACCGAGCATGGTGGTGGCACACACTTGTAATCCCCGCGCTTGGGAGGCGGAGACAGGAGGATCAAGCAAGTTCGAAGCCAGCCATGCTGGCTTAAGAGACCCTGTTTCCAAATAAAAATATATAAAAAATAGGTGTCTGGGAGTATAGCTCAGAGGTAGAAGGGTTTCCAGGAACCCCAGTACCACAAAAAAAAAAAAGAAAATCAGCAAAGTGTCTAGGTACAAAATCAGTCTAAAAATTAGAAGCCTTTTTTATAAGCTAATGACAAATCCAGTGAATAAGAAATCCAGAAAACATTTTCAGTCACAATAACCTCAAAAACAATAAAGTACATAAAATAAATGTAAAAGTGGAGGTAAAATATCTCTACAATGAAGATTATAAAACACTAAAAGAAATCGAGGAAAATGTTAGAAGTTGGAAAGATTTGCAATGCTGATAAACAGGCAGAATAAATATCATCAAAAGGGCAGTCCTTCTAAAAATGAGCTACAGATTCTCCATTGAAATACCATGATCCTTTTCTACAGATGTAGAAAAATCAGTTCTTAAGTTCATTTGGAACAACAAAAGACCCAGAATAGTAAAAATAATTATCAGCAATAAAAACCATACAAGAGGCATCACCATTTCTGACTTCAAACTCTTCTACAGAGCCTTAGTAATAAAAGCAGTGAGGCACTGGCACAAAAACAAACACATAGACCAGTGGAGCAGAACAGGAGATTCAGAAACAAATTCATAGACTTACAGTCAATTGATTTTTGACAAAGGGGCCAAAATCATTCACTGGACAAAAGATAGCCTTTTCAACAAGTAGTGTGGTCAAAACTAGTTTTCCATATGCAAAAGTGGAAATAAACACCACTTTCTCACCCTGTGCAAGCGTCAACTCAAAATGGATTAAAACCTAAAAATTAGACCAAAGACTTTACACTTTGAGCTTTTTGCTATCTAGATTTTTTTAACTTACTATTTATTTTTCTGTAACATAGGAGATTTTTCTACAATATTTTCACTATAACTTGTAACTATTTATATTATTGATATTAAAGGCCAAAAATTAAGTAAATGATTTTGCAAGGCACGTAAAGTTTTCAAAGGAGATATATCAAGTTATAATTGTAGAGGTTTTTCAGTTATTATTAAAGGTAAGTTCTAGGTTGCCTTTATTTTCTTTTTTTTCTGCATTAAATATACCAAGAGATATCTAATTTCATTTTCATCAAAGAGGCTACAAACTTAAGGCACTTTGTGAAGCAACCTGAATATTTTTATTTTTTCACATTGAATTAGCAAAAAAGGTCATAAACTTAAATCAATAAGGTTTTCTAGATCATTTGGTTTAGTTTTCACAGAGCTATTTTGTACTTTTTTTGGGATATGAGTTCAATTTTATTTTATTATTTTTTCCATATTTTATTTTATTTATAAGTGGAACATATTGAAAATGGTGTATATTTAGATTGTGCTTCGTGCCCTCTCCCCCTCCATTTCCTTTCCCCCCTCCCAATAAAGAGTGTCCAGGTTAACCATGTTATATTTATACTATTACACATATGCATATGTAGCTCCTCTTTTGAACAACCTCAGACTTCTTCCTCACCTATCCTTCCAATTCTATCTTTGCTGAGATTTCCCCTCCATCATCTGGAGTCCCTCTAGAGTCCCAGTACTCCCTAGCTTGGGCATATTTAAGAAAACATATGTCCCTTCTCTTTCTGTCTACATATAATAGTTAAAATAATAAGTACAGTTTGCCTAAGTAGATGAGAAAAAAACAAAATGAAATGACTGTTAGAAAGCTGATAATTAGGCTGGGTGTGGTGGTGCACGCTTGTAATCCCCGCGCTTGGGACGCAGAGACAGGAGGATCCCGCAGGTGCGAAGCCAGCTCCGCTGGCTTAACAGACCCTGTTTCAAAAAAAAAAAAAAAATTAAAATAGGTCTGGGAGTGTAGCCCAGAGGTAGAAGGGCTTCCAGGAACCCCAGTACCACAAAAAGAAAGAAAGAAAGAAAGAAAGAAAGAAAGAAAGAAAGAAAGAAAGAAAGAAAGAAAGAAGATAATTAATTTTCTGTAAGCAGAGATGTAGAAAGATCTAGAAACAATACTGTAATTCTCAAGTATTCCACATATGAAAATGTGAAACTTCAGTTCACTCCCAGTACCTGTTAAAAAGAGATTGATTCTTCCAGGTCTCATTGTTCATAAGAAAGTTACTTTATAACAGGTGAACAAAACAAATAATGTATATACCTCTGATATGTGACTAGGACAGTCTATGCACAGTTGAATTAGACATTTTCAAAATGTTTGAGATAGGAAATTCTAAAATGTTGGCCGTGAGCATGATAGTATTCATACCTATGCACCTATTCTGTAAAGAATTTCAGTTGTAATTCAAGACTGACTTTTTCTCATTCTATAGATTTTAGGAGGTGAAAAGGGGAAATGCACATTGTACTCCGAGACAATTTACACAGAAATGGCGGCTGCAGTAAGTGTGGCCCTAGACTGTCCCACGCCCTAGGCGAAGGATCCTAGCCACACTTTCCTACGTATCAGTTTATGAGCTTGAGAGGATTTGGTATTTCCAGTTGGAAATGCAATCAGAAGAGAATTGTTTTTCACTCCTAAGAATACCCAGAGTGTAGTTCATCAGCTTGAAGAAACTGCTTTAAACTTCTCCAAAGCAAAATAAATACTGACATGTTAAATTAGTTTTATTGCTGTTTTACTATCTCTAGTGCTGCGTTCCTTTTGAAATCTAAATAATCATTCCTGGATTACAAAGGACTATAATTGTTGCCTATAGGAAAAAGAATGCTAGATCTCAGGAAGCTCAAGAGTGGTCTTCATTATTATTTTAAATTGTATTCTCAAATGTTTTCTCGTCTCCATACTCATCCATAATAAAGAGATGCCACAAAATTAAATCCCTTTTTCCCTCCAGATTTTAATTCAATTTTATTTACTTGGCAAGTTCATTTTATAAAGCTGAATTCAAATAAAATAATTCGTAAGTAATCAAGTCTGATTAAAATGCGTATTGCACTGTGATTGTTCTGTACCAACCCAAACAGTACACATTATTTACAGCTTTACAAAGCTGGCATTACTTTGTGTGGGATGTCCTCAGTTCCCAGAGTCACTTCGTTGTCAGTCTTCCTTCATGAACAGCTGTGGTGCTGATGGCTTCTATCTAAATCACCAAATGTTTTTTTGGTCAATAGAACTCAGTACTTTCCCTTCACTGGATCACCTTGTTTTGTTCATTTGTTAGAGAAATTTCAAATGTACCAACATGTAGTGTATGAGTCTGGGGTCCACAGTGCAGAAATAACTATTTTTTCTATTTCTACTTTAATAAATAAGAAAATATTTTTGCACCAGTAAAGAGTTTTATTGTACTTTGCTTATTTACCATTATGATTTTTAAAATTCCACGGATTTGGGTAAAACTTTGAAATGAGTGAACACTCCATACATTGCATTTATTACAATGCATACAATAGCTGGTTATCTAATTATTGAAATTCAAAGAATCTTACGTTTCATTTTAATAGCACGGTCTTATTTGAAATTGTGTTTTCCCTTTATCTCTTGGGTTTTCTTCTACTTCAAAGTTGTTTCAGAACTAAACCTACTTAAAGTATGATAGCTTTTAGTAAAGCCCCAAATATTCTCAAGCTAGCCTGTTCTCAACTGAAATGTCACAGCACATGTCTGCTGAATTGTATTTAAGTTTGCTAATATTGGATAATTATTGGTCAGATGCATGCATCCTTTCTTGTTTTCCTGGGCCTGGGTTTTTTAATTATTACATTCAAGGTCCAGCTTTGTTGAATTATATATATATATATATATATATATATATATATATATATATATATATATATATGAAAAATGGCTTATTTAAATTGATTGAACACTAAAAATACAGAAAAACTATTATACAAACCTCTAAGTACTTATACTTGATAATTTACAGAGAAAATGGCACTAATGTATGGCAATTTCTTCCAGAAAAAGAGAGGGGCTGCTTTCTGACTCATTCTAAGAGACCTATATTACATTACGATCTAAACCAGATAAATATAAGAAAGAAAACTACAGATCAACATCACTCAGGAACAGATGCAGATATTCTCAAACACATAGTAGGAAATAAATTTCTAAAGAATTGTATATAAAAATTATATATAAAACACACTAAAAGCTGGGCATTATGTTTCACGTTTGTAATCTCAGTACTTGGGAAGCCGAGACAGGAGGATCACATATTCAAGTCCAGCCTTAACAACTTAGCTGCGTTCAGATATTACTGGCATTAATGTCAATAAATAACACAAAATATTATAATGATAATAATTAGGAAAACTAAAATTATAAATGTGAACAACATTAAAAATATTATACCTGTGCTATATACTGTTTGCCAATATATCTCCATAATACAGCTCTCTAAATGACAATTAAATATATTATTTTGCCGGGAGTGGTGGCGCACGCTTGTAATCCCTGCGCTTGGGAGGCAGAGACAGGAGGATCGCGCTGGTTCGGAGCTAGCCGCGCTGGTTTAGGAGACCCTGTTTCCAAATAAAAATGTAAAAATAGGTCTGGGAGTGTAGCCCCGAGGTAGAAGGGCTTCCAGGAACCCCAGTACCACCAAAAAAAAAAAAAAAAAAAATAATAATAATAATAATAATAAAATAAATAAATAAAAATAAATATATTATTTTGTTAACCACTTTTATTAGTGTCTTATTTTATACAGTTAGAGGTTTTTTATCTCTAAATTAAATATATAGAAGAAAGGAAAGTAATGAATATTTATGATTGATTAGTAGATTCTTTTTGTTTTAATAATGGCTTTAGCAAGGCGCTAGAGCATGTGTAAAAACCATTAAAGACTCAAGTGATGATACATTATTTGTAGGCTCCATGGGATCAGGCAATAATTGTATTTTTATTTTTGTTTTTACTGGTGGATCGTTACCACACACCATGATGTAATTCGGCATAGTAGTGACTCACCTCCATACAGCAGTTGCTGCGCTTCCCCCAGCGCCCACCTGCTCTTGTCTGTTCCCTGCACAGGGCACTGGGGTTGACATTGACAGTGTTGTACTTGTTCCCAAGTGTCAGCTGAAGTGTCTCCTTCATCACACCCCCTAACTGCCTCCTTCCTCTGGACCCCCTCAATACCTCCACTCGGGCATCTCCTCCTTCTCCCATTTCTATCTTAGAATTTTGCTTTCCTTCCCAATTCACACGGCTTCCATGCCAAGTCGTTTCCTGATGCCTCTGTAATGAGTTTGCTCTGACAAGCCTCCTTTCTCAGCAGAGTCTGTAATGCGTTTCCCGGCTGTGTCATGAAAGTTCTTTTACTTTCGCAGTTCCTTTCCTCATTAAAGTGCTCATTTGTCGATGGAGCCTGCTGCTTCCATGACTTATGGATATGATTATGACAGATGACTATATTGTATTTATGTTGGAAAGTGAATTAGCAGTTAGAATAATTACAGCACTAGCATAATTGCGACTTATGTCTGTTGAATAAAATTCACTTTGAGAATCGCTGTTTTGAGTTTCACCTCACAGGGTCCATCTCAGCAAGGAGTCGTTAGCAGATCACAGTATACATTACTGCGTTAATTTAGTGTCACTCCTAGAAGGTTTGCCCGATCTGCCAATTTTTCCCATGTCCTGGTGCCTCGTCCCAAGAATTGCTTCTGTCCTGACACGAGACTTTGAGTTAAAGAGAATTCTCCATTGCGTCTGGTGTGGCGTGTCCCTTCGCCTGTGGCTCTGAATCATTGTTTTAGTACCTTGGGGTTCCCTTTCCATAAAGAAGGGCATAAAAGCATATGCAGTTTCTCAAAAAAAATTAAAGTCATAAAACTATAGTGATACATGCATATTAGTGTTTAGAGCAGCACAATTCGTAGTAGCTAAATTATGGGACCCACCTAGATCCCTGCCAGCAGATGAGTGGATAACGAAAACGTATGTATAAACAATGTTATTTTACTCAGTCTTACAGAACAACACAATTATGTTATTTGCAAGAAAATGGATGGAACTAAAAATCATAGTAAGTGGGATCAGCCATTCTCAGAAAGCCAATCTTACAATTCTCTCCCAGGTAGAAGGGAGAGAAAAAAATAGGAAGATAAAGGGGGAATTTGATAATTGAGGCAAGTGACCAGAAGAATAGTGGGAGGAAATAAGGTGAGGAAGGCAGCAAGAGAGAAAGGAAGAACTGAAGAAAGAAACAGTTCTGAGTATGCTGTGCCCATACATGAAGGTATCGCTACCAATTTCACTGTTATTCATGGGCAGGGGTGCGTAGCAGGGAGGGGTCTGGAGGGAGTTACATCAAGATCCGCATTCACGTCTTTGTGTGGATATGAACCTCCTTATAATATATAATTACAATGTGCCAACAAAAGTATTTTGAAAAGACATCATGAAAAGTATCCCAGGACCTCTCAATGTTTCTAGTGCCACAAAAGGGTGACTCCATGCACTGTGGCATAAAGATCGCTTCTACACAGAAAGAGCCCCAATTTAAAAATAAAGCAACCAGCAAAATAAGGCTTGAACACTTCAATATCACTAGCAATGAACTTCATTGAACACTAGCAATATCAATAGCTAGTGCAAGGTTAGTGAAAGATCACAGAGAAGTTAACATCTGAAAATGAGCACCCGTGCTGATAAAGTTAAAATCAAACAGAAGATCATTTTAAAAATGAGTGCTGGGATAAAACTCTCTTAAAATTAATAAACAAAAGGTAATAAACAAGTTGTAGTGGAATAGGCCTGTAACCCCAGTTTTGGGAAGATGAAAAAGAAGGTTCAAAGACAGCTTTTTCAATTTTTTAATCCTATTCAAAATAAAAAATAAAATAGGGCTCAGAGATAGAATGCCCCTGGCTTCAATCCCCAGTACCAAAACAAAACAGAACTAAACAAAACAAAAAACTTAATTTTTCCTTCCTATTCATAAAAATATTAAAAATTGAATAATTACTGAAACTGACTGTATTTTCTTTTATTCTTCCTCCTACTTCAAAATCTACCCATTTACCCAATGTTTTATCTTTAAAACTTTTCCAGCGATATCATTGGAAAGAGTCTATTTTATTAAGAAGGGTTTAGGAGAGATAATATTTTTTAAAATGATCATCAGAAGAATTCCATAGAAAGGTGAAAGGTAGAAAGTTTACATTTCTCAGCACACTATAACCATAAAAACGAAATGGTCTTTTTGGTTTGGGAAATATACATATATATCTTTATATACATATATAATATATACATATTATGATATATATTACATCACAATACAGTTTACAGTGATGGTGAAAATATGCATGCAGCATTCGTTGAGCTTTCTCCTGGCTTTCTCCCAACAGTTTAAGGCATAATAGATGATAAATTGTAAAATATATTTTTAAAATTTATTAGCATAATTCTTTGCTTTTTAAACTCTGTGCTAACTTAGAAATGACCAGATGCATAGTTAGCTCTCAGATTCATTTTCCCAGTATACATATGCTTGATATTTGTAGAATTCCTTTCAAATATCAGAATGAAAACGGTTAGAATCTTCATTCCCCTGTTTTCTTTGAATTTTCAGCATCGCTTCCTTTACTGTCTGTCCCCTTTAAGAAGTATATGCTCTGCCACTAGATGGTGATATAAAGTTATAACAGTCCTATTGTCTCAGGAGAAGCAGAAATCCTCAACAAAATTTTATAATCAATGCACTTGTTTTTAAATGAAGAATTTTATTAATTTAATTGTAATTCACCTCTCCGAGTTTAAATGTCAATTAAGATGAATTCCAAATGTGAACCTGTTATCTGTTTCCTTGGAACTTAGAGCGCATTTTCCTATAAAGAAGAATACTTCAGAATCTGACTTGGTTTTCGTGGCAACAGAGATCACACAGATAAATTCTGTGCTTGAAGCACCATGCCAACACGCTGCCACTGAAATTTACAAAACACTCAAAAGAAAGTTCTTCAACATCAACCGACTCTAATTGCCAAGGGAAGTAGATCACATCTCAGCTTAGGATGGCTCAGTTGCCCTAAGGGCAGATTCTGGTCAAATAGACCTCGAAACAGCCTCTCTTGTAAGCAGAAATGCCACTCAAAAACTGTGTTAGCGAATACTCCAATATATTTATGCCTAATATAGCATATTAAGACAAAATTTCACACAATTTCACACAAAGCAAAAGTATAGAAGACAATGTTACAGATACTAAAACCATTTGAATTACAAATAATTTACTTTTAATTAATACTACTTAAAATACTTGTTAAGGTAAAAAAAAAACCCACAAAAGAAAAATTGGATAAATTAAATGAAAATACTAAACCACAATTCACTAAACCACAATTAACTAACAAACACACAAATGATGTTAATACTCACTAGTAACCAGAAACATGAGAAAATAAAAGAGCTACCTTTTTTGCCCCTCATATTGATAATAAAAAATGTTGGAAAATATTAAAAATGAGTATTGAAAAACTTTTTTTTGAGGTACCTGGGATGGAACCCAGGGAGATTCTACCTCTGAGATACGCCTCCGGCCCTATTTTTTATTCTTTATTTCGAAACAGTGTCTCAATGAGTTGCAAAGGGCCTCATTAAGTAGCTGAGGCTGTATTCAAACCGTGATCCTCTTGTCTCAGCCTCCCAAATGCTGGGATTACAAGCGTGCACCATCCTGCCCGGCTTATTGAAAAACTTTTGAAAAAGGAATATGCTTTTATTTATAAAAGTTTCCTTAGCAATCACACATTTGTTTGATAATTCCTAAAAAAATACTAACACGTGCTCTTAAAGACATAGGATGAGGTATTTTGGAGTATGTTTTAATGATGCAACATAAACACCAAAAATATCTAGTAGTAGAAAAGTAGTTATACAAATTGTGGTGAAGATACTTTTCCAAAATTAAGTAGAATGGAATTGATAATAATAAGGTCCCAAACTATAATCTATTAAATATACTAGATGAAGAATAATGCTGAACTTAAAAAAATATATAAAATATGATCTTATGTGAATAAAATAAAAGATATTTTCACAGTCACATGTCTACTAGGATTATCAGTGCTTCCACACGTAAAAGAATAGGTAGGGTTGACACTGACCAGGGACTCTCATTAATTACTCTATAAAACTTTAGGTTGTAGAAATATTAAGCTGTAGAAATATCAATATTGTGCAAATGTTCTGCTTTATTTTTAAGTGTTTACTTTCTAATTAACAAGAAATTAATTTTAACTTGTCATACAGAGAGACAACTTCTCAGAAACTGGGAGATAATGTTTTCATCCATTTGAACAAACACATAAATGCCAATCACTAAGCCAAACATGAAAAGGAGAAATGGGGCAGGAATTGGGTAAGGGCTCACTGGGTGACGTGTGCATGTATACCTCCACCATCTTGTACCCCATTAAGATATGTGACTACAGTGCACCAATAATAGTTATTTTTGTGAAATCAGTAAAATGTTCCAAATGTATTTGATTAACTTGGTTTTTGAATATCTATATATTGGTTAACTTTTAGTTTTACAACATAGGTAGATAGGTAGGTAGAGAGATAGATAGATAGATAGATAGATGATAGATATAATTTAACTTTTGGTTTTCCATCAGGTGTCCATGTGCCTTCTCAGTTACGCACACGGATGGTTTCATGGTTATCTGACATTCACTTAGTAGTAAAACAGCTATAAAGATGGCATCTTCTTATTTCTGCAAGATACTCTACCGATGATTTAATCATCTTAATGAATATATATGCTTCAATTAAAACACATGTGTTTCTCTGGTTTGAGCTTCTTGTGTGTGCCACTACAGTCATTGATTAAAGGCTCTTCTCTTCCTTTCCTTTAAGGCTCCTTGCTTTAAATGGCTCTTGCAATGGCTGACAGCTCAGTTCTCTCTCCTCAGATCAGGTAAGCTACTGCCATGTGCAGCCTCCTTTAATTTTGTTACCCTTAAAACATCTGAGCCATCTAGCCATGCACTTTGATGGTGGACAAACTGAAGATCCCTGAGAAACATGCAAATTGCCAAGGGCTATGTTAGCAGCATTGCTGAAAAGAAGCCCAGACGGCCTCATACATGTTGCCGCTGTACAGTATTAAAGGAATATTTCTTGAGACAATTTAGAAATATGCATATGCCTCGACGGATAGAAAGGGATGACAGAAACCAATGAGAAAAATGGCACATGTTTTAGTTATCTTTTCTCCTTACCAAGTCCAAATCACTTGACAAGCACAACTTAGAGTAAGAAAAGCTTATTAAGGCTCTTGCCTTCAGAGTTGTATTCCATGTTTGGGCAGTACCTGAGTAGCAGAGCACCTGGAAGATGGATGCCATCCATATGTTGTGGCATCTGGAAGGAAAGAGGGAGGAGAGAGAGAGAAGGAGAGAGAGAGAGAGAGAGAGAGAGAGAGAGAGAGAGAGAGAGAGAGAGAGAGAGAGAGAGAGAAAGAGAGAGAAGAGAGAGAACCAAATGGGACTAATATAGTCCCCGAGACAACACCCTTAGTCACTCATCTCCCCCAGCCAGTTCACACCTGCCTAAATTATCACCAAATGAATTCATTCAAATCATTAACCTTTCAGTGAATTTAACCACTATTAGAGTCTGGATTCAGTTATTTCACCTCTGAACACTTTTGTATCACCAATATGAGTTTTTCGCAGCCATATTTTTTTAGTCTTTTTATTTTTGAAACAGGCTCTCACTGAGTTGCAAAGGGACTCAAAGGAGCTGAGACTGTCTGTGAACCTCCATCCTCTGGTCTCCGCCTCCAGGATACTGGGATTACAAGAGTGTGCGACCACGCCCAGCTGCTTTTTCTTTTTCAATTTTGGGCAACTCCTTGCTTAAATGCATGTGTCGTGTGCCCATATTCATATGTTTTTAACCTATATAAAATTTAATTTTAAAATAAACTATGGATATCTAAATATGATTCTAATTTTAAGAATTTTACTCCAGTAATTGGCACATAATTTACACTCAAAATTCAAAATATTTTTCAGATTATCTACTTTTATTTCCTTGTTATTACCTTCTTTATTCTGTTTATGCTAATATCACAAGAAAATGGAAACTCTTCAGTCTATACACATCTCTTACATTGTTGCTTTCTATTCTCAATGGTTTTTCAGAAAAAAATTATTGTGCTAATCTTAATATAATTTATCCACTGTTCTTCGTGGATATTTTTTCACTCTATGAAATAGATTTTGTAGTTTGGTAACTGTGATTTCCATTTCCAAGCTACTTTCCTTAATATTGTTTCCCTTGCATGAGGCTTTTCCATTTTTTTAAACGATAAAAAATGGGGTTCCTTCCCCAGTACCACCAAATAAATAAATAAATAAATAAATAAATAAATAAATAAATAAATAACTGTCAGTCTCCAAAGGTACAACACTGTAGGATTGCATTTATATAACATTCTCAAATGACAGAATTATAAATACGGGAATGAGGTTTGTCATTAGTCAGTGTTAATCTGTGTAGAACCACAGGTATGATCTGAAATGGTGCTGGGAAGAGCTGAGTGGTGATGGATTCTTCTAAATCCCCACCGTGTGGTAGCAACAGAAATCTACAGGTGCTAAGCAGATCACAGTCACACACCCAGAGTGTGATGGTGTAAAGTTCCCAGTGTAGACATTGTGGTGCCATAACCAGGAAACATGGAATTATTTGGGGAAATCTTCATCAAAGTGCACACCGCCTCTCTGTAATTTACTTGCTACTTTCTGTAAATCTCTAATAATTTCAAATGGAAAAAATGGTGATATGAACGATACCTGGCAAATGTGATGAAGTATGTGATCTGCTCAGTTCAGATAAGAGTCTGAGGTACACGCAAGTAAAATAGCTGACTCTAATCAAGGCTGGCTACTTAGACACACATTTTTCACAAATTCACACTTTTAAAGTTATTATATAAAATCATTATTCTATGTAAGTTACATTTTAAATATTGTGCATCTCTTTAGTATTCATAGAATCAAACTTTCATTATATAATAGCATTTCTGTACAATTTAGGAATTAAAAATTCTTTTAAGTATGTCTACATGAAAATCTCTATCTTTAAAATGACTAATTCAATCAGAATCAAATCCCCAAACAAATGTGTCTGTTACATAAGTGACATTCCATTAAAAAGTAATAAAACAACATTTATTATCTATGTATTATATCTCAAAAACTAAAATGCTTGTGAAAAATAGAAAAATACTTAGAATTGTCATTCTCAAATCTTTGTAGATATTTTCTACCTAATTAAAATAAATATTTTAGGAATACATATAGAAATACATGCCATCTCCTTTTTGAGGGGTGTACTTATTTTGAAAATCTGAAACAATCCCTTAAAGAAAATTAAGTACATATTCAATTTATTAAGTCCATTACTATGTGGACCTAAAGAAAATAAGCAAGATAAAGGTTGAAAATGTTTTTTCATAAAAATACATTGAGGCCTTTTTTAAAAAGAAATGTCTAGACTTTAGTTCTCTGCTTTCACAATCTGGTGCTTGAAATGTTAAGGTCCTACTGATCTTGATCACTGTATTGGTTGGTCATTGTTCAATTAGAAAAGAGTTGCTATATTTGAATGAGTGGTGAAGTGCCTAGATGTCAGCCTAAGTGGAAAACTGTTATCCCACCCCATCCTGACAGGAAGCGGGCTCCAGGGTGAGGTCACCGTGCGGGAGTGACCCTCAACAAGGTAACAGCTCTTTCCCAAAAAATACCAGGAAGGCCGGCAGGCAATAGGCTGGCATATTTAAAGTGCAGGAATAAAATAAAATCATTGAATAATTTATGTCTGACAAAGTGCATTAGTTCAGTTATATTCCTTCATGAACACGACTTTAACTTTCTTCTTCATGTCTTATGTTATATTTTTATAAATTATATTATGAAAAACTCATAGGACAATTGATTTACTTGAAGCATAGTTGTGACAGTCATCACAATTTTACTGGTCAGAGAGGTCAAAGTTGATAGTGATAGCAATATTTGTTCACACCAATTGCATCTTTTTGCTTGTTAACTTATTCTGGTTTCAGTGAACAGTTTGCTTGTGTATAAAGGGTGATGATCCAAACTTTCTTTCCCTTAGTGGTTCTTCTTTACTTTTACTGGCCACATTTTCTGATCTACAGTATTTATTGGCTATAGGGATACTGAGAGGAAAGCCAATAGTTTCCTTCAGTTCTAGAAAGTCCTCCTCTTTGCTATGTAGCAGCAATACAATTTCGTCTTGTGAAAAGATCTAGAATTCTGCTCATTATAATAACCCCCTTGTCTGCAATGTGTCTATCAACCTAAGAGGAGAATATACTCATAGATTACTGGGGCTTCCAATTTAATGATCACTTGAAAGCCAAAAAAGCCCCACAGTCCTTTCTCCCTGACAACGTGAATGTCCACCCTCTGTCAGGACAAGGCTATAGGTTCAATATCTTAGGTGGAATTAGGTGTATAATGAGCAAAACCTCCTTCATATTTGTTATTTTTTTTCCAGATATCAAATCCTGCCATGGTCTGGGAAGAGCCATACATTTCCCACAAAGTTAATACATGAACTAGAGCCTATGAAATAGCTATCCTCTATGCAGCTCTTCAGCTGACCCTGTGAGTCTTCAGTGGCCAAACCCCATATTTATCAGGGTTCTAAATTAAGAGGCACATGATAAAAACAATGAATTCTACTCGGATTTGCCCATTCTGGCACCTTTTACTCTAAAAATGTTCCCCCCATCAGAGGCAGTGTTGTATGGGAATATGAGATGTCTTCTGAACACATGGTCATGTATGCAACACATAAAAAGCAGTAAATTAGAAATTTAGCTTTTGTGGACTTTTTGATAATATGGTCTATTTATTTTATTGGTGCATCATAATAATATATCTTGATGAAGCTCAGGGTGATAAAGGCACACGTGCACACCGTAGTTGCTGGCCCCACCCCAGTTCCAGTCCCATTCCCTCTTCCGCCCTTCCTTCCCATGGTCAGTACAGTGATTGGCTGTATTAAATTTGTAAATATGCATCACGTCCATTGAGTTGTGTCACTCCTACCTCCACCAATACCCCTCAGTTAGATCACCTTCACTCATCTAAGTTTTTTCCTATTTTGTCTAGAATTCCTTCTATGTCCCTTTTTTCCCCTAGCTTCTACATATTAGGGAGCACATCTCACTTTTCATTTTTTGACTGACTAATCTCACTTGGCAAAATGTTCTACCGTTCCATCCATTTCCCTGCAAATGACATAATTTCATTCTTCTTTATGGCAGAGTAAAATTCCATTGTGTACATATCCCATAGTTTTGTAATCCATTCATCTGTTGATGGACATCTTGGCTGCTTCCATAGTTTGGCAATTGTGAATGTGCAGCTATAATCTTTTGTATTAAAAAGAGTTGAGAAAGAAATTAATAGGGATTTTACAATTTTATTGCAACATCATAATGTAATAATTTTACATTTTACTCAAAGGAAAAAGTGACAATAAGTAGAAATTCAGTATTCTGACAATTGTATGCTTATTGTTTCTATATGTTTTGTCAAAACACTTCTCATTGTAAGTATACAATTAAATTCTCATTACAATGATGTGTGGTTTGATGACAACTTTGGATTAGGAAGGTAACTCAACAGTGTCTAGGAAAGTGGTGCATGTCATAAGTTTGTGGTCGTCATTAAAAGCTATATTGATAGCTGGGCACAGTGGGGAATGCCTGTAATTCTAGTACATGGGAGGCTGAGACAAGAGTATCATGGGTTTGAGCCAAGCTTGGCAACTTAGTGAGACCCTGTCTCAATATCAAATTAAAGCAAGTTGAGTCTATAACTCATAAGTAGAAAACTCCTGCATTCAATCTCCAGTATCACATATACACACACAAAAGGTATACAGATGCTCTCCAGTTCCTTCCATTTTCCTGCAAATGACACACAATGTATATTCACAAATAATCCATTGTGTGAATATACCATATTTTCTTGATGCGTTTATCTGTCGACTGCTACCTAGGCTGCTTTCCTCACTTGGCAATTGTGAATTGAGTGGGTATAGACATGAGTATGCATGTCTCCCTGTCATTTTCTGACTCCACTTCTTTTGAAGAGATATGAAGGAGTGGCAGAGCTGGGTTATATGGTGATCGCACTTCTAATCTTTTGAGACATCGCTACATTGATCTCCATAGTGGTTATAATAGTTGCAATTCCACTCAAAATAGGAGACAAGAGGGACTCAGAAAATAATGGTCTGCATGTTTTTTTTCTCAACTGTGGAAGCTAGAGAGAAAAATAGAAGAGGGACTTCATGAAAATGAGGAGAGCAACCAGTAGACTAGTTGAAGGGAGTTGGAAAGGAGGGAAGAGGAGAGGAAAAGAGGAGGTTCCAGGAAGAAAATAGGCTAAATAATGCTTTGTGCATATATAAACGTGTCACACCGAGTCTTATTAGCATGTATGAGAAGGAAGGGGGAAGGGTCATGAGGGAAGAGAAACAGACCAAGGGTGTGCATATCTGAGCATATCTCTATGAATCTCAATATGATATACAGTTATAATGAACCTATAAAAGATTAGTTTTCAGTCTATTTCTTGGTGCATTGTAGTCCTACATCTTAATGGGGTTCAAGATGGTAGAGGCATACATGCACACATTGCCCAATTAGCCCTTACCCAATAATTTTAAAAGGACATACAGAAATCATAAGTTTGCAGTGTTGGACTATTCATTCTAGACTATTGTGAAATTTTGTGTAATGATTTGTGTCCAAGTCTCATGAGGCAACTTAAATTTTAGTGACTTGCTTTAGAAAGGTCTATGGAATTTTATTTGGGGTTTTGCCTTAAGTAAATGAAGTCTTAAAAGGCAACTAATCAAATGGGAGAAACTTCCTTTAACATCATTTTTCTTTCATTTTAGCTTTATATAGATTTCATAATTCATTAAAATAAATCACGCCAGGGGAAATAAACAATTATCTTTCTTAAGGATAATGATAACTTTAGTATTTTTTATGAGGCTATCATTTTTCTCAGTTTGGGAAGAGTATGTCTTGATAGATAATCATGAACAATCTTAGATGTTTAGATGTCTGATATTCCATTCTCCAAAAATATTTAAGTTACAATATTATCAATAGCACTGCACAAATTTTTATAGCTTTTTTACCTAGAGGGGTTTTTTTTTGCATGCTTATTCATGCATTTATTATGTTTGTGTGAGCAAAGAGCTTCTGTGCCGGAAATAAGTCAGGGATGATTAGAATTTGAAATATCAACAGCAACACAATTGTTTTGAAAAGGAGAAGTTATCTTACCTCCAGAGAAAATGTTGACTCCTGTATGCACGGAGTTTAGTTGCAGATTAGATATTTTTTAATGTACTAAAGATAAGGATGGTAGAAAGTTTGGAATGTTACTCCTGTATGTGCTTTTGAAATATTTCAAAAGACCTCAGAGTGTTGAGAAACCATTACATTCTGTAATTTTTTTATTGTACAATATTGCTCAAATACAAAAGAAAAAAAGAATTTAATGAAAAACCTTTTTGTAGTTTATCTCACGGCATTCAGAAGACCTCGCCATTTTATAAGCAGGACCAAATTAATTAAGGCACAGAAGTTCCTTGTAACCTCACATGAAATATTGGCCTAAGAGACCCCCACCCTAACAGCAGGCTCCCATATTAAAATTACAGTTGTATTCAACAGACTGGAACCTGTTTAATTTATAGCTATCAGGCAAAGCTTAGAAGACTCCAATTGTTGAGTTACATAGGAGTGGGCTGCAGGCTTGAAGATAAGTTATTCAGAGAGAAACACCAATAAAATGTTCATTTCAGGTGTGAAAACCAACCAGTGAGATAGTTTAGGTACATTCTGGCAAAGGAGGACGAAATACAATTGTGGTCAAGCAATACTTAATTCAGTCCTGAAACATTGCTTTGCTTTTCTGTGGTGAGACATACAACAGGATTTCTACATCGAGAGATCACGGAGGACATGGCGCTGTGGCCCCTTGTGGTCCTCAACAGGCAATATGGGATTCTGTTTCCTGCTTTTCAGCTACAGTTGAAATTGCATTCATCCAGATTTTTCTTTCCATTTCATATATCTTAGACCTTAATAAACAGACTTTACATAATTTTGGCTTTTTTTTTCAGGAGTTAGGCATTGTCAATAAATTTTTCTAGGAGGTAATAATTTTTTGTTTGCAATTTCCCATAACACAGAAAATTTAATTTTAAGAGACTTTTGACATTCCTAAAGTAGGCTAGGTTCCTGGAACATATCACTTACAGAACTGAACCCTGAAAATGCAGAGAATTAAACATATTTAAGAAGTTTTGAATTCAAACTCTGAATATTTACTTTTTTTGGTACATACGAAGACATAAAATAGGATTAAATATATTTACAAAAACTTCATCTTCTATATTGATAGATCACTTTCAGTATACTAGCTTCTTTTCCCCACACCCATAGAGACTCACTATAGGATTCTAAATATATAGAGAGAATATAAGCATATATATGTAACATATATAGAAAGAGTATATTCTCTCTCTATAGAAATGTTTGCATATCTTTTTATATATAACACATATATCTTTTATATATATCATATATCTCCCATTATGTCATTACATATATATATATACATATATATATGTATATGTATACATATTTGATATATATATATCAGTATATAAGTCTATAGCTTCATACATATGCATATTAATAATATACACATATTAAACTAAACTTAAACCATGTACCAAAGTCATATTTATATCACACAAATAATACTGGAAATCCTGACATTTCATCACTAAAACAGAAATGGTAACATTATAATAAAAGACCACCCACCATGTAAAAAACAAAATACATTTATGTTTCTCAGATAAAAATATACTAGTATTAAACTACCAATGCAAGCAATGATAAGCGAAACACATTCTATATTTGTAGTAAGGGCAGTGTTATTAAAGATATCCTATGTTACCTGGTGTGATGATGCATGCCTATAATCCAAGTACTTGGAAGGCTGAGACAGGATGATTTCAGGTTAAAAGCCAGATTCAGCAACTTAGGTAGGCCTTCAGCAACTTAGCAAAATCCTGTTTCCAAAATAGAAATAAAAAGGGCTGGGAGAGTACCTCAGAGGCAGAATGACTTTTGGTGCAATCCTTAGCATCAAAAGAAAATAAATAAAAGAAAAAGGGAAAGAAAGAGAAGAGAAAAGAGGGAGGGAAAAAGGAAGGAAGGAAGGTGGGAAGGAAGGAAGGGAGGGAGGGAGGGAGGGAGGGAGGAGTGAGGGAGGGAGGGAGGAAGGAAGAAAGAAAAGGAGGAAGGGAGGAATGGAGGAAGGAAGGAAGGTCAGCCCATATCATCATTGTTAATTTCAAAACATGTACCCCACTGGTTCCATGATATCCATATTTCATTGAGTTAAAAGCACTGTTCTGGTTTCTCTTCACCCATCCTAACCTTAAATATTGAAGTGTTTTGAAGAAAATTTATTTCATTTCTGTGAAAATTGAAGTGGTTGTGCAGTGAGCAAAGGCAAAAGGACAGGTGAGTTCTTACCAATGCATCCGTTAGAATGTATCCCCCAGATAATCCGTGAGGTTCGAAAGCTCCCCAGATTTTCCAGGAGCATGAGAAAAGAGGCTTGTACCAAGAGTGGCACTGGGAAATACTTGTTCTCCTTTTCTTTATGATAACAAACAGGAATCTATTGAAAAAAAGGTTCTGTTTAAACTTTAGCACAGTAATGGGAGTTAAATTAAAGGGCCAGTGGGAGCTTTGCAAAAGCATTGAGCTTAAAGCAATTGAGAAGGAAGAGTTCCCAGGTGTGCACTCTGGTGCAGTCCTTCTCAGAACTCTTAGTGAACACAGCATCCACACAGTGGGATGAGCAAAAAAGTGTTGCAAACGCCCTGCTGTGTGCGCTCAAGACTTTGGGGGAGGTAAAGACAGTCCTGACACCTCTTCAAGGATCCTGGTAAACCTGGAATTAAAGACTCATATATTCTAATGGACTTCACTTACCAGCAAATTCTTATCTTATATACACTTGACTTACCAGGAAATTCTGATTGCTTCAACATGTGAGTCATAAGGCTTGCTCCTTGAGTTATTAAGATCCCCATTTATATAATATCATTGTTGACGTCTTAACTAAGTTGACGTTGAAACTGCTTTCTCTGCCAATATTATGACCCATCAACTTAGTGTCTGGTGAGCAAGAATAGTGTATCTTATGCCCGCATTTGATTTTTTATACTTGCTGACATACAACCATGGCTCAGGCTTCTCCCACATCCTCAGAGTCCACCTTGGAGAAAGTGGCAAAAACAGATTCTAATCGAGAAGAACTTTCAGAATAGAAGCTGCAGCGTAGAGAATTATCCTTCTGCCCCTCCTCTCCCTATTCTTTTTCTCCCTTACCTTTTGGATCTCTTCTACAGGAAAGTACATGAGGTTATGCTTAGAAACTTAATTCCAAAAACTAATGTAGAAAGTTTTCTCGTTGCTAACACAATAGAGATTTACCTCATATTAAAAAGAACTTTAATGGTATTGACTGCGGAAACTTGAACCTTGATTTAAAAAAAGAATGTTTGCAATTACTCTTGAATTTTTAAAAATATCTTCAACAGGTGGGCACTTGGAAGATTAAAGTTAACTATTAATTTATTTTACTCTTTTTTTCCATGTCAGCCTTTTCCTTATTTTAGTATACTTTTATAGATACATTAGAATTATATATCACAATGAGGTTTCCTTTCCTATAATAGCAGAACCAGCGTGATGGGAAAGAAGTTGGAATGATTATTAGCAACATACATGAATGTATCTCTCCCCATTCTCCTCTTTGAAAAAATTCCCATAGCATTAAATACTCGCAAAGCATGGGCTTTGGAGATAAAAAAGATAATTTCATCTTCATTTAAACTTCACTTGCTTTGTGACCTTGTGTAATCATTAGCATCACTGTGACTCTTTTCATCTGGAAGGTGGATAATCTTAACGACCTCTTATAGTTTTTATAAAGATAAAATTGTTCAAAATTATAAAAAGCTTAGGCCAGTTAGTAGAATATAGTAAGTACAAAAAAAGTGTCAAATAGTTCAAGATTCGTAGTCTATGGTCTTTATGGATATATTATTATGAGAGTACTTTACTGGTTCCTGTGAAGAGTATGCATTTTTAAGATTTTGCCTGATAGAACACTCTAGGTTTGCAGATCTGTGAATATACTACCGAGCACTACATATAATCTCTAATACCATTTCATCTATTTTTAATGTGTACGTGGTGTGCGTGTGTGTGTGTGTGTGTGTGTGTGTGTGTGTGTTAGTTACTGGGCTTGAACCCAAGGTCATTCTACCTCTGAGATATACTCCCAGGTCTTTTTTTTTTTTTTAATTTTGAAACAGCATCTCCCTAAGTTGAGGAGAGCCTTGCTAAGTGATAGATCGGGTTCCCCGACATGACACCGCAGCAGGGACAGGAGGCAGAATCCCAGAAGCCAGAAGCAGAGATATCACGAGAATCCAGGTGCCTTGAGACTCCAAACTTTGCAAGACATTCTCCAGAGGTCGCGAGACTACAGCTGTCACTAGAGAATCAGCATGCCTATGTCCACTCTGCCACATGACTCAGCCAGCCGACCGGGACTACTGCACTACTCTCTGGGATGGTGGCTCTCAGTCCCTTCCCCCACAGCAGGCTGACTTCCCTAAGGTGCCGGGTTCTTGATTAAAGCCTTGCTAGTAACCTGGCTGATGCTTTACTCCTTCGTGAACTCCCAAGCTCAATTTTCGACATTACATTAAGTTGCTAAGGCTGGCTATGAACCTGCGATCCTCTAGTTTCAACCTTCAAACTACTAGGAATACAGTGTGTGCCACCATGCTAACCCTATTATTAATATTTTAATTTAGCATGGTGTAGAGTTTACAAATATTAATTCCATGTGGATATATTATTATTAATTAAAATTTAGGTCCACATTTTCTTAGATTTCACTAAAAGTCTCCAGAATCCTATAAAGAATCCCACATCACATTGAATAACCAAGTGTCATCATGTTCCTCTAGGTTGTAATTAAGGTCTCCATATTTCTTTTTGTGAAAGAAAGTTTCGAAGAGTTTGGTCACGTATCATGTAGATGCCTTTCTACTGGCATTTGCTTGATGTGTTTTTCATAACTGTATTGGAGTGACAAGTTTTAAGGAAGAAGGAGAGAGAGAGAGAGAGAGAGAGAGAGAGAGAGAGAGAGAGAGAGAGAGAGAGAGAGAGAGAAACAGAGAACCATTCATCCACATCACACCCAAAGCTGTCGGCATGGCTTTTCACTGTTGATGTTGACCTGGGGAGCTGGCTGAAGGGAGTTTTCCCAGTCTCCACTGCAAATACGCTCTTTCTCTTTCTCTTTTTCTTTTATGTGATTTACTCCCTGGGAAAAAGGCACAATGCAAAGTCTGCAGTTTACATTGAGCAATGACTCTACCACGTCAAGGACAGAGTAGCTGCAGGAATTGTTTGGAATTCTGCTACAAAGGAATGTATCTTGAAAACTAGATGCAAACATATATAGATTACATACTCTAAGAAACATATTTATTCATAGATGTAATTTTTTGTGTCCGGGATTAAACAAAGAAAGCACAGAAATGAGATAATGAAGTGCAGAATGGATGGTTCCACTGAGAGGAGTTGTGAGTTTCAATAAATAAAGAAATCAGAAGAAATCTCCCAAAATGCCTATCTCTAATCTTCTAAATCCAAGGGAGTGCTGCAATGTTGTATTGACATTCCTGAGGCCCAGACCCTATCTCAGAAAAGTTGACTTTTCTAGAAGAAATACTAAAAAAATCCCTAATTAATTATGACACCGAGGTAGTTGTTCAGTGACAGATCTTCCTCAAATAGAAATCATGACATGGCCCTACAATTACAAGTGATCCTCTCTCCAAATTCCAATAATGGAGAAGACTTGAATTGGATGAGAGAGATAAAAATGTCAGACCAGTGATATGCTTTTCACTTCTGAGAATGTCATGCCAGATTGGATTATGGAGTGGGTAAAAATGTGCCACTTCAAGCTGGCGCTTTTCCAAATTCCAAATTTAGAAGAGGTTCATTGCCAAAGTTCCCCCCTCCGCCCCATTGCCTATGAATAGAATAGATGCACATCCTGGTGCAGAAAGAATTTTTAAAAAGGCATTTTAACTAATAAACAGAATTCATTTCTTTAGTTTTCTAACCAAAGTATGGCCATTATAAATCTAAGGAGAAATGACAGTAGATTGCTGAAAATCCTTCTCTAAGTAGAAAAAAAATGAGAATATTATTTCCTATATATATCCTGGAAAGATTAGAATTATTTCACAATTATCCTACCTTTAGAAATGGTATAACACCAAATCATAATTTTTTGGCAATTTTAAAGTTTTCTTCATTACTCATTTCTAATGATTAGTGCATTGCATTATATAAGTAATAATTTTTAAAGATAAAAAGCTGGCATTCGCTGCAAGCAGAGCAATTGTCTCCTGCATTTTGGACAAGGGGCTATGCATTTCATTGCTCAGTGGGTATCACAAATTATGCACCAGCCATTGGCCCCGATACACTGCTTCCAATTTTTCATAGGAGACTTGCAACTGTCCTGGCTAAGTCCAGGAAACAATAAACAGCTGGAGTGCAGACTGTTTCCAACCATAAAGTCTTATCCCACATCCCCATCCATGCAATCTCACCCCATGTCCCTACCCAGAGTTTTACCCCACACCCCCAAACATGCAGTGTTATAAAGTACCTTTTGCAGTTTTATCTTACATCTCCAACTGTCCAATATTATTTCACATCTTCAACCATGATTTTTAGTCCATATGTTCAGCCATTTAGTCTTACCCACATCCCCAACAACGCAGTGTTATATAGCATCCCCATACAGTCTTATCCCACATCCCCAAACAGGCAGCCATACCCCGCATCCTCAGCACCACAGTGTCATGCATCATTCCCCTTGCAGTCTCCGTCCACATCCTTATATTATGGTGATTATTAGGCAGCAGGCAGCAGGAGCTCCTCAGCTTCAGCAACAGTCTGGATGTAGCATTACAGCTTTGTATCCTTGGATAAGACATGCTTTTTCTTTCTTGCCTCAATTTTTTTGTGCTTCACGTGTACAAATGATGAGGTTGGTTATAGCAGTGACCTCTCTCAAGGTCATCAGAAAAACCACATGAGATGCTGAGCTCTCCGAGACGGGAGAGGTGATGCACATCAGTGTCTGTCCACCACTTGATTAATACCTATCGCCCCTCATAGCTTATAACAAGAATCAAATTTTTTATTGAATAAGGAACAGTTAAGTGTAAATATTTTAGTATAACACCTGTTGTATTGTGAATAGCAATATTAAATATATCGCTTTAATAATCATTATTGAAGTCAGTTTTTTATGATGCTAAAGATTGAATGCAGAGGAATTATCCCTCTGAATTACACCGTTGGCCCCATTTTATTTTTTATTTTGAAACAAGGTCTCACCTACTTGTGTAGGACTAAGTTGCTAAAGCTAGTCGAAAACTTGGGAATTGTAAGATAAACCTGTAGGATAAATCTCCAGCACTATTTTATTTTGAAACAAGATCTAGCTAAGCTGCTGAGAATCTTGATAAATTTCTGAGCCTGGCTGCAAACATATGATCCTCCTGTCTCAGCTTCCCAAATTCTGGGATTATACATGTGCATCACCGCACCTGGCCTATTAGGATCATATTTATTTCAGTAGTTTTATGACCATTTATATATATATTTTTTGTGGTACTGGGGTAGAACTCAGGGGCTTTTCTACCTATGGGCTATACTCCCAGACCTATTTTATACTTTATTTGTAAACAGGGTCTCAACAAGTTGCTGAGAGCCTCACTAAGTAGCTGAGACTGGCTTTAAACCTGTGTGATCCTTCTTGTGTCAGCCTTCCAAGTGCTGGAATTACAAGTGTGTGCCACCACGCCTAGCTTTATGACCATTTATATTTAATTCTTTTTCATGTATGTACACACACTCAAAGCCTTTTCTTATCTGTCAAAAGGTCCTCTTTTAAGCCAGGTGTGGTGGCACATGCTTGTAATCCCAGCATTTGGGAGACTGAGACAGGAGGATCCCGGTTCAAGGCCAGCCTCAGCTACTGCTTAGTGAGGCTCTTTGTAACTAAGTGAGACCTTGTTTCAAAATAAAGAAAAAAAGAATAGGTTTGGGGGTGTAGCTCGAAGCTAAAAAATTCCTGGGTTCCATCCCCAGTGCCACAAAAAAAAGTCCTCTTTTCGACTAAAAGGACTGGAAGTTTCCACCTCCATGTGAAGAACACTGCACTTTCTTGGTCAGCTGGCTACTTTTAATTTCACAGGAACATCCTAGCATTTCCTTGAGTTGCAGTTCTGTTATTAGCAATTCTTAGTCCATTGGCCAGATCCTTCCCACTCCAAACTCTTGTGTTATAGTAGGTCACACATGCAATCAACCTTACTTTGCTAAGTTCTGCAGAGCTCTACTTGCTCTATTCCATTTAACAATGGAAGATTATTCTATTAGACCTGGGAGCATACCTCTGGTTAAAGCCTTGGTCCTGATTATTTGTCTTAACTCCATCTGCTCCAGCCGAATACTTGGGTGTATTAAACAAGCACTTATTTCTCCTAGTTCTAGAGGCTGAAACAAGGTTGTGTGCCTGCAGATAGAGTTTTGGTGGGTCCCCTCTTCCTTAGGTCATCATGTGGCCTTCCTTGGTGTTAGCATGGAGAAAGGGAGAAGTAGATATCTCATGTCCTTTTTTCTTTTTAGTATCATCATAGAGAACCTACCCTCATGGCCTAATCCAGCACTAACCAATCCCCAAAGGCATCACCTCCAAGCAGCATCACCTTGGAGATCAGGAGTTCCACACAAGGCATTTTGAGGACACAGAAACACCAATCCACATTAGTAGCTAATCTTAGGATGGTAAATTCATGACCCACATGCTTGTACTCTTTCCTTTCTGCAATGGCTGATCACGTTAGCTTTCCTTTCTGAACTGCCTGGTGGTCACACACATCCTTTTCAATCTGTGTTTCCAGCAAGCATTCGACAAACAGTGCTGTGGACATTCTGCCTTCCTCGGTGCACTGAGTGATGGGTAACTGACTGGATCAGAGCTTTAACTGGGGATTAAAGGCAACACTTAGGCCTGATTGGAGGAGTTCTGAAAGGTCTTCCTTCTAAAAATAGGGCAATTAGAACAGTTTAAAAGCAGCAATTGCATTAATATACATAATAGTTCTATTTGCAGTAGATAAAGATTATGTTCAGCTACTGGATGTGTTCAGAGAGCATGGCTCTGCCAACCTTATTAAAAAGTTTTAAAATTTTGTGACTTTTTTGTTTACTGAATTATTATAAGACTTAGTAAGTTAGGGTTATCTTTATTTCTCTGAAAATGGTGTTCAGAACCTAGAAGTTACTGGGTGAATATAGAGGCATACACCTGTAATCCAAGTACTTGAAGTCTTGAGACAAGGAGGATCACAGATTTGAGGCCAGCCTCAGCAACTTAGGAAGACCCTCATATCTGTATATATATGTACATATACACATACACACATTCTGTTTGGACAAACAATATATATATATATATATATATATATATATATGTATATCTTTGGACAAACAAATATATATATATATATATATATATATATATATATATAGAGAGAGAGAGAGAGAGAGAGAGAGGAGAGAGAGCGAGCGCTTGGTCCAATTATGGAGCCATCATAAATATTAACATAATATTTAAAAAGATAGTAATGGACCAGAAACTCAAATCCATATACAGAAATCAAAGGCATTAAAGAAAAAAATAGTAAAAATATTTTTTCTTAAATTTGTCCAACAGAAAATAGTTCAAAATAATAACAGCATTATATATACTTGTATACATCAAATGATAGCAGTAATACAAGGAACCAGAGAAGAGAATTATTATTTTTATTACTTTGTTATAAACTTCTCACATTAGGGATGAAATGGTATAAATTTATTTGCAAATAAATTGGAATAATTGTAAATGCCTCTCTCAAACTTTAGTGAAACCAATAAAGTGTGTTGTAACTTACATAGTAACTACAGAGTATACAGTAAAGTACTTTGTAACTCACAAAGCATCATAATAATATTATAATTGTAAATATTTTATGGCAGAAACCTGTTTATGCATATTACTTGTCTGCAAGGATACGTACCACAATCTGAAATTCAAATGAACTTATTGAACAATATAAAGATGCACTTTAAGAAATAGCTGCTTCATATCTTTCCAATAAAATTTTGCATCCTCCGAAATTAGAAACATATGTTCAATAACCAAAATGTTGAAGCAAAGTGGTTTGAAATGATTATCTCTCATGTTAACACCAAATCAACAGGAAACTCCTCAATGCAGGATTTCACTTGATAATTAGCAGCTGTATGCTAATTTTGGGGAGCTCTGGGTTTCCTGAGTATGCTAATTTAAAGTTCTGTTGAGTGGTGACTTTGTTTTATGGACTCCTGGAATATTAGCCCTATAGAATCTGCTGTAAAGCTAATCCCTAGCTTGGTTCCTGGGGAAGAGAGAACTGAATGCCCCTGTTAACAGGAGCTCATGCTACGGAGGGTGGAGGTTTGGAATCTGAGTCACTTCAGTAGTGACAAAAGCATGAGAAATAGAGCCCCTAAGAGATGAGATCCCCAACCCCAACACAGCACCCTGCATGCCAGAGAAAGATGAGAGCCAGCCAGCAGCCACCAAGATCAGGTTAGCATTTGGCTCAGCCAGAAAAAGTGTCCAGAGTCCTAACTGAGCATTTGGAAGAATGCACATTTACCTTGGGTAAAGATGAGGACAGGTGAGTGCCAGTGTGCCTACTAATGGAAAGAGAAAAGCAGTACGGCTGTGAATGAAGGCTTATGTCAAGAGAGGAAAGGAGATTATGATACCCTTCTTCCCAGACCTTTTGAAGCACTAATTGATTGGGGTCTCTTGTAGTTTGCAGCTAACCTTTCTATTTTAACCTCTGCCTAAACAGAAGAGTAGGTTCATCTAGGAGAAGCATCATTGATTGGTGTATCCTCTAAGAGGTCCCGTAGTGAAACATAGCACTGGAATTTCAGAATACATTACCAAATAACATTGGCAAGCAATGACTGTCTCATCACTATAGAGAGCTAGCTGAAAACTGCAGCCAGATGTGGTAGCACGTGCCTGTAATCCCAGTATTTGAGAGGCTTAGAAAAGAGGATGACTGGCCAAGGCCAGCTCAGCAATTTAGCATGACCCTGTTTCAAAAGAAAGAAGGAAGGGAGGGAGGGAGGGAGGGAGGAAGGAAGGAAGAAGGAAGGAAGGAAGGAAGGAAGGAAGGAAGGAAGGAAGGAAGGAAGGAAGGAAGGAAGGAGATATTGCCCCAAGGTAGAATTCCAATGGGTTCAATCCCCTGTAACAACAACACTAAAAAAAAAAGAAAAGAAACAAAGAGCAATACTTATTTCATTTTCCCTTTTGTTTTCTTCTTTCTGACATATTTAGATATGTTTTATTGATAATAAATTCTATATCTAATATTTATTATGTACATTATATGTATGCATATGTATAACATTTACATACAATGCAACTGTTATTTCTCATTTTAGAAAAGAAAATACAGAGCCTCAAAAATAATTTCTGTGAGATCAATGAGCAGGTAAGTGGTATATGGTCTATTTTGGAGACACGCACTTTTCCCCTAGAATATTTCATCCTATTTATTTTGATTAGCCAAATATACACATATGAACTTGAGAAAATGCTAGCTGTGAGGTTCAACCGCTGTGACACAGAGCTGCTGTACAGGATACCAAACTGAACCTGCCTCCGCATCATCCCAAGAGAACCTGTGAGGAAGAGGAGGAAGTCAACGTGAAAGAGATACTGTTTGCCTGCTGGGAGTCTAGAGCCCTGTGTCCCTGACCCAGGAGGACCAGATCTTCTGGAAGCATCCACGAAACAGTGACAAGCTCATTTGGTAGGTATCAAGGTAGGGTGAATTCACAGACCCTTCAGAGATCATGAAATCTTTATGGTACTAAGGATCTATTACAGGCATTTAACATAAAGTGATAACAGGTTCATGTAAAATTATATATATGTGTGTGTGTGTGTGTGTGTGTGTGTGTGTGTGTGTATTACTCTAAGGATAATATTGTTATAACCATTTGAATATTATATAAAATAATAGATAGCAACTTTGAAAAGCCATGTATAACAGGATGCTTTGAAGTACATACAGATTGTAAAATGGTTACACTTGGCTAATTCACATATTGTTACCTCACATAGTTATCACTTTGTAGTGACAACCCTTAACATCCACTCTGTGGCATTTTTCAAGACACAATATAATATTATTAGCTAAGGTTACATGTCCTGGGGTGGTTGTGAGGGTATGGAAGAAATGCTGGTTAACAGGCAAATTTATTGAGTATGACAACAAAATCATAAGCAACAAAATAGAAGGAAACTTGATATGAATAAAATTTAAAAAATTAAAAAGCCTTTGTACATTCACACTCATCCAGAGGAAAGTAAAAAAGAAATCATTGAATTAGAGAACCGAGAACTTTTTTTTATAAGCATTTATCTGACAAGGCATACACCTAGAAAAAAGAACTACCATAACACAAAAACCAAAAAAAATTCATATGGCTAATTAAAAAGGTAAGTATCTGGAAGGGCTAAATGAGTGATGTGTGCATGTATGCCTCTACCATCTTGTGCCCCATTAAGATGTATGACTACAACACACACACACACACACACACACACACACAATGTAAACTGAAAAGAAAGAAATTTTGGTTTAATGGAATTGTGTGTCTAAAAATGAATAAATGCATTTTCATAAGGTACACAGATAAATATTGGTGTTCAATGGCAATTCCTTGTATGAAAGAATCAGTATATTTTTAAAGTTTGTAATAACCCCTTCCATGTGCAGAAAAAAATAGCAAAGTATCTTAATAGGCAGATCCCCAAATTAGTATATATTTCCAATCAGATAGATGGCAAGTTAAATAAAGGTGTAAGGATTCATGTTTTCAAAATTATTTTAGTGATTACATCACAAAGATAGTTGGAATACCTTACATTTCATAAATTATTAAGACATGACCTGTCTACATTTTACTAATTGCCTTTGTTGGACATTTCTGTTGTGTGATGTCAACTTATGATACCCTAAATCAGACAGGCAGAGTTTTCTCTGTCATTCACAATGTCATTATCTCACCCTCACTCCTCAATTGGAATTCAGCTAGATATTGATCTCTGAATTAAGAGTCGTGTTTCCTCAGCATTTTAAATAAGTGCTCCATTCATTAATTCCCTGGACTATTGCTGATAAAAATGCTCACCAGTTAAATATTGTTCCCTGGTAGGCCAGTTGTCCCTCCTGAGAGTACTTTCCAGACTTTGATTTGCTTTATATACTCTGAATTTTTACCAAGATGTGTCTGATACTAGTTTTCTAGATCAGTAAGACTGACAGAACTCTAACAACACTGATGGAATTAAAGAGGAAAGATGCAATTTCTCAATATCAGTAGTGAAACAAAGACTATCACCAAGGACTTTGAAGGCATTAGAAACATAAAAAATAAGTACTAGCAATAATTTTACACAGGTGAATTTGATAGTTCAGACCAAATGGACCAATTTCTTCAAAAGCATAAGTATCATAACTCACCCTGGGTGATCTTAATATGAACCACAAGTGTTAGGAATTGAATGAATAGTTTAAAAATTCTCAGCAAAATTAGAAGATAGGACACATTGAATTTATTTGTAGTAAATTAGTTTTATTCTGATACCAAACTAGACAAAATAATGAAAAAGAAAACTATATACTAATATATATTTTAAATGTGCAGAAATACCTAGTTAAATATTAACAAGTAGAATAAATAGATCAATATACAAAAAAAGTATAAACCCTGACCAATTGATTTACTCTACAAATCTAGGGAGGTTAAATACTTGAAAATCAAACAGTGTGGTCTACCATATTAACTAAGGCAGAAAACTTGACCATAAAACAAGATCCTATTAATATATATAGGAAAAGTTGTTGGAAAAGTCAATATCCATTTCTGATAAATATTTTCAGCCTAATAAAAAAGTAAAAGGGAACTTCCCTAATTTGATTAAGAACATCCACAGAAACATACAGATGGCATTATATTTTATGTTGAAAATTGCATGTTTTTCTCTTACAATTGGGCAATAAAATTGTTTCTTGCTACTTTAAAGAAATTGGACATTCTCCCTAATAGTGGTGGCTAGGGAGAAAATGGTTCATAGACGAAGTTCTAGACAAAGAAGGAGAAACCATAGATGAGCAAACAGGGAGACCTAACTAGGGAGATGGAGGGGACAAAGAGGGAAATTCCCTAATATACATGACATATTCTTATAAACATATCAGTGTCAATCACTAAGCCAAACATGAGAAGGAGGAAGGGGGAAGAGAATGGGGTGGGAATTGGGGAAGGGCTAAATGAGTGATGTGTGCATGTATGCGTCTACCACTCATGTACCCCATTAAGATGTATGACTACAGTGCACCAATTAAAAAGAAAAAATACCAGACTGGAGGACATTATGCTAAATGAGATTGGTCAGTCACAAAAAAGTAAGAAATTGGATGCTTTCCCTAATATGTGAAAGCTAAGGAGAGATGGGTTATAGAAGGAACTCTAGATGAAAAAGAAAATCCTAGAGAGGAGCAAATAAGACAACCTAAATGGGGGATGGGAGGGGGAAGAAGGAAATTTCCTAAAACACACAATGTACTTGACCACTAAGCCAAGCATGGGAAGGAGGGATGGGGAGGGAATGGGGTGGGAATTGGGTAGGGGCTAAATGGGTGATGTGTACATGTGTGTCCATACAAGTGTTTTACTCCATTATGATCTATGAATATAATGCACCAATAAAAATGATAAAAATAAGAAAAAATATATGTTTCTAATGTAACGTCAGTACTTGGGAGGCTGTAACAGGAGGATTATGGGTTCGCAGATAGCCTCAGCAACATAGTGAGGCCCTCTACAGCTTAGTAAGACTTTATTAAAAAAAAAAAGAGTAAAAATCAGGGCTAGGATTATACCTTGGAGGTAGAATGTCCCTGGGTTCTACCCCCAGTACAGTATAATATATATATTATATATAATAATGCATTTAGTACAGCTATATACATATATAGTTATATACATAATAAACATAGTATTTATATAATACATACATATAGATGAGCAAACAAGGATATATACAAGCATATAAAGTTTTATTATATATAATAGAAATTTTGTTCTTTGAAATAAGGCAAGGGAAGAAAAAAAGAATACAAATTAAACTGTTGCTACTTTGTAATTTACAGACATGATTGTCTACATAGAAGATTCCAAGGAACCTATAAAATACACACCTAAAATTCATAAATAGGTTCAGTATGTGTGCATGATATAAGATACGCATGCAAAAGTTAATCATATTTCTACAAATTAATATTGATCATGTTCACATGAAAATAAGACAACAGCATTGATATACACTTAATAAAAATAAATACTGAGCTTCACATCTAACAAAACATGTACAGAACTTGCATGCATAAAATGTTATGTTGATGAACGTAATCAAAGAAGATATCAATAAATGGAGAGATACAGTATGTTCATGGATTCAGATACTTGATATAGCAAAAATGTCATTTATCTAAGAATCAGTATACAAAGGTTTTATCCAGTCTCCCCAAACCAGAAGAGATAGCTTTCATTCTTGACACTTTTCTCTATATCTTATTATCCCGTCCCCTGGCTCTATATCATTCCATGGCTGAAGTTTGATCATAGACAGTCTAAGGAACTCCCAGAAATCTAAACATGATTTGATTTAATGGTTGATTCCAATGGCATTCTCTTTACTGTATATAAATGACTTGGTTATCTTTTGGTATAACCCTAGAAAGGAAGATTTGGAATCCAGGGCTCTATCCTTTTTTGCTGACCTTTCTTCATTGTTATGCTCCTCCTAATACCTGGAGGTTTTAGCCCAAAGATTTTGGCCAGTACTGTCCAAAGAGAAAGTGATGGCTTCGCACTTTCTGTTCTCTTGTTTGTTTTGTTGTATCTTAAACTAATTTTAGTCACAAGGCTGAAGATGAATAGTAGAATAAAGCCAGAAACATATGCTAAATTATCCCTAAGAGTATTGATTTAGAGATTATTCCCTTATGCATGAAATAGCCTATGATAAGGTAAACCATAAGGGAAAACATAGGAAAATGATGAACTAATAAGTTAATGGATAATTATTAGTCTCTTAATTAAGTCATAATAACAGTTTTTCTTCATTAAAGTACATGATGAAATATATTGAGCTTCTGCAGAGAAAAAGCTGATAGAATGTATAGTGATAGATATAGCTATATATAAGAAGATATATAATACAGGATTGGCTTAAACAATCTTAGAGATTGAGAAATCCCATCTGCAAGCCAAAGTCTCAGAAGAGCAGGTGGAAAAGTTTCAGTTCAATTCTGAAACTTGGAGAACTAGAGTGGCCAAGGATATATATTCTGATCCAGAACTAGTGGTGAATAACCATGGATTCTGATGTCCAGGGTCAGGAAAAGATAGATAGAGACAGACATAGAGAAGGAGATGAGAGAGAGAGAGAGAGAGAGAGAGAGAGAGAGAGAGAGAGAGAGAGAGAGAGAGAGAGAGAGAGAGAAATTTACCCGACTCTGGACCCTGGATAGATTGGATGCCTCTCACATTGGTAAGGGTAAGATTTCTTAGGTTATTCTTCTGATTCAGAATCTAATATCTTTTCAAAACACCCCAACAAACACTGGTAATTTTACCAGTTTTATGAAAATCCCATTTCTCAGTCAAGATGACCCATAACATTAACCATTTCATTAAGTGTGTGTGTGTGTGTGTGTGTGTGTGTGTGTGTTATTGAACTAATTAACATTCTACCTGTAAACTATACCTTCAGCCCTATTTTATTAATTACTCTTGAAATGAGGTCTCACTAAATTGTAGATGACCTCACTAAATTGCTGAGGTTGTCCCTGAACCTATGATCTTCCTAACTCAATCTCCCAAGCACTGGGATCACAGGTATGTGTCACCACACTATGGCTTTCTATTTAGCATTTCTGAAAAACTTTGCAAAGCCATTAGAATCAGTACAATGAATTCCTGGGAACTCCCTTGCCTGCTAAAGCCGCCTTTTTCCTCTTGGTTAACAATGACCTCCATCCGCGGCCCTGACACACTCAGAGGTAACCACCTCCTTGTTGCTGGTATTTATCATGCCCCAAAGTGTTGAGTTATTACATCATATGTGTAACATTATTCAACTTTGTAGATATGACATAACTTGGTCTTTCTTCTCTCTTATTGGTGCATTATAATCATATATCTTGAAGTTCACGGTGATAAAGGCATCCATGCACACTTCCACAAACTTGGACTTTAATCTGTGTAACATGATTTCAGCCCTGTGCTTCTGTATTCTTCCTCTCTGCGGCACTTAGCCTCACCACGTTCCTGCTCAGTGATGCACAAGGTTCCATTGTAAAACTGTACCAAAACTTCCTCTGTTCTTTCCTTGCTATAAATTACACTGGTTCTAGTCAAGCCATGTATAAAAAATGTTGCCATAAATATTTCTATGTATGCTTTATGTCCCGCACTGACCTAATAAAGCTAGAGAAACATAGAAGAGAAAACTCTGGGGCACCTAGGAATAACATAATTCATTGTTTGGAATACTAATTACCACCTGGGCAACAGTACTATGTGCTGAGAAAGGTGAAAGGCACTGCCTTTTTCTCCATCTAGCTTTCAGATTCTTACAGAACTTGGAAACAAGTTAGTAGAATAAAGGGGCAGATGTATTACAAATAGCAAAGTCCTGCTGTAGGCCATCCTGCGGGGGTGAGTCAAAGTCCTCTTGGAAATGACCTTTGAATGGAGTTCTCGAAGAAAAGTGTCTGAGCCAGGCATAATGACACATGCCTGGAATCTCGGTCCTTGGGAGGCTGAAACAGGAGGATCTAAGGGTTGAGGCCAGCCTTAGCAATGTAGCAAGATCCTGTTTTTAAAATTAAAAGAATATGGCTGGGGATATAGCTCAAAGGTAGAACCCCTTTAGTTCAATCCTCCACCACACACACACACACACACACACACACACACACACACACACACTCAGAGGATAAATAACTGTTTTCCAGATGAAGAAACCATAAACTGCATGCCTGGAAGAAAAATCAGAGTAAGTACATGTAGATGATAATTAACAATGTGCTGAGAAAATACAGCCTCAAGTTCTAACAGGAGTTAAGTTTAAAAGACTGAGTTTGGCATAATAAAACATGAGAGGGAAGTGGAAATATATTGACTTGTACATATTCTAAAGTACAACTCATCTTGATGCTAAAAATGAAAAGTCTTGTGTTTTAGGTTTTAAATAGTTCTAATCATTCAACAAGGGGGAAAAAAATCACCCTTGCAGCAGTAGTGGTTTATTTTCACATCCTAAGGAATCATTTCTAGAAGGAAATCCAATTTTCTCTTTTTTTATTTAATGGGCCTTTGAGTACTATCACACCCTGACATCTTATTAGAGTCTGAATTTCTCTAATGGCCTCTTGGCTCAATAAAAGCAAGGAATGTGTCATAGTCACCCTGTATCTCCAGATAAAACTTCATTTTTGGAACATTGTAGATGCTCAGTGAAATTCTGCCAAGACAGCAAAACCATAGTGAGGCCTAGGAGAGCTGTACTGAGTGACGATTAAAGTGAGGCTTTTGAAGTCACTTGTTACTGAGGCATTTTTAAAATCATTCAATTTTGTCCATAGTAGATATGCACAAAGACATTACACAATTCAAAACTTATTAAGTTCTATGCCAGGCTTTTAGGAGGCACAAGTTTGCTACAAATAAAAATAACAGCAAATAGATTTATCTATTTTCTTGATATTATTGCTATATTTTTAAAGTTCTCTCTTCTAAAACAAAATTCACTAATGTACATGACATACATTCATAAACATCAAAGTCAATCAGTAAGCCAAACATGAGAAGGAGGGAGGGGGCAGGATAGGCTGGGATTTAGGGAAGGGCTAAATGAGTGATAGGTGCGTGCATTCCTCCACCACCTTGTACCTTTTATGTATATACATGTAAATGTATACCAGCATCAATCTGAGTACTCTGTATTAGAAGGGAGGGAAATAGGAAAGGGGTCACCAAGAGCGTGTGCGTGTATGACTCTGTTAACATAATCTACCTTAAAATCTGAGATTATAACGGTAAAAGAACAAGAAAGATGTCTGGCTACAATGCACCAATAAAAATTTTAAAAATAAGAAATATAAATATTTTTCAGCTATATTGTTTTACTTTATTGCATACAACTTCTGTTCTGACATTATCAAGTCGTAATGAAAATTTCACCACTACAATTACAACTGGATGATATCTCCTATAGATTAGCAGTTCATATGAGGCATTTGAATTATGCTAATCTTAAATTCTTGAAATGTACTAATAGACTTATAACCATTAACTTTGGCAATAGGCTCAAAAGATTTATTTGGTTCATCCATATGGAATAATTTTTTTTACAAATTTCAGTAGACCCAGGATCCCCAACAATAAAGAAACCATATAAATAAACAAATGGTTAGAATGAAGATGACCAGGAGGCTGAACAGGTTAACAGCAAGTGTACTTACCAAATGGTGCAAATTCAACACACACAAAAAATAATTAAAAATTCTAAGATAACAAAATAAATTCATCAGCTAGATTCCAATGAATCAGAACTCAGATGCTTTCTGGCAAGAAAAATTGTGAGGTCTTTTAATGTTAGAAATAAGGTACCTTAAGAAGACTTTATTTTGAAGTGCTGTGCTTATGATACATATAACTTGAAAACGAGATGGAAAATAGTAAGCATTTACTATTTGGAAGTTCTTTACACTGAGGATTGGAGTGTAAGCTAAAATAGTCATTTTGATAAACTAGTCAAAATTTACTATATATGTATATGTGTGTGTGTGTGTGTGTATGTATGTATGTATTTGTGTGTGTATTTTATCTTAAAGAAAACATACACCTTCCAGAGAAAAAAATATCTGTCTGAAATTTTATATATATTATTTATATATATTTATGATTCAAATATAAAGCATATATATATATATATATACATATACATATACATATGAAATTCTACTGGCAGAAATTGTACTGGTAGGTATAACCCTATACCAACTACTCACATATATGCACCAAAAGATAAGTATAATAGTCTTAATAGCAATATCATTCTTTTTAATTTATTGGCGCATTGTCACCATACATCTTAATGAAGTGAATGGTGATAAGGGCACACTGCACACAGAACTACTGAGCTTCCCCCAGTGTCCCGCCCCACTCCTCCCTCCCCACCTTCCTGTGCCCAGCACAGGGATGGGCTGTGATAAGTTTGTGTATGAACATCATATTCTCTGAGGCGTTCCCCTCCTCACATCTTCCTCCCTTCCTTCCATCTCCCTCAGTTAAGTTACGTCTTCACTCTGTTAAGGCTTCTCCTCCTTGTCTGGGGTCTCCCCCGTGTCCCAGCTTCTCTCTAACTTCTGCATATTAGGGAGAACATCTGACCTTTCACTTTTTGTGACCAGCTAATCTCACTTAGTAAAATATTCTCCAGTTCCATCCATTTTCCTGCAAATGGCATAATAGTCCAACACACAAAAAAACAACTAAATGGTTCGTCAATATTGGAATGAATTTTATACATTGGAATATTCTAAGATAGTAAGAGACAATTTACTCCTGCTGAGCATAAAGATAAGGAGGAGTTCCATAAACTTAATGTGTAATTCATGAGTATTAAAGAGTATGTATATACAATGATTTCATTTATTTAAGGCTCCAGGACAGATGACTCTTATCTATAATACTGAAGGACAGTGCAATATTCACATCTATAACTGGGAGCTTATTGAGTGGGTTACGCCTGGTCCAATAATATTGCTTCTTTGACGTGAGTGGTAGGTACAGTAAGTACACTCATTCTTGTCAAGAGTCTTTTATCTACATTCATGGATTATCCTATGATTTCACATAACTCAATAAAAAGCTTTTGAAAATGTAAAATTTTCATGAGATATTGCTCTAATGTGATAACTGCCTTTTAATTTTGGAGAGAATTAGGTAAAATTATAAGACAATTATGTCAGTGTCCTTCCAGTGTATTATAAATACCCAATAGGATGTAGCTCACTTGTTCTTGTCAATATTGATGTCTTAAATTTCAAACTCTATTGTATACTCATGAAAATAAATATAAAAATCTCTAAATGTCTTATTACTGTCTTTCATAAACTATTATACTGCCCAGATGAAGAAATGACTGTCCTTTTTACTGGAATTTTATTAGTCATCTGCTTGGTGTGTTCACCACCCACTGGGTCCTATTGGTTTTAAGGTTTAATAGTACTTAATTTTCAGGCCTACAGTTCATTATTCTGCTATCCATTTTCTATTCAATATCATTAGGTTCCTATACTGAATAGTATAATACATTGTCTAAGGGCACTGAATGTAAAAATTGATTGCCTGGATTCAGACACTATCATAGACGAGCTTTCAGTCACTGTCAGAATAATTTTAGCATTCATCTTCTAGTGGGAGACTTTAAAGAGTACATTTTCATGCTGAGATTAGTGCTAGGCACTTTGTAAATGTTAGACATTAATACTAATTACAGTGCATTTTAATAATTCACTGAAACAAGGATCTTAATAGGTTAAATATAAGAAATAAAATTCACAACTGTGACAGTCTTAAAACTTTCAGACATAGATAATTTTTCTTTAGAAGTTGTGGGTGTATTTTCTACAAGATATAAAAGTTTTTTTCTTAATTCTTCAACCATAAGGTGCTCACAGATGCCTAATTAGAGACAGGCACACTGAAGGACATACTTGGTGAAATTTCTGTGAAAATGCCATATTACATCTTGGCACAACAAACTCTTAAATCTAGTCACCTTTGGAACAATTGGCATTTATTTTTTGATATTTCATCTAACAGATCACTCACTTCGCTTCTTAAAAGTTGAATTATCTGTAACTAAGCTATACCAGTCCAATATAGAAATTCCACCTGTTACTAAATTAGGGACCACACCACGACATATTGTCATTTGAACAAATGTCATATTAACTACTGGGCATCTTAAGAAACACTTATGAAATATGTGCATCCCAATATCATAGTTAATATAATATCATATGAATATGCAGGCACCATTTTTTTTTTAGTAATGGAGATTGATCCCAGGGAAATTCTATCTCTGCACTAAGCTTTCTGTCCTATTTCTTTATTTTAATTTTTAAATAGTCTCACTAAGTTATTAAGCTGGCCTTGAACCTGTGATACTTCTGGCTCAGCCTCCCTGTACTGGGATTACAAGTGTGCATAAACCATGCCTAGCCTATGTATTATTTATAATGATACATTGTGAAGTTGCTGTCTCCCATTTGGATAATGTAAGCAGATCTAGGCTGGAGCTCAAGAGCTGTCAAATCTCACAGTGTATATTGGATAATGATTGACAGCGTTAAGATAACACAAAATCTAGGTATCCATCGAATTAAGTGATGCTTCGGGGAAAACAGACAGTGCAGCTACTTGGAGGGTGCGGAGGAAAAACTGAGTTTTGAAATATATTTACAATGAGATGAGAAGAGAAGAGCAATCACACCAAATCAAGACAATCACTTAAGAAAAAAGTTGTATAAAATAGATATGGATGAGAAACAAAATAATATTTTTGCTGAATTAAAATGATGGGCAAAAAATGAAATCAGAGTTAGTTTTAGCCAAATTAGGAATGGAGTGGTCCATTAACACCAAATTGAAGATTTGGCCAGGCACGGAGGCACATGCCTGTACTACCTGTATTTTGGAGGCTTAGCCAGGAAAAAAATTTGAGGATAGCTTCAACAACATAGCAAGGCACTCAGGAATCTAGAGAGACCCTTTTTAAAATAAAATAGGGCTAAGGGTGTAGCATGGAGGTATAGCGCCCCTGAGTTCAATCCTCAGTACCAAATAAGGAAAATAAAAACCTCAATATCAACCACTAAGCCAAGCATGGGAGGGAGGGTTGGGGAGGGAAAGGGGTGAGGATTGGATGGGGGCTGACTGAGTGATGTGTGCATGTATGTCTACACAAGTTTTTTTTTTTTTTATCTCACTATGATGTATAGATACAATGCACCAATTAAAAAAATGAAGAGAGGCCTGGAATAAAAAGGATTTGGAATTTTTCCTGCACATACTATGAAGCTATTGAAGATATGGAATCTGGGGGAGATCGCAGAACTTGGAAAATTAGCATGGCGACATCATTTTGGCTTAATTGGATAGTAAAACAAATATCCTAATCAAATCAAATGATATGGATTTTATATCATCTTATTTATAACATGAAAATAACTGAATATAAACAACATTGTTCACCAGTAAATGTGTGTGTGAAATGATAACAGGTATCCAAATGACCCCCGCAAAGGCAGAAATCTGTTGTTTGTTCTATTTCTATAACATTTCTTAAAGTGAGCTCTATGAGCAGGTTAGAATATTCAGCCCCTGAATCCTCTTTTCGGCTCTTAGCATCTGGCCTACCTCAGTGATCTAGTGATCTAGGCTGGACTCTGGCACCAAGTTCTTAACCGAAGCCTTAGTTCTAAATTGACCAAGAAGAAAGGTTTGTTATGGCACAGAGGCCATGGAAAGGGAACAGCCGTCATAAGATAGTTTCTCCTGGTTATCGCAGCCAGAGGTGAAGGTCTTGTCAACATGTAGCTAGAAAGAGCTGATTCCACACAAAAGAAAGAACAAAGAAATAGAAAACTTTCTCCCAAGAAGGAAATGCTATCATCGTGACCTACAAGGTACTGTCGATCTTGACAATCCACCATTCTCTGTAGGAGAATGGAGCTATTACAGGTGACAGTGGTTCCTGGAGAGTTCACCACCTGCCACTGTTTCACTCCACCTTTAAAATGTTTCTTGGCCCTTGAAAAACCTGGGATCTTTTATTTTTTTAATTTTTCTTCTCATGGGAAGACATTAGAGAGATAGTCAAGTTACACCCCTGCTCCTGTGGGCTACTTTGCAAGGAGTATGCTTATGATTCTTCATTGCTTATAGAATTTTCTATAAATTTATTAAGAATGAAAGAATCATAATAGAGGGGATACATACGAGATTGGACTCCAGAGGTAAATAGCTTTAGATTTGACCTGTTCTGCCGCTCAGCTGTATAACTTCAAGAAAATAGTTAGCCTGGCAAATGCAACCACTATCAATAACCCATCAAGGGCTCATTGTAAAATTCACAGGGTAGCAGATTTTTCCTCTCTTATCATTGATTAATCCCTAGCAGCTGTAGCAACACTTTTTCTATGATTATTTTTTGAAGAAATAAAATAAATACTCAGTATAAGCTCAGCGTGATGGACATACCTTGAATCCTAGTACATGGAAAGCTGACGTAGGAGGATAGAAGGTTCAAAACCAGCCTCAGCAGTTTAGTGAGAATCTCTGAAACCTAGCAAGAACCTGTTTCAAAAATAAATAAATAATTAAAATATGGCTGGGGGTGTGAACTGGAGATAGAACACCCCTGGGTTCAATTTCCAGTACCACAATAGATGAATGAATCAAGTTTGAAAACCATTTTTAATAAGAGTTTTAGATTTTTCTACTAGGGTTATACTGACAACCAGTTTTGAAGAAGCAGATAGTTTAGACAAACATGAACAGTTTAATAAATGTTACAGTATTATCTGTTCCTAGAAGGTTAAAAAGTTCTTCCCTACAGAATTGCCTTTACTCTACAATTGTATTTTCTTGGTGAGCTTAGTGCTTACCAGTGTTTACTTGTTCTAAGGTCATTGGTCTGTTTGGATCTCCTAACTCTTATACTTCTAATTCTAATGTTGAAAGTTTACAATGCCTAGAAAAGCGAAAGGTAGACACGGTAGTCCCATATCTTAAATTAATTAACGCCTTTAATACCTGTACATGGGAGGCTTAGACAGGAGGATGAAGGGTTTTAGGCTAGCTTGAGAAACTTAGCGAGACTTTCAGCAACCTAGAAAAATCCTGTTTCAAAATAAAAATAAAATAGTGTTCGGGTGTATCTTGGAGGTAGAATGTCCCTGGGTTCCATCCCCAGTACCACACATCCACACATGAAAAAAAAATATATATATATATATACATATATACACATATGTTATTTTATTATCTCAATGATACTTTAAGTGATGGGCTGAAATGTGAGGTTTTATATTGTAAATCATTAGAAAGTAAGCAATATTCATATGAAAACAGAAAGACTGCCATTCTAATTGGAGTCAGGTAAAATCTCAGGGCAGTTTTGATTTGCATCCCTCTGATTGCTGATGATGTTTTACTTTTTTTCATACATTGATTGGCCATTTGAATTTCTTTTGTGAAATGTCTATTTAGTTCACTTACCCATTTTTGATTGGGTTGTTTTCTTAACATTGGGTTTCTTGAGTTTTCTGCATATTCTAGATATTAGTTCTCTATTGGAGTAATAGTTGGCAAAACTTTTCTCTCGTTCTGTCAGCTCTCTGTTGAGGGTCTTGATAGTTTCCCTTGTTGTGACGTGCACGTGTATGCCTCTACCTTCTCGTACCCCACTGAGATGTATGACTATAAAGCAATGATAAAATGAAATAAATAAGCTGGGTGTGGTGGCATACGCTTGTAATTCCAGCCTTTAGGAGGCTGAAGCAGGAGGATCACGGTTTGCGGACAGCCTCAGCAACTTAGTGAGGCCCTCTGCAATTCAATGATACCCTGTTTCAATAGGGCTGTGGGTGTAGTTTGGAGGTAGAATGCCTCTGGGTTCCATCCCCGATACCGCAAAAATAAATAAATAAATAAATAAATAATAAATAAATAAATATTAAGACAATAAAAATCAATAGAGATAAGCAATAAATCAATAAACAGAAAGAGCCAAAGTGGGTGTGATGCACGCTACATGGCCACTTACGTGCCACCTCATGTGTGATAATTCATTGCATCCTCTTTGATTTGGTATCTCTGTCACTCCTGGAAAAAACAAATTTCACATGGTAAATTATTGATGGTATTTAAACAGATCTAATAGAAATATTTTCTTTCTTAAAATTTTCTCGACACCAAAATAAGCATATTTCACAGCATATTTTAACATATATATTTGGATGAAGTATTGAAATCAACAAATATTCCTTGAATGATTACTGAGTGCAATGAAAATAATAGATGAATCACCAAAACAAAAAAAGGTAAAATATGTTCTGTTATTAGATGTCTTACATGTTTATCAATTAATAACTACATAGAGAACATAGGCATTGGAAAACATTTTTATCTTTTCAGTATTTCTATTTCTTTATTATTTTTAAATTGTTTTATCAATGCATTGCAATTATTTTACATCATCCTGCGTTTCAATCTGAATAAAACGTAGGAGGTCATATGGAGTTATTAGAAATCAAGAGAGGAGATAATTTTGGAAATATGTAGACTAAAATGAGAACAGGAAAAGTGATATTTCACGGGATAAAATGAAAGTGTTGGGAGTCAGTCAATTAGAAGAAGGGGCCATTTTGTAGATGGTGCAGGAGCCCTGAGAAATGTGAGATTTTAGTGTCCTAATGATAATACCAAAAGTATTCAGGAGAATTGAGACTATCAAGAAATTCTGAGATTTCCTCATAGAAAGATCATGCATTTTAATGAGCAATTGTTTCTACTGGTGGATTGTGATGGAATAAAGACATGGCTATTAAGACCACCTTATTTGTCTAGCGTTCCCCATATGACCTATTTTCTCCCTAGCTTCTACATATTAGGGAGAGCATCTATTTTTTTTTTTACTTCTTTGTGACTGACAATATTATTCAGCAAAATGAGAAATCACATATGAGCAAATAAGGTGATCTGAGGGGAATGGGAGAGGGAAAGAGAGAAATTCCCTAATGTACATGAAGCACATTCATAGACATAGAAAAGTCAACCACTAAGCCAAACATGAGAAGGAGGGAGGGGAGGGAATGGGCGGGAATTGGGGACGGGCTAATTGAGTGGTGTGTGCATGCGTGCCTCCACTATCTTGTTCCCACTAAGATGTATGACTACAATGCACCAATAAAAAAAGAAAAAAAGACCATGTTGCTCAGAATTTAGGCAAAAATGACTTGGAGACCAGACTCTCTGCTCAGCTGATTCAGAAGGAAAAGTAGCCTTGTGGTACTAGCTAAACTAATCAATTGATATCATTAAATAATAAGCCCATTAAAGTCAGTGTTAGAGTGAGTTTCAATATGTTTCCATTAATAATGGTTATAAATTGAAGACACGGGTATTTAGTACCAGCTCCAAAAACAGCAACAGGAAATACCTTAATCTTTAAATAAGACCAGTTAGAAAAATCTTTAAAATGTTGGGGATTTTGAAAGAAAAAAAAAAATATATATATATATAATATATATATAAACATTGAATTAATATGTTATCTGTATCATCTATTAAAATCACATTTTAAGAAATATATACTACTTAGAAACAGATAGGTATTTAGAAAGTGGGCTCTTTCTGTTCTCTGAGAAGAGCAAAGGAGAGCCTGAGCTCATGCCTAGCAGTCGACCTTTAGTGAGTGTTTAATTGGTTGTCATGTGTGCAGCCTGAAGGGCCACTGCAGAAGAGTTCTGAGACATGGAATTCTGACACCCACCTTCCTTCTGCTCTATGGCAAAATAAGTATGGATTTTTTTCAATCAGTAAACTATTACAGAATTCTGAAGGCATTCAGAACTATTGTTTCTGTAACTTCAGACCCCATGGGAATGTCATTTTCTTCTGAAAATATGACTAAACCACTAGATTAGATTCATTCTTAAAACCAGGTGGCCCATAGTAAAATTGTCATAAAATATATAAATATATATAAATATATAATATATATATATAAATATATAAATATATAAATTAGATAAACAAAATAAGTGGGAATTGATAACTGTAGGCAGTTCTTGAATGCTTCTAGGAGCACACCTTGGAATCTGTGATTTTGTTTGTTTTCATTTTTTGCTGGGGAATTTTACTTTGGATTGTTTAAATTTGTTTTCACTGTCAGGATTTTAGAAAAAAATTTCAGAGTGGGTGTTGGAAAACCCATTGGAAGTGCACTAGACATTGTCAGGGGGTTCTCAAAGTCAACGTTAGTGGCCTTTTTCCTTCACTCCCTTGTGTGTGTATTGGCAGTTTCTAGAGCCCAGTGACATTTATGATCCCAGAGCAAGTGCAGGAACTATAGAGGATTCCAGCTCTCTTCTATTAAGTCAGACAGTATATATATAATATATAATAATTTATATATAATTTCAAATATATAACAGTATTTCCACATATATGAATCAATAAAATTGTTATATATTTCATAAAATATGTACCCATTGTATCCCAGTTTACTCAAATTGAAAATGGTGATACACAAACTTAACTTGCAGATTTTTTTAATATTAAATAAGCTCTTAGACAAGCACATGGTACAAATGCAGCTTTATATTGGTGTCTGCTGATATTAGTATTGTTGTTGCTATAATTGCCAGAATCTGTTGACAATTCAATTTAAACATGTATTTAGTTACAACTGATATGATTTCTTGATTGTTTGTGATGGATTAAGCCCTAATTATTCAATGTTCTAATAAATACTGTGAAGAATTATATTACTTGTGTGAAAGGGAATCATTTTAGCTAGATTAACCTGAATATCGAGGGCTTGTATTATGTAAAATAACATCCCAGTCCACAGAAGGTGATATGGAGTCATTTAGCAAGTGTTCATTCCCTGTTTTCCAGTAAAATAAACGATACATAATCTCATTCTGACGTGGGGTTAATATCTGAGCTGGACACTGCTTTCACCTCAGCCACCCTTTTGATCTGGCCATTGCTGCCACAACTGAGGCTGTGGGCTGGTGGGCCCTGGCCGCCCCTGCAGGGCACGCCTGCCTCACTTCTGCTCCACTTCTCTGCACCTGGGGAGACCGCTGCAGAGCACCCACAGTCCCAGGCACAGGACAGGTTCAGGGTGGAGGAGTCAGGCCTCTGGGGTCCTCGGTGAGGTCAGCAGCATTACTGTGCCCCCTCTGACCTGCTTCTCAGCACAGAATGCTGGGGCAGAAGGGGGTTCAAAGCTTCTCCACCTCTATAACACACTCACCTACAAGTCCTTCCGATTTTTGGAAAAACTCAGCTAAGAAAATGTCCAGTAGGTTTGAGGTCAGCCTCGGCTACTCAGTGAGGCCTTCCACAACTTAGTGAGAACCTGAATCAAAATAAAATCGAAATAAAGCTCGAGGTACACCTTAGAGATAGAGAACACACATGGGTCCACTCCCTTGTACCACACACGAAATAAATTAATACATACATACATACATGCATACATACAAGAGGATCCATGTGAAGTAACCAGTAATATAGTTTGATCGACTGTCTTCAGTTTGCAGATTCCAAAGCCCCAAAAGAAGGAATTCTGCATTTGCCTTCCCACTTTGGGATTTTGTGAGTCCTTTCTCAGTTGCTTACACTTCTGCAAGCCCCATTGGCATTTTTTTTTATCTAATCATTGAGTCAAATAATTAGTTTAAGCATTAAAATGAAGGATTCCATTCTTTCGTAAATTAACTAAAAGTGTGAATAAATAGACTCATACCAACCGCTTTGTTTTCCTAAGTACCCGGTGCACTAAAGGATTAGGTCCCAAAGAAAAAACAATGTGTTTGTGTTGGGGGAAGGAAAGGAACTGGCATTAACAATGAAAATATAAGAAGAAAAATTCCAGTACTTGATGTTGATAGAAATAACAATCATTTTGCACCAACAAACTTCTTACAAGATCCTTTTGTAGCAGTTTCAAGATCCAACACAAGTTAGAAAATGTAGTAGGAATGAATAGGAATGAATCCAAGACGTGGTATTATGAATTATGTAGGTGCATGTGGGGGTGCCTCACCCACCTGTCAGCAGTCATTTCTGTACATTCTATGTATGTAATCCTTTGAAGATTTGCTGAAAGAGCACAACACATTTATATCTGCATACATTCTCATTAAGGACAGAAGTTTGAAGCATTCATTACCTAAATCATTTTTGCAAGTTTAAGGGATCAAAAATCTTAGGCCTGTTGATAGGATTGTACCAGGCTCTGGAATTTGTTAAAAGATGGGTTGACTTGACAATAGAATCTACTCTTCAGTAATTGATGTTGATAGAAATAACAATCATTTTGCACCAACAAACTTCTTACAAGATTAAGTGCTTATGTGGTATTATTGAAAAACTACCATTGGCATAGAAGAAAAAATTGAAGAACTCCAAATCCTCTGAAAATACTTAGGGATTGAACTATTGACTCAAGATTTATTTTTATTCTCTAGCTATGTAAGTCATTAGAGCTGTTATTCCATCACTAAAATTAACATCTGTGTGTTATGTGGTAATTAGGCTTCTATTTTAGTTTGTGTACCTCATGCATCATATTTACCAAATGTGAACACTGGTGGCATACACCTGTAATCCTAGTACTTAGGAGGTTGATACAGGAGGATCCCAGGTTCAAAGACAACTTCAACAGCACAATGAGATTCTCAGAAAACTAGTGAGCCCTTATTTCAAGACAAAAAAATAAAAAAAATGACTAGGGTTTATCTAGAATACCTCTGGATTTTAGACCTCAGTATCCCCTTAAAAAAAAAAAGAAACACAAAACTGAAGTGAACACAAAATAACAATTAAACTCTGTTTATATTATAATTATGTCAGTCAGCAATCTCATTGATATGACCAAAAATATTTGAGAACAGTAACTTCGAGGGAGACTTATTTGTTCAGAGTTCTTCTAGAGATTTCAGAGTTTTCAGTTCATGTTAGGATGAGTCAAGTCTAAGGATCTCAGAGCACGGCAGCAAAAAGTAGAGAGAGAGAGAGAGGAGAGGGGATGAGGAGCACATATGTCCCCCCAAAGCCACACCTACAATAATCTAACTCCACCAGACACAACCTATCTACTTCCCTCACCACACAATGAATCCAATAATTCATCAATAAAGTTATCAACTGATGAAATTAGAATCCTCATGATTCAATTGTATCACATCTGAAATACATGAGCTCTTCTGGAGGACATTCTATACTCAAACCACAGCAATAATCTACACCAATCTGTGGTTTGCATTTCCTGGATTTCATTTTCTTTTTTAATTATTTAAAGTTATTGGTGATTTGGGTTTTTCCTCATTTCCTCACCTTAAATCAATTGACATCACTGCATGACTCATGATGAGATTTGTAAGCAAATGCCATCAGTTAATGTTCTCATCAACATGTTGACTCATCTGTCAACCCAAGTGAGGAGGTTGAGCTAAATTTTGGCTAGCATTTGTGGGAGGCACTGCAATGACCCTCTACACCCTTCATGTTCAGAACCTGTGGCCATGCCACCTTGGATGGCCGGAAGGGCTTGGCAGATATGATTAAATGAATTGTTTTGAGATGGGACGATTACACCAGGTGATCTGTGCAGATATGATGTAATCGCCAGGGTCCTTACAAGAGGGAGGCAGGAAAGTTAGAGTCAGCAAAGAAAAGGTGATGGCCTCATGCTGGACCTGAAGAAGGAGAAGGGGCCATGAGTCAAGGAATACAGGTAGCCTTCAGAGGCTGGTGAAGGCACAGGCTAATTATAAACATTTTGCATTGTCAGTAATCCAGATTGAGCAAAGGCTTTTAAAGTCTGTAACAGAGTTTCTCTTTATTATCTTTGCAATACAACTTCTAGCTTCTTTATTGAAGTGATCATACTACCCATATTTGTGAGAACAATACAATTTTAAATCTAGAAATTAGCTCTGGTTTTAATTTGGTAGAAAATTTTCATCCTATTTTACTTTAAGATCAAGAGGTAGCTAGCTGGGTGTGATGGCATACTCCTGTTATCCCAGTACTTGGGGAGATTGCAGGTTTAAGGCGAGCCTCGACAACTTAGGGAGAACCTGTTTCAAAATAAAATGATATTATATTGTGGGTATCTAAGGAGTATAAAGCCCTTGAGTTTAGCCGGGCATGGTGGCGCACGCTTGTAATTCCCTGCGCTTGGGAGGCTGAGACAGGAGTATCACGCAGGTTCGAAGCTAACCTCAGCTACTTCGTGAGGCTCTCAGCAACTTAGTGAGACCCTGTTTCCAAATAAAATATAAAATGGGTCTGGGAGTATAGCCCGGAAGTAGAAAGCCTCTGGGTTCTATCTCCAGTAACACCAATAAATAAATAAATAAAGCCCTTGAGTTTAACACTCAGTTCTACAAAAAAAGTAAAAACTCATTCATTCTTGGAGAGGACAAAAACATGTTAGATCACAAACTTTATGCGTGTTTATGCATATTGTAAAATTCATGCTTTTCAGTGTTGCTAAAAATTGTATTGGTTAACTGCATTTTGATAAACAATAGGACTTTTATTATTGAATATTACTACATGGGAGTGGATACTTCAGGGACTAGTAGACTTGATTCTGATAATATCCAAACCATATTTTGTACCAGGGCTATCAGATTATTGTGTGTTCGGGAAATCTGGAGGAGAGCAATGTTATTCAATACATCTCCCATCCTCCTAGATTAAAAAGGGTACAAAACAGGAAGACACCTGCAGTGTTCTCTGTATCCCTCCTGCCTCCTAAGATAAAACGGTCTAAGATAAATGGTCTTAAACACTCTCAGTGTGAAATGTCACTTCATGTGCATAATAGCAGAGTTTCTCGCTGTTCATGCGTGAAGAGAACACACCCAGACAAGTCATCTAAATGTTCTTCCTAGAAATACCACTGGGGATGAAGGAGTTCAGAGAATAACCTTCAGGACTAAAAATGAAAATATGTGTAAAGAAAAGTACACATGTTACTTTCAGATACTAATCCATCATACACAAAGGAAGCGTATCAAGGATTCAAATATACCCACTATGTAAGGGATGCTTTGAAATATTAAGAACCGTCTCTTTCCACAGAACCTTGACTGCTTCGCCACAGCCCCGCCTGCGGTGACAATTGCTACCTAGTTTTCTTCAGCAGAGATAAGATGAGGCACAAATTCTTGGCCATTGGAGGCCCTGTGGCAGAAATGCCCTTGTCCTGAGTAATCTGGATTTGAAAGAATCTATAAAAATCAAAGCCATCATGCACATTCACACACACAAAAATTCAAACCAATGATTTTTTGCAGACTGAGAAAAGAAGCCAAGGATGAAGAAGAAAAAGGGGTATGCAGTGGGTGGGAACTTTGAGGGTTCCGTATGGCACCTATGCACCAAGGTTCATTTCTGGAAAAGTAACGGTGGTGGAACACTGCGTTTCAGACACTGCAAAAATTGGGGTGTAGAAAGGACTCCTGCTCCCCCTTTGCTGAGCATCGGCTGAGCATGTTCCTAGGATTGTGTTTGAAGTGAAGCAAGAGAAAAGGGGGTTCAGGCAAAGAGGCCTTGTATTTCTCAAGGCACCCACACACAGCCCTTCCCGGGGCCAGTGCGAGCCTGGTTTCTGCTGTGTGCACTGTCTTCTCTTGCTTGCAGTCCAGTCCGCCCAGAGGGTTCTCTGCCTCGAGGAAAACAGCTCCTGGGGCTGTAGAGGAAGAATACAGTCTCTGCTCCCTGGAGTTTTAAACTCAGTCCCACTTCTGTGTCTAGTCTTGGATGTGAAAGAACAGCTTATTCATGGGAGAACAGCCTGGTGAGCTATGAGTTTTACTTTATGCTAAGATTTTTTAAATGGTGACACACTTACAATACTGCTAATCTTGCATATATTCTAAAGGACATTTTTAAGTATTTTAAACATATGGAAATCTTCGTGAATTATAATCAGCAGAAGATTATATTGCAAAGAAACTCTCCGGCTGGAGGAGAAATTCAATTTCATCAGACTCAGCAGATAGCAATTCTGAGATTATGAGCTTTACAGACAAAGAAAGACTGAGGAAGCTGGGTGGGATCCGAGAGAGACTGAAGAAAGACTGCTCACCTCGGTATGGGCTGACTTTATCTAGAGGTGTGGTCCAGTTCTGTTTTCTCCAGCATCCAGAAAACCAGAAATGAAAGTCACTTTGACTCCATTTCATTGTTTGCGTTTCCAGAGTTAGCATGATAGAAGAAAGAGTTTTCTGATTGTTGACATTTATAAATAAAACAATAGCAACTGCAGAAGAAAACACAACAAAATTCCTAAAGGCTAAGAGCTAGAGTTGTAGAAAGACACACCTGTAAGCATTTGAGGGTGGGAGGATTTTAAATCATATATTGTAGTTTGGGGATGTCAACCATGTCTTCCTAAATTAAATAAAGGTTACCAGGCCAGGCGTGGTGGCACACGCTTGTAATCCCAGTGCTTGGGAGGCGTAGACAGGAGGATCTCAGGTTCGAAGCCAGCCACGCTGGCTTAAGAGATCCTGTTTCCAAAAATAAAAAAGTATAAAATAGGTCTGGGAGTGTAGCCTGGAGGTGGAAGGGCTTCCAGGAACCAATAATAATAATAATAATAATAATAATAATAATAATAATAAATTACAAAAATAAATACATTTTATCTTGCATTTAAATATTGTCAATATTTGGGCAAATTTCAAATTTATATTTCAACACCAGTTACTTTCCTTAAGTCCAGAATAATCCAAATAATTGGAACTCAAATTCCACTTGGATTTTAAATGGTCATTTTAAAATCATTGAAACAAAACCCACAGTTCACATAAAGTAATAGTTGATATTAAGGTCTGACAAACTAAAATTAATAGTGAAACAATAAGATAACCTTTTTATAAAATAGTGCGAGAATAACTGGATGTCTGTATGGGAAAATGTACCTAGATATTCATTCACGACATGTACACAATTATCTCAAAATAGGTCAGAAATTTGAAATTTCAAGCCTCCAAAAATAAATTAGAAAATTTGCTCATCTATAGTTTCTTCTCCTTCATCTAGAGTTCCTCTATGACCCATTTTTCTCCCAAACTTGGATTAGGCAAAGATTTCTTAAGTGAGACAGAGATGCGTGAAATACAAGAAAATATTTGTAAGATGGACTGAAACGAGTTTAGCAATAACTTCCCTCTAAAAGATGCAACAAAGAAAACTAGAAGGTGATCCAGAGAAAATGCTTTCACATCTATCTGACAAAGACTTGATATAAAATAAAGATTTTTTGCAACACAAATAAGACAGATAAGCCAATAAAAAATCACCAGACACTGAACAAATTGATGATGTACAAATGGTCAATTAGCCCACAAATGTGCTCAACCAGCCATTGGCGTAACACAAATCAGATATCTCTTCAAACCCGTTACCAGGGATGAAAAAGTCAAAAAAATAAACACAGCAAGAGCTGGTGAGCTGCTAACCCCCTGGGAGAAAGTAAGAAGATACACAGCACATCATTCCACACATGCCACTGCCATGGGAATGCCTGGCTCATGTTTCCCAGGGCAGAGAGCAAAGCGGACTGAGTACCCCAGTTGTCAAGCTTTGATTTCCATCACACAGTGTTGGTGATAAGGCTGGGATTCCCACCGGTACTTCTCTCTAGTGACTAAGTGCCGTAGGATAACCAGGCTTAGCCTCTATCGGCATCCTAGAGCGTATCACCTCTTGACTTGGCCTCAGTGCACATCGGCCCAATGGGCCCCTCGGAGACTCCTTCGGTTCCAGTCTCACTGCTTTCTCTTTTTGACTGTGCTGCAGACTTTTATTGCCATCAGATGCTTCTCACAGGCATCTTCCTACTCTTCTTTTCTTACTTTTCTCACACAGGAATTTTCTCAAATACTAAGGTTACCCAGTCAATACCACATAGACACATTTTTCTTAGAAAAATCAGACTAATATATCTTATGGCCCAGAAATTCCACTTTCAGATATTTAAACAGGAAAAAGAAAACCAAAATAGTTGTACAAAATGCCTATATAATTATGTTTCGTAACAGAAACAAAAAATTGAATGACCATCAACTGATGCATTTAGAAATACATTATTTTATACCTCAAAACGAAATGCAATATAATAGAATTGTTAAGGATGTGACCACAAGTGAAGAAAGGCAAATACAAAACACTCATACTCTGTGACTCCATTTTCACAAAATTCTGAAGAAAAAGAAAACTATATCATAAGAATGCTCTCCGTGAAAGCAGAGGCAATATTCTATTCTTAACTGAAAAGCTAATGTTTCACACCACAGTTCCAAATCAATAGTGCTAACTTGGTGTGGACAGATGAAGGTGTGTTTCTAATCTCATGTGAATTAAGCTTACTAAGTACCATTTACGTAAGATCGAGCTGAATTTACATGCACTCTTCAAGAACTCCTTTAACTTATAAAAATAGCTTTATTACTCGTGCTCTTATTACTAGAGACATTACAATGTTCTATTCTCCATTTAACTTATGGATTTTTAATTGAATAAAAGATCAAGACATAACAGAAAATGGAATTGCTATTTATGGGACAAAGGAACCCAGAGTAGTTATCAGAGACCGATACTTCAAGTCTAACCACAGAAGAAAGGGGGTTTGCATGTCACTGCTGTGGACTAATGACTGTCATGACTGGCCCAATGAATACCTGTTAACCTCTTCCATGTTCCAGTCTGTGGAGACCACTTCATGCTAAACACTACCCTGTTGGGAAACTCTGTTGTTTTCTTAATCTCGCTTCTCACCCAACGTCAGCTCTTTCTGTGTACGCCAATAATTGCCATGGTTTTTGAGTGCAAAGTTTTCATCTATTGAAAATGGTAGGCAGGTAGGAAGGGTATCTTTCCTAGAGGCTGGGAAAAAAGTATACTATACGTTCTAAATTCTTTTAGGCGAAGTGCTTGACCTGTGTCGCTGACTTATATTCATTACTTGTATATTTTATTATTCAAGGTGTATGCACTTTTATATTTTATATTTTATTTATTTATTTATTTATTTATTTATTCATTTATTTAATTTTGCAGTACTGGGGATGGAACTCAGGGGCATTCTCCCTCTGAGCTACACACCCAGCCCTATTTTTGATTCTTTATGTGAAATAGGGTCTCAATGAGTTGCAAAGAGCCTCATTAAGTAGCTGAGGCTGTTTGTGAACTGTGATCCTCTGGTCTCAGCCTCCAGAATGCTGGGATTACAAGCATGCACCACCACACCCAGCTCACACATTTATTTATTTATTTATTTATTTATTTATTTACTTATTATTATTATTATTATTATTAGTAGTAGTAGTAGTAGTAGTAGCAGTAGTAGTAGTGTAATTTATTTTTGGTGGTACTTGGCATTGAACCCAAGGGCATTCTACTTCAGAGATATATCCCCAGTTCAAATTTTTATTCTTTATTTGAAACAGGGTCTCACTAGGTTGCAGAGGGCTTCACTGAGGAGCTGAGGCAGGCCACAAACCCAGATCCTCTTGTCTCAGCCTCCCGAGTACTTGGGTTACACGTGTGCACCACCATGCTCAGGTTTTAAGCACTTTTAAGAAGCAGATTTTCTGTTCTTTTGTTTTGTTTTGTTTCTTTGCCGTACTGGGATAGAACCCAGGGATATTCTACCTCCGAGCTACATGCCATGCCCAATTTTTTATTCTTTATTTTGAAACAGGGTCTCCCTGAATTGCAAAGGGCCTCATTAAGTAGTTGAGGCTGTCAGTGAACCACGGTCCTCCTATCTCAGCCTTTTTCATGTTTGAATTACAAGTGTTCACCACCACATCTGGCTTCTGTTTTTATTTTCAAAACATTTTATTTCTGAAACAGCAGCTGATTATATAGGATACAATTGGAATTAAGAGAAAAGTGAAACATTTAACAGTATAATAAATTTATTATATGATGCCCTCTTAAAAATTTTCATTTATTGAACCTAATTTTTTTAATTATTTATTTTTCACCCATGATCAATAAACATTAATAACTAATTTGGTGTTTTTATTATCGGAAGTTAGTGAACTTGAGATGTGAAGCTGACAGACCAAAATCACTTCTTTGAGTATTTTTCTGAAACCTTAAAGTGTTAATGAGAAGACATTCCCTTAGTTCCCATTTTAAAGTATACAAGATGTAATTAATTCTTTAAATAGGGCCTAGTGCTTCCCAGAAAAATAACAGAAAATTTAACAACAGGAGGAATGTTACACAGAACATATAATTTCTTTCTTTATCGTATTTGTAAATAGCTTGTTTTATTTTAAGTAGGCAGTTAGCAAAGAATCAAGATATTTTTGGTAACTTGAGAATTTTTAGGATGATTTTTCCATGCATATTCAAGCACAGGATTCACATAAAATGAATTGTTTAAAAATGATCCTTTAAAAATATTGTTACAGTATACTATCACCGCTATATATAACTGCTGTATATATAACTGCTGAAATATACAAAGATTTGTTTCCAGTATTTTCTTGTTGAAGATGTCTCAAAGTATAAAACTTTGAAAATACTACCAGGTGATAGTAATATAAGGAACCACTACTATGTTACAACTAGGATGTTAAATGTTCTTAAAATAATGCTTTTTCTCCTGTATAAAAAACGATCACGATTATTTTCCTCAACCCCTCAAGCAATTTTATGGTCCACTGTTGAACTTGAATGTTAAAGCTAATAGTGATCATTACTTGAAGTAGTCTGAGCCATGACATCTATCTTATTTTGTCTATTTCTAAACATTTAGTTTCAGAGGACGAAACTCAGATAAAGTAGCATGAATAAAATAAGACAGAAATGGAGTAATGTTTGGAATCACCTGTGCCTGCGGTGCCTCTGTCTATGACCAGAATGCTATGTCATGACTCCATGAACAACCTGCGTCCCCTATAAGTATTTTATGAGTTACTGGATGAACCCTTGTTCCAGGACCTTCTTTTGATCTGAATAATCAACATTCAGTGTCCTGAAAAGACTGAAATTCCCTGACTTCAGCTATATACCTAAACTGTCAGGCAGAATTCAGATGTACCAAACCTTAACATCACTTTGGCTCTCACACGATTTACCCTAGGCATTTGACATACTTAAGTAGATAATTTTGTAAAATTGGAGGAGCCATAAAATTGGCAGTACCAATAAAAGATCCGGATATATTTAAGATAACAATTTAAACTAGTATTTTCTGTTCAGGAATATTGAATCTATTAAAATCTTCAGAGACCGGTATTGCCAGAGAAGATTTTGTAAATATAAATGTTGAGATTCTTGACCAGTTCCTAAGGATCAAGTCAATAGAGAGAGTAGATGAGGAAGTTTTGACTATACATAAATGACTTAAAAATATGTCACATAATAATATGATTTCTATTTATTAGTAGTACTGATTAATAAATTATATTTATTTAGTGTTCTTAGGCACTGACATGTTGATTATATTTCAATTTGGATATATGTGCTATGAAAAGTAGTGCATGAATTTGATTAGGTTACAGAGTAACTTCAAATACCCAACATGAACTTTTCAGAGCTGAGCAGTGACATTGGGCTTCCCATTACATCCATGCAATCTGAGACAATGAATATATACATCAGATAGATAGATAGATAGATAGATAGATAGATAGATACTTTTTTCCTAAAGTCTCTAAAAATCAATATAACACAATCAAAGACATTTTACAGAATCAAGTAGCACATGGAGAGTATCATATTTTCCCTTTTCATTAAAAGTTAAAATTACAAATAGCATCACATCTGCAATTTAATTACCTGAAACTATGTTTGCAATAGCAAGCTTCACTTGGACAGACTGTTTTCTAGAGTTGTGTTTTGATATGTCCCTTTTCCCTGTTTAGCAAAGGAGAGTGTCATGAGTCATGCTTTGAACTTGGTTAACGGCTCCAGGCAGAGGTGATTAGAACATGACTTGCCCTAGTTTCTGGCCAGATAAAGAGCGTTAGTTCTAGCGCTCTGCCCTTGCAGACATCACATTTCGTTTTCACACTACTTTATGAATCATGCACATGGTGTTTGGATAGAACATAATAAATTATAGGGTATGGCTTCTGGCCAACCAGAAATTGCCTTTACTTATTTTAAGACATCATCATTAGTAGATCCTTCTGGATGCTATTTATCCACCACCCACTATAGAGCCCTTAATCACTGCATTTTTCTCTCCCTGTTCTTGGAATGAGACAAAAAAATAAGAGTCAATCTGAGGTTTATAAAGAATGTCCTTCTCTCATAAGGCATTACCACTCTCCTTTCATGCGGATTTTGTTATCTCTGCCCCACACAAACAGAATTGTTTTCCTTGCTTCTCACTTATTATGTGCTGAGTTCCGTTGTACACTCAGCTCCTTGAAGCATAAGGAACATGGTATTTTGCCTAGGAGTTTACGAGTCCAAGTGAGAGAAAAGCATGCTTTACATCACTGCCAGATTCCATGCAGCAAAGGGAAAAACAAGTTTATGTTCTTCCTTGGACAGATGGGCCATGATTGGGAGTTTACTTCCCTCCCCACCCCTGCACACACTTCTGCCCACCGACAGTGTATTCCTAATGTTTACTCCTCTTAGCCTTGGGGCCCCCAAACCAATGCAAGCTAGCTTCAGGCACACGAGGCTGAAGTTGACAATGAAACTACGTATGTGCCACCATGCCTGGTTTAGTTGAATCACTTTTAGCATCACACAATAGAGTTCCACAAAAATAAGTAACTCTGATCATCAGAATGTTCTGTGCTTGGCACTTCTAGAAATGTCTATACTTTCTTGGCATGGGAGGTGTCGATTTCAGCTATAATGAATGACCCTCCCCAGTGTCTGAGCTTACTTCCACTTTCCCAGACTTCACTCCCTTTCTCTCTTCTGCAGTTGCCTGTGTTTGTTGGTTTTTTGATTGCTTGTTTATTTGTTTGTTTGTTTGTATTTTGTTTGGCTTTAGGCCTTTCCTCTAGTCTTTTGTGAAGAAACTCCTGCCTATTAATGTATGGTTTATTCGAGTTATGATTTGCTTTATGTATGCTATGAAAACAATTAGAAATAGGTTTTGAAAAAGACTGCTTCATATTTCTACAGCTAAACGAGCTGTAGGTGCTTTCAAATCTTATTAGCATATAGCATACCACTAACCTCTCAATGCTACCCCTCCGAGATGATTTCCTAGACTTCTTTAGGTGATTTATAAGTTAAATAATGACACCCTTACCTTAAGCTCTGTTACCTAAGATATACTGTTATGCTAAACAGAAGTAGGTAAGAGAAGAGGGTTTAAGGAAAATGCCTCAAGAAGATCTGTGCTGCAGGCAGGTTTGCCCGACTGCCCCATCACCCGCAACATTCTGAGTCACAGGTCAGCGCGTCCCAGCCCAGAGTGATCTAGTGCTTTGTATAGGAACCGTGGTTTGAAGGTTGTGCTGGGGTTTGGTGAATTAACAAATTGATGAGGCACTAAGAAGATTAGGTTATTGTTCCAGAAGAGGTTACACTGAGACACCGGGCAGAGGGAATCGCCATGACGGGCAGAGTATTCTTAAGTGAGTGTTAGTGAGGTGAGAGCTGCAGAGAAAGAGGACGGAGAACCTCGAGTGTACTTACCAAAGCGGCAGTTTTACCCATTGTTTATGCACTGCTTATAAACACAAAAGCTTCTTGGTACCAATTCCTCCCTCATTATGTTGGGTTCCTTCTTCTTCACTATTACTTTAGAGCCACTTCATTAATACAAACAATATATGATAAAGATAAAATGCAAGTCAATATTTGTTCCTTAATATGAAGTATTGGCCTGCATCTTCAGATAATTTTTAAGAGTAGGATAAGTAGGGCGTGGTGGCACATGCTTGTAATCCCCGCGCTTGGGAGGTGGAGACAGGAGGACCTCGCAGGTTCGAAGCCAGCTGAGCTGGCTTAAGGGACCCGGTTTCCAAATAAACATATAAAATAGGTCTGGGAGTGTAGCTCGGAGGTAGAAGGGTTTCCAGGAACCCCAGTACCACACACACACACACACAAAAAAAAAAAAAAGTAGAATAATTTTTCAAACCACTGTTGTAATTAATTTGTAGCTATAACCTTTTATATTTATTTGGTGTGGACAACTGAGTGGAAATCACAAGTAGGGAAAATCACATAAACACCAATATGATGCATGATTTTATGCTACATTCTGAGAAAATAATGAGAACAGAATAACTCTTGTCATTGTATGATCTAACAAAGAAAGAGGCATTTGCCTAGGATGAAATACCCCTATGAGGATTAACTCCTAGACTCACATGCTAAAATACAGTTACTTTCTGATACTACTACACTATGAAGACTATCCAAGGAAAGTCATTTATACCTCTTTAAAAATACGAGTAATAAGTCTGAGAACAGCATGCATTTCTCTCTTCCTCACCTCAGGACTCTTAGAGTCAGGTGCAGTGGTGCACACCTGTATTCTCAGTACTTGGGAGGCTAAAATAGGAGAATTACAGGTGACAGGACAGTCTCAGTGACTTAGTAAGATCCTATTTCAAACTAAAAATTAAAATAAGGGCTGGAGGTCTAGCTCAGAGATAAAATGACCCTGGGTCTAATTCCTCGTATAAAAATGGTGCTTTAAGGTTAACCCTTTATTTTGCTCTTTATCTTTTCAAAGTATAGTAATAAAATAAGTATTTGTAGTAACAATTAAGATTAATATATATCGTTTGCCACTTGGCATTTGCTTGTTCATGTGTGGGAAAATATTGATGTGGCACCTACTATATGTGTCAGATACTCAAGATACGAAGAGAACAAAGTAAACACTAAAATGTACAAAAATTTTACAAAAGTAATAAGAGATAAATTAATACTAATCGCACAATTTTTACCCAGGTAAAATTATTTCAAAATTAGATGAGAGCTATGAAAAGAATTGTCAAGTACTGTGAGAGCATGCGAGTTGGTCAGGTGAGGGGTTGGCTGCCTTCCCGGCTCTTCATCCCTTTTCTCCTCCAGCAGAGAGAGCATTTGATCCCTCATCTCTGTGGGTAGGAAAAGGCAAGTTGAGGGGCAGCAAACACCGGAGAATCTTCATTTCACAAGCTCAAAGCTAAGTGCTGAATTCTTTGGTTTCCTTTTTATTTCTTCCCTGGCTTTCTTCTCTGAGCACTACAGTCTAGGTAGAGAGAGCGTCAGCGTAGGAAGAGGAAAGCATATGGACAGCAGGACAAGAGGACAGCCACCCTAGCGAGGAGAGATGAGGAGACCCCTCACTGCTTGGACTTCAGCACAAAGGGGTCTAGGATTGCTTGTTGCATTGCAGAGCTCTTGGGCGTTATGAATGTAATGGAGAGGCAATTGTTTATCATAATACTAGAAGTACTGCTGTCAAGCCTTCCGTTAATTCCTTTCTTTGGTCTTAGGCTAAAAACATTTCCTAAACTTCCTTTGGAAAAAATAACCAGAAAAACTCCTGGTTACAAAAGCAGAAAGGACACATCAGATTTACACAAAGACATATATACTCGTATACACACATATATTATTTCCTGCCAGCCTGTTATGAACTCATCATCAAATCACACACACACACACACACACACACACACACACACACACACACACACATATGTATAATGTTTCAACACAGAGAAGGTTTTGGTTATGGTAGACTTTATTAACTAAATTCTATGTATGTGGATGAAAAAGTAATCTAATGTACATGATATATATATACATATATACATATATATATATATACATATATATATATATATATATATATATATATATATATATCCACAAACTCGTTGAAGTCAATCACTAAATGGCTAATTTAATTTTAAGAATTTGTTTTGTTATACATATTTACTTAACATATTTTAAGTGGCATATTAATGTATACATATTTATGTAACATATTATGCAAATGGCATATTAATTTCAGCACAGAGCTTATATCCACTCTTACATAAAATAACTTTTTTTCAAGCTACTCGTAAGTATCTATGGCATCAGGGTGAGCAAGCTGACATTATCCTTTTGCAAAGTGTTTTCTTCCATGGATTTGAGCTACTTATTTACAGCACTTCTCCAGTTTCTAACTGACAGTGTCACTGGATACTTCACCACCCAAACAGCACACTCAATAGGACAGGTGGATGTATTCAATATAGCCACTTACTGCTCCTATTTTTAGTGATCTTAGTAATTTTCTAAGACATGTTTTATAACAAAAGTACAGGTTGAATACATCTAGATTGAGTTTACTTTTTCCTATGCATTCTGCCTGGAGTTCTCCTTGAGCATGACACTATACTGTCTCGCAAGTAAATGGTGTTTATCAACATATATTTATATTTGAGGGAACTTCAAGACATTGTTAGCTCTTTTGGTTCTGAGAAATAATTTGAGAAATGGCATTATAATAATGTCATATTTATTCCCTAAAGAATCCACAACAAAGCATCCCAGATCAAGGAATTAATCAACAGACATTGATATTTTGAGCATCACAGAGAAGCTAAGTCTAAGATCCAGATGCACCTGTACATTCCCCTGGACTTACCTCTCCATGTGTGTCTGGGCCCCAAGTTCTTTAAAGAACACCAGTATCACTGGGTCAAAAGTTTTTAGTGACCTCTGTTTTACCACAGGGACTTCTTCAAGGGCAATTAAAGTCATAATACTATAAAGTTCCTTAGATATCCATGTTTATAGCAGCGTGGTTCACAATAAGCCAAATTGTGAAACCAGCCTAGGTAGCCGTCATCAGATGACTGGATTACAAATTTATAGACCACTCACATAATGGAATTCTACTCAAGCACAAAGAAAATAAAATTATGCCATTTGTAGAAAAATAAATGGAACTAGAGAATATTATGCTACGTAAGATTAACCAGTCACAAAAAAATGAAGGGTCGTATATTTTCTCTCCTATGTGGAAGCTAGGGAGAAATAGGGATATCAGATGGAGGAGAAATTCCAGTGGAGCCTAGGAGAGAGGAACATGATGAAGGAATCACTTCAACTGACACAATGCACATAGACAAAGTTATCAGTGCCATCCTCATTATTGTGTACAGGGAAGAGCAGGGGTGAATAGGGTGTTATGGGGAACCTCGCCAAGAGCTGTGTGAGTGCATTCCTATCATGCTGATGTATGATAACAATGAACCTCAAAAGGACGTTTTTAAAAAAGGTCTTTTAATAAAAGAGTCCAGTAAGGAGGTCATTGGAGAGTGATTTATTATCATCAAAAAGCATAGCTCAGTGGGAGAGCTGGTGCTTAGCATGGCTGAGGCCTTGGGTTCAATCTTCAGCACAAAACAAACAAAAATGGGTAATCTATGTAATCATCTCTTTTGTTTGAAAACAATTTTAAAGGCCTTCTGAACAAGAATCTAATTATAAAATAGCACCAACACAAAAAATGTCGGGATTGATGCAGGATACTTGGATGTATCAGTTTTTTCTTGGAAAACTCATTTTGGTTGACCCTGCTCTACGTATCTCTGATGTGAGAGCACACCAAATTGTGCAGCAGTGTGCCGAATGGTAGAGCTGAGGGGTAGAAATGAATGGTTTTGTTGTGGAGGTGTTTTTTTATGTGATAATTTATAAGCACATTTAAAAATCTGTTTCTTAGCAATATAGGAAAGTTAGCTTTACTTGTAAAACAGAATTTCAAAACACCTAGTTAGAATACCATTTATTCTATTCCAAGAATCAGTGTTCAGTGTGAGCTAATCACTCTGTTCACTGTTAGGGAAACATATTTATAAGTACACATTACTATATAGATTTTTGAGTATCCAATCAGGTGTGAGGACAGATTTTTCATAATAGCATTTGACTAGGAGGTAAACAAGGAGTGGGTATACTTGGCAAATCTTGGATTCTCTGATCTTTAGCTCTAAAGCAAACTTATCTGTAATCAAACCTTTTGACACTTTTCAACCATGACTGAGCCAGTCTATGAGGTCAGCATCCATTATCAACATTCACCTCTTACGTGGTAGGTGTCATCTGATAAAAACGAAGACAAGTCATTGCCATCTCTTGGTATAACCACAGAAAGAAGCAGATTTGTTTTTATAACTTTTTCTAACTGAATTCAAGTTTAGAAGCAGCTGCTTTGTTTTAAATCAAGAAGGTTCTTAATCCCAACCAATTATTTATGTCACTTTTTTCTACTTTGGAGTTCTGAGAAAGAATCTTGAAAAACTACATATTTTGCAGCATTAGATATGGGGTGACCAAGTCACTCATGACATGCCTTCATTGTGTTTTGTATCTCCTGACACTTATTGAAATAAGAACCCTCTGTGATTCTACAGTCATCTGTCCATACCATTAAGCTCTGCTTTAAGTCTGCCTACTTTTATTTTTTCTGAAGACAGAGGACAGACACAATTAAATCTTTACCTCCTCAGACATAGTAAAATAGTTAATTTATTCTTATGCTCCTACGTTAAATTTATTGAGTAAAATGAATAGATGAAAATGTGTTTATCTTTTTTGCAACATAAATATCAGAGAAATATTTATGAAATATTGACTTCAGAGGCCCTTTGATGTATCTGTAAATATGAATGTTGCTTTTAATTTTTTCAATCTTTATAACCATGTGTTTAATGTTACAAATGAAATCTAGGAACTGTGCAGTGTTGAAGCAAGAGTATTGATCAATTCCTTTGTCTTCCTGATCCTGTCAGTGTTTACAGGACACATTTAATCTATTTTTTTAATTGGTACACTGTAGTCACACATCTTACGGAGGTACAAATGGTAGAGGCATACATGCACACATCACTGGTTTAGCCCGTCCTCAGTCCCCCATTCCTTTCCTTTTCCCTCCTTCTCATGTTTGACTTACCAATTAGCTTTGATGTTTGTGAATGTACGTCATCTACATTAGGCAATTTCCCTCTTTCCCTCTCCCATCTCCCTCAGGTCACCTGCCTTATTTGTTCATCTATAGTTTCTGTGATGAAAAGCATTAAATACATTTTGGTAGTTTAAAATAATAAAATGAAATTAAAATAAGAGCATTTTAAAAAAATTTTAGTGACACTGATATACTGAGATTAGGACTTCAAGATGAATTTGAGGAATATACTATCAAACCCATAACATGGGGTAATTACTATAATGTGTTTGCCTCAATCAAATATCAACCAAATATATAAGTATTTACTCCAGTCAAATGCCAACATTATGTGAAAGAAGAGACTTAACATTCTAGGAGAATATTAATTAATGGACAGGATAAAAATAGTCATAATGTCAATTTAAGGTTTCAAGAGTGACAGTCTTAAAATGTTTTTCTTCAAGATATTTCTTTCTTTTTTCAGTATTTTCAATACATTTACATTTAAAAACTTTGGAGTCTTAAATTTTATAAATTAAAAAATGGGTGAATTTTAATATATACCTTAAAAAACAGAAAGAGAAAAGGAGGCAACAGTTTGCTTAGATTTTAAGAAAATGATTGCCGTTGTTTAAACACATAATAAGCAATCTGCCAGAAATATTAAAATTGCTAATTTTATTACTAAATTTATGTAAATAACTTTTAGTAAGACATTTAAAAATGAATGTTTGAATTTATTGATAGCATATATTCCACTCTTGAAAATGGATTTGAGGTCATTTATAGCAAAGTTCTTTTTTTGCATGAATGTTTACATGTCACCAATTAAAGGAATATGTAAATGCCCATCAAAAAGGGAGAAGCTATGTTTTCAGTAAAGGTTAATGGAGACCCCTGGTAAACATTCAGGGTGACTCTGAAATTCTTGATAGCTGAAACTGGGGAGGCACATACGTTCCTATAACTTAACAGACACAAGAAATACACAGACATTCTACCTTCTAGCCACATCCCAGCCTTTGTTTGATTGTGTATCATACGATCTTGCTAATTACTGAGGCTAGCCTAGAACCTGACATTCTTCTATCTCAGTCTCTTGAGCACTGAGAGTACAAAGGCTATTTCCCTTTCTTTGGGCTGATGTAAAATCTTTTGCAATGATTTGCCTTGCTTCTAGAAATAATGTCTACTGTATGCTAAATGAAGGAATGTGTCAGGTATTGGTCTAAATACTATATATTTTGCAACTCATTTTACCCACGCAGTCCTGAGAGATGCAGTACTACTCTGCCCATTCTGTAGGCAATGAAATTGAATCAAAATATGTTTGTTCAGTAAATTAGGGTGCAGTCGGGCATTGGCACTCAAGATGCTGTATTTTTAGTATGTTATCATCAACACGTACAGCTCAACAACCAGCAGAGATGGTAAGACCTCTGTCCAAGTGTGTAGGTCCATGTTAACATAGAGTGTCAAAATGAAAACTTGGACGAGTCGGATTTTCTCATTTTGCAAAATCTCTGTGCCTAGCCATTCCCACATCTGACAGTAGAGCTTCTGCTTATTTCTGCCAATAGCCTGTGGATAATCTGTAGTCTTTTCAGGGGTTAGGGATTATTTGTTTGAGATGGGACCCTCGACAGCTTCAAAGTTAATTTCATGAAATATGTTATCTTTAGCTGATTTTATATTCATGGATACGAATTGCTCTTCTATTATTAGGGGAAAAGGCCAGAGACTGGTTCACATGCATGACAGTGGACACGATTACCTACCCTCTGGTGATGCTGAAAATTCATTGTTAATTTCAATTCTTCATCAAGAAAGTGTCTCATTGTAAGAAGTGAAAAGAAATAGTATTTCTTTGTTTTGAGCAATGGGTTTGGTTTAACCTAACATGGTACTTGTCACCTTATCTCAGATAGGCAAGATGACACTATTTTCATCTCCAACACCTCATATTAATTATTTTTCTTCTTCCATAAATTCTCTTCTCGGGTATGAGTTGAGTGTTTTTAATGGATCTGTTTTTGTTTAGAAAGAAGAGAAATGAGCTCAGGATACGCCTCCAGCTTGCCATTCTGCTGTCTGGTTAATACCATGAGGCACAGTGAAATATCCATCTCCTTGCCATAAAAGGGATCGAATGTGCTCTCTTTGGAGGAATCTCACAATAGCCAGCAAACGAGGTTAAAGAAATCAGGTAGCACTTGTAACAAAGAGGGCTCTAATAATTTTTTTTCAAGACTTGTCTAATGTTGGCTTTGAATGAAGATGTGAGACCTCTCTGTTCTGCCCTTTTAATGAACAGCATGGATCTTTAGATAGTCTCAGGAGAAAGGGCTCCTTTTTTCCATTATAAAGAACTACTTTAGTCGAGTGTTTGATAATGAGATGCAAAAGCCCTTGTACAGAGTCCCTTTTATTACGTTCTCTAAATGAAAATGGCTGCTAGCTGTATTATTCCTATGCTTTCCCAATAGAAAGGAATCAATGTTTGACCATAGATCATAAATAGATCTTAGAAGATCCTGTACAAAATTGGTTATGAAACCACACACACACACACACACACACACACACACACACACACACACTATTTTGGAATATGCGCTTGCCTAATGTATATATTGGGAATAAAATGAGAACAACCACTCTGAGGAAGTTCTGGAAAGAAGTGCGAATAAAAGGAAAGGAAAATGAATTACTTTCTACTTTACCTAGCAGCTGCCTCTCGATGCAGCGTTAAAAAACACAGTAAAATAACAATTACAATATATCTTCTTCTAAAGCTGTAAGGTAGTTATGTTTGTCAAGATGGGCTTGGAAAGCTAATTCTAGACAAAACTGCCTGCCAGCTGTGATCTGGTGATTTGGTATTCACAAGAGATTTCTATAAGATGGACTGAAATTCTCTAAGCATACTTTTAAATTTTAGTTTGAAGAGTGTGTGTGTGTGTGTGTGTGTGTGTGTGTGTTATCAATATTGTTGGACAATACTTTCTATACATTAAAATATGAGATATACCTGGAGAGAATTGCTTAGGTGTTAGAACATTGATTTAGAGAATAAAATCATTTTATTTCCTGTCCTGTAGTTCAACTGTTTTATATTAAGTTGTTTCATTTCTAAAAATGTGAAGTTATCATCCATCTGGTGTAGTTCTCAGTTATTTTGGCACATGATTCTGTCTGACTTTGTGTGTACTTGAGAGTCAGAGAAAAATGAAGGACTTTGGTGTACTCTTTATCCCAAAGAAATATAATGTCTCAAATTTTAGTGAAACATTTCCTTAATCTTCTGAAAATGTCTTTATATATAAGAAATTCTCAAAATCCAAAACATTATTTTTGTCTAAGCAGAGATTAAAAAAAACCCTCTATATTGGGCTTCTTAATCCAGTGATGGATATCCTTTGTCAAGAAAAAATTTCATTGGACAAGACAAACACTTTATTTAAGACTATTGTGATAGTTTCAGAGAGAGTGAACTCTTCTGAAACAACCTGAGAAAGCAAAAGTGCTGGTGGAAAAGTTAAGGAGCTGATTACAGGATAGTCTGCCCATGTAACTAGGCAGCTCTGCTTCTAAAATGTTGTTATCAGCAGGCACAGTGGCACATACCTGGAGCCCCAGTACCTGCAAAGCTGAAATAGGAGGATTTCGGGTTTAAGAAAAGTGTAGGCAATTTAGCGAGGCTCTCAGGAACGTAACAAGACCCCATTACAAAATAAAAATAAATAAATAAAATAATACTGGAATATAGTTCAAAAGTATAATTTCCCTGAGTTCAAGTCTGGCAAATAACAATAAACACACACATGCACATACACCCATATACACACACACTCAAATACACACACACACACACACACACACACACACACACACACAATTATACTCATTAGTTACCCTCCCACAGAGATTGGGAGATGGGAAGAAGCTACTTTCCTGATGACTATATTTTAAAGAAATTTATTTGAAATATTTATTTATTCATTCATTCATTCATTTTTGCAGTACTGGGGTTGGAGCCCAGGGCCATTCTACCTCCGAGCTACACCCCCAGCCCTATTTTTTATTCTTTTATTTTGAAGCAGAGTCTCATTGAGTTGCAAAGGGCCTCACTAAGTAGCTGAGGCTTTCCTGAATCATATTGTCCTGCCTTAGCCTTCCAAATGCTGGGATTACAAGCATGTGCCGCCAAACCTGGCTTACATTTATTGAAAACATAATCTAAATAGAATAAGGCAGAAATATTAATCCATCTCATGGAACAGAAAATATCAGATATCATATAGAAAAGAGGTACAGAAAAGGCAGGACAAAGTACATCAAGGAAAAATAACATCTTTTAAGGTGGAAGCTCCACCTTGGATGACAGGGTAGTGCTGTCAAAGGAGGCTCATAGAGCTTTGGAGTCACAGAGACAGAATATAGGAAGGTTCCTGAAAACAGGCTTTATCCTGTAAACAGCCAAACAACACAACACAAAACAGTAACAGTAACAAAATACTACCTGAAGAGACTACAATCTTTAGTATTTCACATCAGCAGAGGAGAAAGACTTTCAAATTTGTGGCTTCAAATGCTGTCCAGAACTAATCTGCCCTTAATGCAAGAACAATTTATAACAGTCCATAAATATACAAGTTACTAATAGATGAGTAAAAAGAAGAAGCATGATCAAATCCCACATGAATATGTACGAGAAACATTTTTAAAAGACTAGTAATACTTGAACAGATTGTACAAACATTAGATAAAATGTGAGGGCCGGTGTGGTGGCATATGCTTGTAATCCCAGCATTTGAGAGGCTGAGAGAGGAGGATCACGGTTCGAGGACAGCCTCAGCTACTGAGTGAGGCCATTTGCAACTCAATGAGGCCCTGTTTCCAAATAAAGAATTAAAAATATAGGGCAGAAGGTGTGGCTCTGAAGTCGAATGCCCTTGGGTTCCATTCCCAGACCTGAAAAAAAAATAAAAATGAACAAATAAATAAATAAATGGCAGTGATTAACAATAATAGAAAGGCCAAGAGTTATTACATGCATGTATTTTAAAGACATAGGGAAGAATATCAAAGAAGTGAAACAGAATAAATTCTTAAAATTTTGAGAAAGAAGTGCTTTCTGAAATATAAGACAATATAGTTGTGAATTTTGAATGGGAAAACTCTGCTTTTGATATTCAATCCCATATGGTTTGTTTTTGGATATAGCCTAGAATAATCATTAGTTTTGAAGATAAGGGAAATGTACTTGGGCATTTGGACAGAAAAAGTGAGTCACTTAGGAAGAAAACCAAGTCGGCATCAAGCTTCTCCAGCAAGATCTTAAAGGAGAAGATAGTATTGCCTATGATTTTAAGAGATTCTAGGAAAGAATTGTTTGTGCTAGGATTCTATGTGGAAATGACTTCCCATCCATTATAAGAAATGAATGAGACCAATACGTATACACGTGGAAGGTCCTAGAATATAATCCCATTAACCGTTCCTGAAGAACCTTTTAGAAATCAAATTCCAAACTATTAAAAGTAATTGAGAATTACTAATAAGAATAACAATAATTTGTTGAAATAAATTTTGTGCAACTAACGAGGCTCTGACAGAAAATGAAGATTGAAGCACAGGAGAGAGGAACTGACTAAGACACAAACAGAATTCCACTGCAGGCCTCCGACTGCGTGGGGCCAGCTGTCGACTCTAAAAGTGAAAAATCAGTGGAATTACGTTATCTGCTGAGTTTTAAATACCCCAAGAAGAGATACAAAGGGCCAATAGATACGTGAAAAGATGTTCTTCATCACTGGCCATCAGGGAGATGCAAATCAAAACTGCACTGAGATTCCACCTAACCCCAGTCAGAGTGGCAAGCATAAAGAAATCAAATAACAACAAATGCTGGCGAGGATGTGGGGAAAGAGGAACTCTTTTACACTGTTGGTGGGAATGCAAACTAGTTCAGCCACTATGGAGATCTGTGTGGAGATTCCTGAGAAAGGTGGGAATAGATCCACCATACGATCCAGCTCTACCATTCCTGGGTATCTTTCCAAAGGGGTTGAATTCAGAGAAATACAGCAACATATGCATACCTATGTTCATAGCAGCACAATTCATAATAGCCAAAATATGGAACCAACCCAGATCTCCATCAACAGATGAATGGATAGCAAAACTTTGGGAAATACACACAATAGAATTCTATTCAGCCATAAAGAAGAACAAAATTATATCATTTGCAAGAAGATGGAAAGCCCTGGAGAACATTATGTTAAGTGAGATCAGCCAAGCACAGAAGGAGAAGGTACATATGTTTCCTCTAATATGCCCAAACTAGGGAACACAAGGGATACCAGTGGGACTCCAGATAATGAAGAAGAAATATCAGCAAAGTTTGGATGGAAAGATAGGAGAGGATGAAGGCTGATCTTGATTAATGAGGGTCTACATCTGAATATGTGTAAAATTATGAGTATGACATGGTTAACCTGGACAACCATTGGTGGGAGGGGGAAGGGAAAACAAGGGCGGGGGGGAGAGGGCACCAAATATAGTTTAAATGTATACCATTTATGTTCAATAAAAAATTTGTTTAAAAATTAAAAAATAAAAATAAAAATAAAGAATAAAAATAAATAAATAAATACCCCAAGAAAAATAATTTTTAAGATGGAGTGGGGCAAGCTATATGCCCTCTTTGAAGAAGGCCTGTATCATCCTCCAGCATCCTTAGCAGAGGACAGGGTGTGGGGGTTAGCTTTGTTATCTCCATCTGCTAGAAGTTATTTATTATGTAAACTTGCCTTTAACGTATGGAGGTCCTGGGCTACGACTCTTTTATGTACTTGGCAATCAATATCGGGTTCTCTTAACTTTAAACTACCATGATAATTTATTGTTTGTTTTAACATTCTATGTATAACTGGGCTCACATCTAACTTTTAGCTGACCAAGGTCAATATTGGCTGCAGCTCTTGGCTGAAAGCTTAGAGGCAGAGGAAAGGATTTTATTGTTTTGCCTAAGTATGAAAACTTATTCTTATTAGCCATCAATACAGCTCTTATTAACAATCAATACAGGCTCAATCCCCCCTTTTTATTAACTTGCATACACCTATTGCAAGGGAATAGAGTCGCCGAGGTCTGTCTTTGACTACTTCCATGCTGAGAAGGAACAGAATAGGGCCCCAGCTTTAGGTGCATACAAGCAGCTTGTCTCTGAGGAAGTCAGATGGGGGTGTCTTGAGTCTCTATGGCCATCCCAGGCGCTTCGATAAATGTTCATTTTAGGCTCCATTTGCTGCACCATCTGAAGTTTGACAAGTACAAATTTTGTTTTAAAATAGGAATAGTTTCATTTTTATAGAACAGTTGAGAAGATAGCATAGAGAATTCACATATCCTCACCCTCTTTCCCCTGTTATCAACATCTTCCCTTACTGCGATATGCTGGTCACAACTAATAAACCAAATTGAAATTCTTTTCAATTTACCAAGTATCCTTCTACTGCTCAAGGACCTCACCCTGGACACCACATTACATTTAGTCATCCAGTCTACCTAGGTTTTTCTTCACCTTGACAATTCCTCAGAATTTCTTTGTTTGTTACAGTCTTAAGAGCCTGAGGAATATTTTTAAGTTGTCATCTGATTAATCTGATCATCTGGATCAACAAGGGTGTGTTTCTCATTTTTAAAAAATTATTTCTAAAATGGATATCTAATTAGCTATCAAGTATAAATATATACACTTAGGCATTCAAAAAGATGATGGAAGCTGAGAACTAGTAAATTGCAAATACAGGAGGAAGCAGATAAGTGATTATTATCTCACCACTGTTTCCTAAGGCCTAATCTCTCCAGAACTCTAAAGGAACATTGCATTAAATGATACATTAATGATTAGTTTCCACATTGGATTTTGATCTTTAAAAATACTGTGTTCAGCAATTTTCTGTGTGATGACAGAATGATTCTGCTGCTTTATTGTGATGTTAGTTTTCTATTATACAATTTTATGTCATTATTATTTGATTTTTTTAAAGAAAGTTTTTATTTAAAAGCCAGAGTAAGTCAGGCATGGTGGCACATGCTTGTAATCCCAGTACTTGGAAAGCTGAGACAGGAGGATCGAAGATGTCAGACAGCCTCAGTTACTTTGTGAGTCCTTCTACAACTTATTGGGATGTTGGTTCAAAATAAGTAATAAAAAATAGGAAATAGGGTTAAGGGGTGTAGCTCAGAGGTAGAATGCCCTTGGGTTTTTTTTCCCAGTACTGAAGACAAAAAAAAAAAAAGCCAGAGTAATATAAGTAATGTATACAATTTACATAATAATATATCAAACTCAATTTTTTGTTTTTAATCAATATATTGTGGTTATGTAAGTTATCTTTAGGGAAATTGGCTTAATTACACACATGGATTCTCTGAACTATTTTTATATTCTTATGAATATAATGTTAAAATAAAATGTTAATAATTTATTCCCAAACAAAAAAATTAAATATGGTAGATAAATCAACTTCCTGTTTAACTTGCAATGTATTAATTAATTATTGAGTTAAAACTGATCTCTATATTATTGAGCAGCATTGTACTTTCTTTTAATATTATGCATGTATATATCTTTACAGTATTTCTAATATAATCTCCCCATTTTCATTCATAAAAAATTTTCTATATTAAATTAGTACCCCTTAAAATATTTTATTCATGTAATGAAAGTTGAAATTTTCCAAGACAAGTTGTGACTAGCAACGACTGAATTTTGCTTTTCTTTTGTTTTTATTGAGGAATGGCTATAGATTTAAATGGCCATATTAAATGAAATACACCTTCATGTTTATTCATTCTGTAGTTTAGGAGAGAGCCTCTAAGAAAATATGCCCTGAAAAGCTTCTGCTATTTTCTACAAGAAGCTCAAATCTTACAACCAAATACAAAATTCAAAGCCCTAGAAGGCAAACAGGCAGAGAATGCTAAATTAAAAAAAGCAAGGAAAAAGAGAGAGGCTGATATCCAGAAAATACCTGAGAGCGACTGAAGAAGACAGAGCCTGGACACAGCCATTAGCGAATGGCTGAGCGAAGGCAGTTGTGTGGAATGGCGCAGAAGGAGCCCGTCCACTGACAGTGGATGAAGGGTCAAACGAGAGGTGAGAAAGTGGAGATTAAAAACTGTCAGGTTCTTCTATTGAGGGCTCTGAGAAGCAATATGGGCACTGTCATTTCTGAGAACAAGAACAAAAGTGTAATAGGGAGGTGACGTGGGACGGCTCTCAAATGCCTCTTTTAGGTAGAAGAAGAAAGGATTGGCAAGGGACACAGCAGTGCTGTCAGACACTGGTAAAGGGCCAGGGGACTGTGAGTGGCACTTGCAAAGTATCTGGTGAGGGCTGTGCCTGAGGAGACGGTTCCTTCTAACCTGAGGGTGTCCAGGGTGCATTCCACGGGAGGATCTGATGACTGGTACTCTCCAGTAGCACACAGGGGAACAGCTAGGGGAGACCAGAATGAACTCCTAACGCTGGGAGCAGTTTGCATGTGCCTTTGGGGCCTGGGACACTGGAGGTTCAACTGGAATATAGCCATCAGGAAGAGCTATCCTAAGTCAGGCGTGATGGTGCATACTTGTAATACCAGTACTTGAGAGGCTGAAACAGGAGAATGCAGGGTTTGAAGTCAGCTTCAACTACTTAGTGAAGTCCTCTGCAACTTAGTGAGACCCTGTTTCAAAATAAAGAATAAAAATATAGATTACAAGTGTGCACTTGGGAGGCGGAGACAGGAGGATCGCACAGATTCAAGCCAGCTGCACTGGCTTGAGAGACTCTGTTTCCAAATAAAAAAATATAAAAATAGGTCTGGGAGTGTAGCCTGAAGGTAGAAGGGTTTCCAGGAACCCCAGTACCACAAAAAACAAAACAAAACAAAAATAGAGCTGGGGGTGTAGCTCAGAGGTAGAATGCCCCTGGGTTAAACCAGCAGTACTGCAAAAGAAGGAGGAGGAGGAGGAGGAGGAGGAGGAGGAGGAGGAGGAGGAGGAGGAGGAGGAGGAGGAGGAGGAGGGGGGGGGGGAGAGGAGGAGGAAGGGGAGGGGAGGAGGGAGCTATCTTTCTCGGGAGGCAAGACTAGGCATTTCTAGAAGTGAATCTCTTTACCTATATTCCCATTACTTTTTATTTCTGGTAATGTTATCTTTGACCAGCTTATACGATTCAGGAAATAGAGACAACACTCAGTATGAGAAACCTGGGAAAATTCTCATTAGCATCTTTCAAAGAATTTCCATGAGGAATAAAACAGTTTTCCTTTTCAATGGGCCACAAGTTGGGGACAGATCAGGCCAGAAACTGATGTCATGAATTTAAGTGGCAGCAGCAGCAGCAGCAGCAGCAGCAGCAGGAGAAACCTTGGCAGCGTGTGAGACGGGGGCAAGCTGAGACGATGGGCTTGTCTGCATTTGCCCTTGTAAGTGAGAAACTAGCAGATTCTCTCTGTGAATCAAGGTGCGATGGCCTTGATTTCATATGGAGGATCATTTCTTGTCATGAGAAAAATTAAAGGGGTGCAATCTAGACTTAGGGAAGTAAACAGCTTCCTCACAGGTACTTCTGTGGATTTCTCCTTAACTCCTTTTAGCTTCTGTTTAGATGCCTTAAATATTACTGGAAAGCTCTCTGGTATTTATAATCCCCTATGCATAGAACAGCCCATCTTCTGATTTATCCTTTCTCTTAAAATTCTATCCTTCAATGAGATACCTGACTGCAATTCTTTAGCTTTCCGTTGTACACAGGAAGATATTCCAATAAAAGAATTGAAGGAAAATTAAATTCCCCATGTTCCATCTACAAAATGGTCAGTCCCAGAACTATGAGGAAGACTGCTTATGTTTGTGCTTAACAATATCTGCTCCAGATCTTTGATCATTTATTTCATAACTACGGCAATTTACCATGAAGAGAAACAAATTTAACAGGACTTCTATTTCCTCTCTGTTATATTACTTGATAAAATAGCTCTCCATTTTCCTATATCAAAGTCATTTGAAGTCTTCCTGGAACCCAGCCTACCCAATACGTACCATCAGGTTACCATCTGATTCACAGCTCAGTCAGCACCTCTTCTTTATGGGTGAATGACTCTCCCATTTTATAAGATTATTTTATAAACTGCGCCAAGCTTTCTTTTCTGCTAAATATTGTTGATGGCACCAAACATGCAGAATGTTTCACATACAAGTTATTCAGGATTTGTTTTGGGGACTCATGGCCTAAAGTTCAAGGCTTAGAGAGTTTCACAAAATTTGTATGACTTTGAATTATATAAATATTTTTTTATACAGACATTAAGATATTATGGACTGAATTGTGTTCTCCCAACATCATATGTTGAAATACCAACATTCAGTGTGGCTATGTTTGGAGATAGGACCTAGATGGCAGGAATCATGGTGCAATAAAATCATCAGAGTATGGCCCTTATCCTATAGCACTGGCACCCTTGTAAGAGGAAAAAGGACCAGGACCAGGACTATTTGCCTGCTTATGCTTGCGCTTGCTTGCTTGCTCTCTCTCTCTCTCTCTCTCTCTCTCTCTCTCTCTCTCACACACACACACACACACACACACACACACACACACACAAACTCACACAAACAAGACCATGTAAAGTACAATAAAGCTGTTAGTGGCCATGGATACCTATAATCCCAGTACTATGAAGATTGAGACAGGAGGATTGCAGATTTGAGGCCAGCCTCAGGAATCTAGCAAGACTCTAAGGAAATTAGCGAGACCTTTTTTTCAAAATTAAAAGAAAAAACAAAACCGGGTTGTAATTCAGAAGTAAAAATGCCCGTGGCTTCAATCCCCAGTACCAAAAAGAATAAACAATAGAACCTCCCCAGATACCAAATGTTCTCATGTCTTGATTTTGGACTTTGCAGCTTTCAGACCTGTGGAAAAGAAGTTTTCTAGGTTTATAAGTCACCCAGCCTATAGTGTTCTGTTAAAGCAGCCCCAGCAGGCTAATTGGTAAAGAAACAATTATCAGGAAAATTGATAAAGATAAGATCCAAACAATCTGACTTGAAAATCTAAAAGAGCTCTATCATATGTTCATTGTTATCAGCAACTAAAGCAGAAGTTTATAAAGAGATAAAGACCATTAAGAATATGTCTAGACAGAGATAGGCAGTATTTGTGAGGGTTGATTATCTTTAAAGTATTCAGCTCACAGTTAAAATTTTAATAAATTTGCCTCAATCTTGATTATGTTCAACAAATGTCAAATTTTCCATACTAGGCAACTCTCACATGGAATACTGAATAATGCATACTTAATATTTTCAGCCAAGAACATCTGTTTTGAGTCCCCTTAGCTATGATCGTTGTTTCTTTCATTTGTTTTGTTTTAATGCCTTGGGATAAGTCTAATAACTTATTAGAAAACAAAACAAACTTTGTTTTGTTTTAAGGCTTGGAATAAGTCTAATAACTTGCCTGCATTCTTGCCTCCAGATCCATTATCTTTATGGCAGGAACCATTTGCTTTCACCTTTAAGCTCTGATCCTGATTATTTTCTGGATTAGGTTATCATAAGGAAGAAACAACATTTATTTAAACAGATAAGAAAATTCAGCTTTCTTGCTCATTTTAGTTTGGCTATAGAAATTGGGCCTATTTCCTGGATCCTGCCTTTTACATCCTCTGGGTCAAATAATCTATTGAAACAAACAAAATAAGGCAAGTTTTGTACACATACTAAAGCCAGCAATAACCTTGAGAAAAATAAAGGGCATTGATTGCGCTGTACATGCAAAGTTGTGCAAGCAGAGGCTAACATGCCGGATAGCTACCCTGGCAGCAGGTTGCTGGGCTGCACAGTGTCCCTCTCCACAAGCCACTGCCACATCATCAATGGAGACACCATGCAGACATCGGAGACCCCAGGTAGTAGGTAGGTTTGGGGCAGGGCACTGTATTCAACAGTCTGAGTCAGAAAGAAAATATGTGAGCATGGCAGGGTGGTTCGAAGATATAATCCCAGCACTTGGGAGGCTGAGACAGAAGGATTCAGGTCCCAGGCCAGCCTTAGGAACTTACTGAGGTCCTGTGTAAAAATAAAAAATGAAATAGGGTTTTAAGTATTATTTGGAGATAGAATGCCATTGGGTTTAATCTCTAGCACCCACTTACACACAAACACACACACACACACACACACACATAGAGGAAATTTTAGAATAAAAAGATCAGCATCTCTGACAAGGAATATTTATACAATTTATAAAATCACCATGTGTTCCATGACTCTTAATAATTTTGGAACAAAATATTTTTGTTTTTCTATGATGTGATGAAAGTTTGCAGGTAGTTTTTATTTTTTTTAATTTTACTGTATTTTTATTGGTGCATTGTAGTCAAACATCACAATGAAATACACAACTTGTGAGGATGTACAAGCACGCATCATCCAGTTAGCCTTTATCAAAAACCATCCCATTCCCTCCCCCCCCTCAGTCCCATGCCTGATTTGGTGATTAACTTTGATATATTTGTTTAGTACATCATGGGTTTTAAAAAGATTCCATCTTCCCCCATTCCATCCCTTTCTGATTGGTCACCTTAATTGCTCCTCCATAGGGCCCTTTCTTCAACTAGATCTCCTCCTATTACCCATTTCTTCCTAGTTTTTTTATATTAGGGAAAGCACCTAATTTTTTATTTTCTGTGATATTTCTCTGTGTATGCTGCATTGCAAATTCTGATCTCACTTCTGAAGGCCCCAGCGCCAGCCTGGCCACCCGGCAGACTTTGATCCTGGCCTCGCTGGCTCCAGCACTGGCCTTGCCTCATGGCAGGCCCCGATCCCAGCCACGCTGGCCCTGGCTCTGGCATCACCCCTCAGTAGGCTCCGATCCCGGCCTCAAAGGCCCCTGCACCTCCTTGCCTCACAACAGGCTCCAATCCAAGCCTTGCTGGCCCCAGCTCTGGCCTCGCCCTCGGCAGGCTCTGATCCTGGCCTTGGAGTTCCAAGCACTGGCTTTGCCTCATGGCAGGCTGCAATCCTGGCCTCACTGGCCCTGGCATCAGCCTCACCCCTCAGCGGGCTCCAATCCAAGCCTCAGACAGAGGCCCCAGCACAGGACTTGCCTCACGGCAGCTCCAATCCCAGCCTCCCTGGCCCCGGCGCTGTCCTAGTTGCCTGGCAGGCTCCTATCCTGTCCTCAGAGTCCCCGGCACCAGCCGTGCTGTGCATCAGGATCTGGTCTCTGTCACTATGAGCAGGTCGTCTATAGATGTTCCCTTTTATTACTATTATTATTATTATTATTATTATTATTATTATTATTATTTTGGTGGTACTGAGATTCCTGGAAACCCCTCTATCTCTGGGCTACACTCCCGGAAACCTATCTCTCTTTTGTGTGTGTGTGTGTGTGTGTGTGTGTGTGTGTGTGTATGTATGTATGTATTTCTTTTGGAAACAGGATCTCTTTTTTTTTTGTGGCTTGGGGGTGGAACCCAGGGGCATTCGACCTCTGAGCTACACCCCCTGCTCTATTTTTTATTCTTTATTTTGAAACAGGGTCTCACTGATTTGCAGAGGGCCTCACTAGGTAGCTGAGGCTGTCCACGAACTGCGATCCTCCAGGTCTCAGCCTCCCGAATGCTGGGATTACAAGCGTGCACCACCATGCCCGGCAAAACTCTTAAGCCAGCGAGGCTGGCCTTGAACCAGGGTGATCCTCCTGTCTCTACCTCCCAAGTGTGGGGATTACAAGTGCGCGCCACCATGCCCGGCGTTCTTCCTTTCTTTCTTTTTTTTTTTTTTTAATATGAGAAAGCAGTACATGTCTTTTGCAAAAGTGGGCCCCAAATATCTAGTGGCAATAAATTTTGTCTTCCCTCCAAAGGCAGAGGTCCATAGCTTCTCTTTGGAAAGCAGGCTCTGCTGTTCCACATGCACCCTGGTCTCCCACTATGTGCAGAGGAGCGAAGTGGCCATGAGGGCTGATGAATCCCAGAACATGCAACATGTAGGCCCCTCCTGGCTATCTGGGGCTCAATCTGATACCCCCCAAACCCTTTTGCCACTTAGCATGTTGTTCAGACTTCACGAGCATGTGTGGCAGGTGCAGTCTGTCTACTTTTGGGGAGATTTTTACAAAAGCTCAAGGTGGACTGGACTGGATCTCTCTGCCCCTCCAATTTCTACCTTTGGGGCATTTCTTCAGAAGATCAAGGTGGGTTGAATCAGGTCTCTGCCTCTCCAAAATAATAGCCTCCACCTCTGCTGCTGGCACTAGAGCCTGCACCTCTGCGCTGCCCCTCCACCACTCTGCCAGCACCACCTGTCCCTCTGCTGGCACCACCTTCCTCCTGGTTCTCTGCTGATTTCCTTCCTTACATGATTTGATGTCCAGAATTCTTACGCATGTGCGGCAGGGGCAGTCCCGCTTCATGTTTTTTTTTTTTTTTTCCAAAAGTTTAAAGTGAATTGTATCTTTCAAGCATGAGATATGTGTTTCCTTATTTCCCACACACTCCACTTACTTTTAAACATGTAGAATACCAAAGTATCTACCTCCCCGAAGCTGCACCGATGCTCCAGGCTGGTCGGGCTCTCCGTGTGCCTTCAATGTCCCTCCTTTGCTGACTTTGGCCTTCAGTTTTTATACCTGATTCTCAGAAGCCATGAATCACTGGCAGCAAGCAAAAATATCAAACCTAAAAAAAAGTATCTCCTTATATTCTACCAGTCTGGTCAGATTCAACAAAATCTTGTCTTGTTGATATCACGCATCTCCAAATTTACAACAATTGCCCAATCTGTTCTACATGTTAAATTTTTATTACTAATATTCTGTAGCTTCTTTGTATACAAATAGCAGCAATCCACTTCTAGGTAATTCTATAATTATTCCCATTCTCCTTCAATTTAAGTTGAAAGCAACATTTTAGCATCTTTATTCAGTGTGAATATCTTTTGACTATATTGGTCTCTATGTGACTTAGAATTTTGTGATTTTGGCCACAGGAATTAAATTTGACTAAATTAAGCAAAATAGGCATTCACTGGAAGAAAATGACATAGGTAAGCATTTTAAAGGAGCAAGTCTCAGAAAGCCCAGAATGAGCTCCTTAAAGGCTAAATAAGAACAGTCAAAAGACATTCTCTGCATGGAAACTTTCTGAGAGTCAGTCTTCTTTCATCAGTTTAAATTCCATTCACTCAATACTCAATGATCTTATTTAAGAAGCTCCCAAGTGGTCAACTAGAAATATGTGTCAAGCATATATCACTCCCATTGGTCATTCCACCAATAGCTAGAGAGAGGGAAAGTTATTTATTTAAAAGTGCCATCAAGAGGTAGTATCTGAAATAAGTGAAAAAGATTGTGGGCAGGTAAACACATCAGACATTTGTCATAACCACAGAAAACAATTTACCTCCTAATTACAAATGCTATGGCTTCTTACTCTTCGTTCCATTAAAGTTTTCATTATCCTCCTCTGTCCTGCAGGAAAATGCTTCTGATGATGTTACTTTGATGGCCATTTATTCTCGGTCTCCTTTGCCTCCACTTTAGGTAACGCCACTTCCTTCCTCCCATTCTTTATATTTTTTAAGCTTCACCCTGATCTCTTTAACTTATCTCCCTAAACATTGGTGTTTCATCTTATACCTGAATAGCTTTAATGCCAACACTTTCATTTCTAGTATTCAGCTCTTGTATTAGATTATCCCCCAACATTTACAACTTCTTATAGCATACCTATATTGAAATATCTTGTCAGCATTATACATGTGCTCATGTATAAATTTATCATTCCTCCATTCGTGCCTGTACCTTAGTCAACATAATGCATAATTTGAAATCCTATGGACTCCTTCTTATCTTTTCAACCAGTCTTGACTTGCTTCCTATGACTCTCTTCCATTTTTTCCAAGAACAAAGTCTTTGACCATTTGCAAAACCTCTCCCCTGCCCCACTCTCAGTGGAGTCACTGAAGATTCAGCCATGCTTTCTGCAGTGTCTCATTTCCCACCTGTTGTTGAAACTAGTAATTACTAAGGATTTCCTAAGAAGCAATCCTATTCCAGTTAACACACAATCCTCAAGCGTCTGAGGTTCCACAATGCCTAGGATTCCAATTATCTGTGTATGACCTCATAAACCCTCTTACCATCCTTTATCTACCTAGACATTCTGACTTTTCACAACATTCTATCATTAATATTCATCATTTACCATCTCACAGGTAAGCACTGTAGTCTCTGTCATGACTCCACTTCATCCTCATGTGGCTATTTTTAATCTTTTAACACTTTATTTGCATTTTAATGTCTACTATTCTTTAAAATTTCAGCAGAATTTGGACATGAAAATATAAATTCTTATCTAGTACGAATTTCCCAGTTGATTCATATGATCAGATATTTTGGGAACCTCTGCACCAATTATAACTTTGCATCAAAAATACAACATTCAGTCTCATAGTGAGTTTTGGGTCAGCTCTCTTTTTTGATATTTGTTAATTTCTTTAGGATTAGAATAGTATTCTCTATTACTTTATTCATGACATATTAAAACAATACCTATGATAGATGCTAGGTACTTAACAGGATAAGTTAGACTACATGTGCATGTATCCACTGTTGCTTAAAACAACAGTTGGATACCAGATTTTCAAATATTTGTGTAATACGTACATTGTGTACATTGTGGATTCCAGTGTTTTAGGATGATTTACAGAGAGTTATCTATCTTGAAGATTTCCATTATTTTCTCCCTCATTTAGCCATATTCTTAGCTTAGACTATAGAAATAATGTCTTTGATCCACATTCTCACACGACCTACTTCTTTAGTCATTCTTTATATGTCTAAACGTCTGTTGCTTCTCAGTTTTCTTTTAGCACCTCTTTCTAGTCAAATCTCACTCTATCTGCTCATCACAACTGTTTCCCCAGCTGTTACCAAACCATTTGATCTGACTAGTTTAACGTGTGAGATTATTTTTTCATATTTAGTCATCCAGTGTGGACCTTCTCAAAGTTGCTTCCAAAACCCAGAGAAAATACATTAAAAAGTACTGCAAATTGTACAGGAGAAATTCATGGGACTTTATTAAAATATGCAGCTAGACATATCTTTTAATGAACCACAAATCTTATATCTGAATATAGTCAAAGCAGAAAAATGAACAGTTAAGTAGGGTCTTACCTTACTTGACCTTCTACCCTGTTATACTTCTGAGCTCTCACCAGCAAAAGTGAGGGACACTTGCGTATTGAGAGAAAAAGTATGGCTTCTTTTCTCTAGTCTATTCAGCAGTCTGAAGAGGCCAGGACCACAGAGCCATGTCTACAAATCCTTGCTTATGACCTATTGTGGAATACAACATTCTGATTTTTTTCTCTATAGAGTCCTGAATGCAATAATTAATCTACACATTTTGAGAGCCTGTTATGTTTCACAAGCAGTTGTATTTTCAGATAAACAAGGTCTTGACAGTTGAGAAGTTCTCAATATAAGTGAAGCGATAGCAATAAAAATGCTAGTTTAAGTGTCTATTTAGTTCACTTGCCCATTTTGCTTGAGTTATTTGTTTTTCAGTGCTGAGTGTATAGAGTTCTCTATATATTCTAGATATTAGTCCTTGTATCAGAGGAATAGTTGGGAAAATTTTTCTCCCATTCTGTAAACTCCCTGTGAGGGGATCTTGATCATTTCCTTTGCTTTACAGAAACTCTTCAGTTTAATGCAACCCAATATTGATCCACCTTTTAGTTTCTTGTGGCTTTTTTTTTTTTTGGTGGTACTGGGAGTGGAATCCAAGGGCTTTTCTACCTCTGGACTGTACTCCCAGACCTATTTTTTAAATATTTTATTCAGAAACAGGGTCTCACTAAGCTGCTGAGAGCTTCACTAAGTAGTTGAAGATGTCTTCAAACCTGTGTGATCCTCCTGTCTCAGCCTCCCAAGCACAGGGATTACAAGTGTGCACCACCAAGCCTGGCTTAGTTTCTTGTGTTTTTAGGGTCTTGTTGAGAAAGTTTTGCCTATGCATTGCAATATTGGACATATGCCGTCTTCGGGGAGCTGCAAGGTCTCTGGTCTAATTTCCAAGTCTTTGATCTATCTTGAATTGACTCTTGTTGCAGGGTGAGAAAGTGGGGTTTATTTCCTTTTTTTTTTTTTTTTTTTTTGCATATGGTCAACCAGTTTTGCTAACACAATTTGTTAAATGTTTTTTAAGTGTATGTTTTTTGCCCCTTTGTCAAAAATCAATCAGCTGTATGTGAATTTGTTTCTGAGGCTTCTATTCTGCTCCATTAGTCTATGTATCTGTTTTTGTGCCAGTACCATGCTGGTTTTTTTTTTTTATTACTATGGCTATCTCTTTGTAGTATAGTTTAAAATCAAGTATTGTGATTCCTCCTACATGGTTTTTGTTGCTGATAATTACTTTAGCTATTCTGTATATTTTTTGTCATTGTTCCAAATGAATTTAAGGACTAATTTTTTATGTCTATGAGTTAAGAGCTTGGTAATTTAATGAGTATTGAATTGAATCTCTGGATCTCTTTTGGAAATATGGCCATTTTGATGATATTTATTCTGCCTATTCAAGAACATGGAAGATATTTTCACCTTCTAAGCTCTTCTTCGATTTCTTTTTTCAGTATTTTTAATTTTCTTTGTAGCAGTCTTACTTGTGGGATATCCTGAGTGGAAGTGTTTTCTGGATATCTGTTTTAGTGAATTTATTGTTGATATACAGAAAAGTTTCTAATTTTTTAAGATTGATTTTGTATCCAGACGCTGCTGAATTTGTTGATCATTTCTATATGCCTTTTGGAAAACTGCAATCCTCCTATTTCAGTCTCCCGAACACTGGGATTACAGATGTCTGTCACCATGCTCTGCTAAAATGTAACATTTCAACTGGTTGCCCTGGCTTTAGAGTTGTGCCATGTGTTTTCGGTTTGGTTAACACATCTCATGGAACCAGAATTGAGCCATTCCGGTATGTTCCTCTTCTTTCTAAGCAGATTTTCCTGGCTCATACTCCTCGTGTTCCCTAGAGAAGGAATAATTACTCATCCACCAGCTCCTTTGATGAGTTCATAGGACGTACATCCTAAGCACGTTTTCTATTATAGACCTCGACAACTCGCATTTATTATTCTTGTAGGTCAAGGCACAGTTCCACATGATGTGGAAGCTAAGTCAGTACTTAAATTATTTCTTGTAAATAAGACTCATTAACCGTGCTGACCCAAGAGCACGTCCAATTTAAGATGCTGCCCAGAGAGGAGAGGTTTGAAATTAATCCCACACAGCTAGGATGTGGCTTCCCTTTGCTCTTTACTCTGTAGGATTCGCTTTCAGATCTGTGTACCTACAAAAGCAAACCTCCACCATCTTCCAAATGAACCCATGTTTTGCATATGAACCTGAATATTTGATACCTAACGGGAAACGGAGGTGGCACATTCCTGTAATTCCAGTTCATGGGAGGCTGAGACAGAGAAGCACAAGTTCATGGCCAGTTTCAGCAACTAAATCAATCAATCAATCAATCAATCAATCAATCAGGCTTGGGGTGTAGTCCAGAGGCAGAATGTGCCTGGGTTCAGTCCTCAGAATCAAATAAACAAACAATATGAGAAAAAGGAAATCAATCATCAGGAAATACGATTTTGGTGTTCTGAGTAATCCTGTAAGAAAGCCATAGAAATTGATTTTCCTTGAGCCCAAAACTTACAATGGGTATTGTTCTAGAAGACAAGTAAAAAAGAAAAAAAGGAACTGAGTAACATACTTCTAAAATAAATACCATAATTTAAACCTTTTTGAAATGCAAACATAATTTGATTTCTAAACTGTCCTGAAAGTAATCTGAGTGTATAGCCATTCATTTTAATAAGACTCACACTTGCCTTATATCTATATGAGCCCTGCATAATTTTATTACATGAAAGAGATGAATCTTAATAGCAGAGCAATCTAACAAGTCCCTCATCTGAGACAGAAAGAAGACATCCTTCTATGTCTGAACCTGATCAACACAGATGTCTTTTTTGTTCATTATCATGAAATGGGTGTAATAGAAAGCTGAATTTGATCTAGAAGTCAAGATGCTTCAGAATGATAAGAAGAATACCAAAAAGTGAAAACTGAAATTACACCAACATCAATTCTTCACTGTCACTGTCATTTCCAATCGCTTTCTGAGAATAACATGTAAAAGAAGGTGTGATTCTTACAGACAGGAAAGTAAAAAATATACTTGTTATGTTACAATCACATTTATGGGATTTCACATCTATTTGTTAACCAGTACTTCAAAAAATGATCATCCGCTTGAACTTAAAAGAATGCTCTAGACATATGCATGTGTCCTAATGCCACATGCTCTTCTTACCTTTGAAAACATACTGTCGCCATAACAAACAGTAGGTATGAATGAGTTACACAGTCTGGGATCTCTGATGTAACTTCTGGCTTGGCTGGAAGAAGAGCGGCTGCCAAGTTGATGGCGAGAGTTCTTTCTGAGAGTGGATTTGTGTTGATTAGCCTTGTGGAAGGGCAAAAATCATGTTTAAAATGAGCATGATTGGAACAAATGTTAAATACAAGTGGATGCTGGCAAATGGTGTGTTTTGACAGATACTGCAAGCCCCAAATGACCCACATCACTGAAATGTAGTATGTAATTGCTTCCCCCATTGGGCTTAATCATCCTTCCTGGTCTCTACAAAGATCAAATGCTAGTCAGGGAGATATTTATGGACTATATATCATATTCTAGGCATAGAGCAAATACAAAAGTACTTATCTATATGACTTCTCCTTTATCAGTTTTGCAATCTAGCTCCGGGAGCAGAAATAAGGCACAAAGTAATTGGAGAAAGATTAAATGCTGAACAATGTGGAAGTCAGTACTCTAAGGGGTTCAGATGCCTAAAATACCATCCTCCTCCAGCGTAAGCATGAAATATTTTACTTGTAAACAGTACATAGTATTTTCACAATCCAAAATTATGGAGAATGCATTTGAGTAGAAAGAAATAGTAGTGGGAAAAAGTGAACAAACAAAATCAAAGTATTTGAAAGAATATGAGCAGATTGGCCAAATCAGAATGGAGTTCCAGAATAAAAATTCCGTATCTGGGGGAAAACTCACCAACTATGGTGTGCATGTATGTCACTATCACCATGAACTACATTGTGAGGTGAGACTAATTCATCAGTAAAGGTCTTACTAAAATCCTGTGAAGAAAATTGCGAAAGAGAAGCCAATTGCACATTGCAGGTTGATGCTAGAAACCTCTTATATATTCAGAAGGGATGATATTGGTTTTAAGTCAAAATGTTTTCACAATATTATCTAGCAGTAATGTAGAGGAAGTGTGGGAAAGAAGGAATGACCCAGAATCAAGGTAGCAAGGTAGGTACTTTATAGTAATCCTGGAATCTTATCCTTATTGTCCCTGTTTGGAGATTAGACAGTGTCTGTCTCATAATATTCTCTTAATAACATTTTCTTTCAAATTAATACTGAATGCCTTTATCCTTTCTGAGTCACGAGGATTTTTGAAATAAATTGAGAGTGCTTTCAAAGTCATAAAGCACAATCCAAATAGGAGGTGCTATTGCATTTTAGGAAGAATAGAGTTTTAGATGTGGAGGATAACATTAATCACCAAGATTTTTCAAAATTGAGAGAAGACAAAAGCCCATGTCCTTGCAAAAGAGTACAATGGAGCGCTGGTTCTGATGAAAACAATGAAGAATGCTTTTCTCAATTGTCTAGATCTCAAATGATTTATCAGCAAAGTTTTCATGGAGTAAGGCTAGATGAGAGAATGGCATATAAAAGTGGTGAAAATAGTAGAAAATTAGGGAATTGTCATTACTTAGTATATGTGAGGTATGGTAGCACTTATATTAGTTAGGTCAATTGTGCTAATTTCATCCTGCAGTTACAAAGAGCTCTAAATTATCGATATTGTTATTTATTGCCAGCCAGTCCCCTAAGGTCACATCAATGGATTAATACACTTGCTGGATTAATATGTGGATGAATTTTCTGGGTGGTGACTGTAGGCAGGATGGGTCTGTTATGTCTGCAGGAAGTCGATTATACAGATGTGGCCTTAAAGACTACATCTTTCCTGGCCCTTTTCCCTCTTTTTCTGCTGCTTAGCTGTCATGAGTTGAGCAGCTTTCCTCTGCCGTGGTATTTATGCCTTGAAGCCTGCCCATCATGGACTGAAACTCTCAGACCCTGATCCAAATGAACCTTTTCTCCTCTTTTAAGTTGTTCTTATCAGGTATTTTGGTCCCAGTGATGAAAAACTAACTAGCAATGACACTTAGGTCCTTGTTCAATAAAACACAATGTATTTTCTTGTTGTGCACAATATCTACCATAAATATTAGCCTGTAGAGTCCGATGAAGCAAGTGGACTGCAGCAACGTATTCTGTGCTCATGTCACAGATACATTCAAGAGGAGGTCTGCGGTGTTGCATCCTCCTGGTGATTACCAGTGTTGACCTCATTGCTCAGGGTCTTGAGTAGATGCTTACTGGAACTATTTGTACTATGATAGACCATGTTTGGTCCTCCATGTTACTCCTACATTGGTACAGCCACATATATTACTTTTCAAATCATACAGGATGGTGGTGGAGGTGGGAGAACATAAGGGATATATATCAATTAGGAAAAATTAGAAGGATTCCATGCTGATGAAGCTGCAGATCTGTCACTGAAATGCAAGGCAGAACATGAGTCATGGCAAATCTGAGCTCAGTGTCTTGTCATACGTGTCACGTGTACTGGTTCCTACCCACTCAGCCACTCATGGGACCCGATTCCATTTCAGCTGCTAATAGACTTCTCAAGGAAAATAAATACAGCCAGATATTCTTCACATTTTAATAATTCACAAACTGTTTGTATTTTTATGAAGAAAATTATTTAAACTTAAATATAATACAAAAACAATATACATATATTTTTAAAATACTGCATCTTGTGTCACCTGTGGTTAATTACACATCCATGTGTATTGGTATTCATATTTAAAAAAATAGTCCTGTCTCTGACATGTTTAGGCCAGCTCATGAATCAAGGTCTACTGAAAAATCCACAACTAATCTGTATATGCTTGTCTGTGGGTGTCTTCTCTCAAGTAGTGATTATGCCAAATGTCAGCTGAGTGAGTTAATGTCATGATCCTTGGATATAAAAGTAGTGTCTGAGCGTTGATCAGAAATTTCCAATTTTCCACGAACAAGAGAAACATGGAATTAACAACAAGTAAAGCTTATCAGTAAAAGGCTCCATAGTACACAGTCATGAGTAAGACACATAGAATAAAAGAGAAATACTGGATAGATAGATTGGTCACTGAATCTAACATTGCTAGACTTTAAGCATAGATGGGTTATTATGCAACTTTTCATAGAAATGATTCTAGGATGATTTTACCATATTTAAAAATTTTTGTATTGGTGCATTGTAGTCATACATCAAAATGGAGTAAAAAATAATGGAGGCGTACATGCACATATCTCCCAATTAGCTCTTATCCAATTCCCTTTTCATTTCCTTCCCCTCCCCCCTTCTCATGTTTGGGTCAGTGATTGACTTTGATATGTATGTTAATGTACATCATGAACATTAGAGAATTTCCCTCTTTCCCCCTCCCCTTCTCTCAGGTCACCTTATCTGCTCATCTACAGTATCTCCTTCTTCACCTAGAGTTCTTCCTATAACCTATTTTCTCCCTAGCTTTCACATATTAGGAAGAACGTCTGATTTCTTATTTTTTGTGGCTGACTAATCTCACTTAGCATAATGTTCTCCAGTTTGATTAATTTCCTTGTAAATGATATAATTTTGTTTTTTCTTTATGGCTGAGTAAAAATCCATTGTGTACATATCCCATAATTTTGTGATCCATTCATCTGTTCATAGACATCTTGGCTGGTTTTATAGTTTGGCAATTGTGAATTGTGCAACTATGAACATAGATACACATGCATTAGTTTGGTAGTTTGGTTTCCATTCTCTTGGGTAGATACCCAGAAGTGGTATTGCTGGATCATATGGTAAATTTGTTCCCATTATTCTGAGGATCCTCCATACAGTTTTCCAATGTGGTTGCACCAATTTGCAATCCCACAAACAATATAGTAGAGTTCTCACTTCTCCATATCCTCACCATCATTTGTTGTTTATGTTTTGAATGATTGCCATTCTAGTTGGAGTTAGGTGAACTCCCAGGGCAGTTTTGATTTGCATCTCTCTGATTGCTAATGATGTTTGGCATTTTTTCATGCATTTATTGGCCATTTGAATTTCTTCTTTAATAAAGTGTCTATTTAATTCCCACGCCCATTTTTTATTGTGTTGTTTGTTTTCTTAGTGCTGAGTTTCTTGAGTTCTCTGTTTAGTATATATATTACTCCTCCATCAGAGGAGTAGGTGGCAAAAATCTCCCAATCTGTTGGTTCTTGGTTGAGGTTCGCGATAGTTCCTTTGCATTACAGAAGCTCTTCAGTTTCATGCAATCACACATATTGATTCACCATTTAGTTTCTTATGCCTTTGGGGTCTTGCTGAGAAAGTTTTTACATGTGCCTATGTTTTGTAGTGTTGAATCTATGCCCTCTTTAAGGAGCCTCAAGGTCTCTGGTCTAATATCCACATCTTTGATCCATCTTGCATTGACTTTTGTGCAGGTTGAGAAAGTGGGATTAATTTCCATCTTTATTTTGGAGTATAGTTTTTCAAAGTAGTTTCTGATAATCCTCTGGATTTCTACACTGTCTATGGTAATATCTCCTTTTTTATATTTTATCTTCATAATTTAGGCTGATTCTCATTCTCTCTCTCTCTCTCTCTCTCTGGTTAATTTGGTTACTGGTTTATCATGTTAATTTTTTTGAAAAACAAGCTTTTGGTTTTGTTGATTTTCTATATTGTTTTTCTTTATTCCCTACTTCATTGATTTCTGCTCTGATTGTAATAATTTCCTACCTTCTACTGGCTTTGGGATTATACTATTCCTGTTTTTCAAGGACTTTGACGTGTCTCATTAGGTTATTTATTTGGTGGTTTTCTGTTCTTCTTATGTGGGCACTCAGTGCTATGAATTTTCTCTTAAAACTGCCTCCAAAGTGTCCCAGAGGTTTTGATATGTTGTATCCCTATTTTTGTTTGTTTCTAGAAATTTCTTGATTTCACCCCTTAGTTTTCTCTATGACACATTCTTCATTCAGCATTGTGGTGTCCAGTCACCACATGTTTATATGCTTTTTCTGGGTCTTCTTATAGTTGATTTATTTGAAAAGACAAAGGGAAGTATGTCACGTTTTTTGAATTTGCAAGTGTTCACTTTGTGGCCCAGGACGTGATCTATTTTGGGAAAGATTCCATGAGCAGCTGAGTAAAAAGTGAACTCTGCTGTAGCCGGATGGAATATTCTATATTTGTCTAATAGGTCCATTTGGTTGATGGTGTTCTTTAGGGCTGAGGCATCTTACTGACTTTTTGTTTAGAAGATCAGTCTAACGATGTCAGAGGGGTATTGAAGTTGCCCAGTATTATTGTATTGGGACTTATGTGTGGCTTACTCTTTCAAAGAGTTTGTTTTATGAAAGCAGCTGCACAAGTGTTTGGGCATAAAGATTGGTGATTTAACTATATTTCTGCACATGCATTTTAACATTCTTAAAAAATCAGATTCCTATCAAAACTTAATTTGGTATGAAAGCAAGTTTCTGAAATGTCTGTTATGCCATTTTCATTTTGTACACTGCTGCATTTATAGGCATGGTCAGCCTTTACTGGCAACATGGGATTGATTATACTGAATAAATAAATGTATTCTTCTTGGTTATGATTATAGAATATTTAAAATCAATTAATATTCTAAAATTAATTATAATGCATTTCCCAGCCCACAAATCTCACAAATAAGGTCCTCATTAAAAGAAAGACACAATGAGGCATTCTAGAGACAAGATAATCAGTGCACGCTGCACTAGCTTTGTATTTTGTAGGAGGATGATATTTTAAAAGGCCAGGGAAATGTATTTCTTGGCTGGGCTTTGCTTAGCTGGTCTCAACAGAGAGGCATTACTTGGCTAGATATGAGAAAGAGTAACCATGTTTCTGTGAGTCAAGAGTTCTCTGGAAGTTTATTTTAGACTATGAAAGAAATCAATAGATTCTTAAAGTTGTATCATATTCCTGAAATGTAAAAGCTACACTTTCCCCATGGAGTCGCATGGAAAACTATGTTTCTGCAGCATAGGTGTAGTTACCTGGCAGTCTCCAGATATGGTTGTTGTTTGTACCCCCCTCTTTGCATGTAAATGAATTTTTTTTTCAAAAGATGGGCTTTTATCCCTCCTCTTGCAGGTGTGCTGGTCATGTGATTACTTGGGCAGTCAGAATGCTACAGAAGAGTCTGGATATCCAAGCCCAGGCATGATGACAACAGTTGATTAGAAGAACACATTTCCTCACCTGACCATGTTCATTTTTAGAACCCACCTCCATGCTGTGAGGAAGCCAAAGAGGCCATATGGGGAGGTCACAGCACACCAGCCTGCAGCTGGCAGCCAGCATAATCTGCCAACCATCTGAGAAGAAAATGGGCTTTTTATTTATATATTATTTTAATTTCTTTGTGTGTTTGGTGATGGGGATTGAACCAACCCAAAGGCATCATACCTCCAAGCTATATCCCAACCCTTTCTCTTTTTTTCTCTTGAAGCAGGGTCTCACTAGGGTGCTGCTAAGTCTCACTTCTTGATGACACTGACCTTGAACCATGATCCTCCTGTCTCCACCTCCCAATACTAGGATTACAGCATGCACCATCACACCCAGCCAGAAGTGGGCTTTTTAGCCATGTAAGTGCTGTGACTACCAACATAGGGAACAGGAGAAGAATCTGGCCAGTTTAAAGAATTAAGAGATAGCATATATTGTTGTTAAAGCTACTATGTTTGGGCGAAGTTAAATGGTCATATATAACAGAAAACCTTCTATTACAAATAATCTTCCAGGTAGAGACAAATACTGTGGATTTTACTTTTCTTTGTTAAGAATTTTTTTTATTATTTCTTTCCTTTCTTTTTTCATTGTTCATTTGTTTTCTTTTGTTGTTGTTGTTGTTGTTGTTAGTTCCTGACAAACTATCTTAGAGAATTTTAACATGCATTATGAGGAAGAAAATAATTCAGCTATGCCGGACGCGATGGTACACGCCTATACTCCCATTCCTTCGGAAGCTAAGAGAGGAGGATTAAGGTTCAGCTGCAGATTGGCAATTTAGCAAGACTTTGTTTTAGAAAAGATAGAAAGAGAGAGAAAGAGAGACAAACCTGATGATACAGTTCAGTGGTAGAATGCCTTTTGGTTTTTATTGGCAGCACTGCAAAAATTAGTTAAATATTGAAGTCCTAGAATTAAGAATCAAATAATGCAGAAGACAGGCCTTTTTAAAGAATATATCCTCTAAGAAGCCCTGGAAAAGGTATATTTACAGAACAGAAGCAACCCCCAAACATTTTATCTTAGGGTATGAATTACGACTGACCAGCAAACCTCCATGATAGAATGGTTTTATTTCTGCATTGTCGTCATTCATCTTAAGGGGATACAGATGTTGAGGCACACACACACACACACACACACACACACACACACACTCATTTGGCACTTCCTTTCCTCCTGCCTCACTCCCTCCCCTTCCCTCCTTCTCATGTTCGGCTTCATGATTGAGTTTGATATGTTTGTGAATGTATTTTGATAACCACATTTTTAGGAAGGAGAAATGCAGAATTTCGATGGCAAGTCCAGAAAAGATAGAAGAAAAAAATGGCAAGGGTCCATGGGAAAGAAAATCTTGTTTGAATATTGTGAAGATGTCCTGGCCATAGGTAACTGGATGTCTAAAAGCAGACATAAAAAAAGAATCACATCTCAAGGGGAAATCTGCTAATGACCCCAAAGAAGCCTTTCCATATCATGTCTAAAGTGACTTTATGAAGGAAATTCAGCATTCAAATGTTTTTATCCAATATATATATATATATATATTGGTGGTACTGGGGTTCCTGGAAGCCCTTCTACCTCCGGGATACACTCACAGACCTATTTTACATTTTTATTTGGAAACAGGGTCTCTTAAGCCAGTGCCGCTGGCTCCAAAACTGCGCAATCCTCCTGTCTCTGCCTCCTAAGTGCGGGGATGACAAGCGTGCACCACCACGCCCGGCTTTATTCAATATTTTATATTGGAGAGAAGGGTCTGGGAGCCTTAGCTCTTTCCCAATTTGCTATTTAATATCACTCTGGCCTTTTGGGGGGATGGATACTAAAATTGAGCCCAGGTCCTCACAAATAAAGGCCAAACCCTCTACCTCTGAGATCCCTGCCCCGGCCCTATGTTGCTATTCATATTTGAAAGCAAAGATACACATCAGTGTGGCTATTCATTTACATCAATGTAAGAAATATATTCTACCTCTTTATATATTTTGTTCAGAAGTTAAACTACTCAAACTCTATCAAAAATTTTATTATTTTCTCCTACAGTTGAGGATTCACTGTTAAAAGTACATAGCAGGTATGAGATTTAACACACTTTATATTGGATAAAATGGTCTCAATGGCTTAGATTTTTCCCAACTTGATTATTTGGTTTTTATTAAATATAAAGGTATTTTTCCTGGATGTGACTAATTCGCCCCTAAAATAAAGTGAAGTGCAAAGCAGTTTGTGTAGAGAAAGGAATAGAAAGGAATATGGAAAAGAATTCACAAAATGCTGTGTGCGTGTATGTCCTTATTACTCTGAACTATTTTATGCTGTGAGACAAGAGTGCACCATTAAAGTCTAGAACAAAAGAAGCATGAAATACATTTACAGTAACAACATCATACTTTAAAAATAATTTTCTAAGTTTTGACATTTTTTTCAAAGATATATAATGTTTTTCCTTCAAAATGTCTGGTAAATAGTCGATATTCAATGGATGTTTTGAGAAGTATAATCAATTCTATGCTTATCTTTGACCCATGAGAGCCAATAACATCTTTTGCACAGGATTGAACATCTCCAAGCTGTTATCTCCACCTAACCCCATCTATCCACTGGTGGAGAAGAATGCTTGACAAGGGAATTACCAGCTGAATATATTGCCGACTTAGGTGTCTGTGTCCGGCTTGTATTTTCTCAGTGGCAACAGATGAAAATGGGAGAAATGACCATAAAATGTGTAATATAAGCACAAACCTCAGGAAACAAGAAAATGGCCATAACCAAACACTCATCGTGTCTCTGTTTTTGCAGCAGTAACCTACCTTCTAGAGGGCAGAGTACTGCCACATCTACAGTCATGTAAATAAATTGAATATTATCAAAATACTTGGCTATAAATATCTGTGTTTTCCATTTTATATGTTGTTGAGTATGATATAAAGTAGAGAACATTTTCAAAGTTTTTTTTGTGAGATAGAGAAGTATTTAATCTTAAACCAAACTGCTTGTGAAATAAACATGTAAAATCCACCCATTTTAAAATAGAGTGATGGGCCTGTTTTTATTTCCAGATTTGCACTAAAAAAAATCTGAAGTATGTCTACTGATGGGTAATAAAAGTCTGGTTTATTAGCAAGCAAAATTAGAGCTATCTAGGAAATAAGCAAACCCTGAATGACCGTGACAGACCTCTGAATGGCAGAGAGGAAGGGTACAGATAGAGGAACCAGAGATTAGGAAAGCTGATACTTCTCTAGTCGTTTCTGACTTGAAGATTTCCACAAACTTAAAACTCTAGAAAAATTAGCCATATCCTTGCAAAATAACTGCTCACTATGGAATTTACATTCTCTTTTTTGAAAAGACTATGACAGTCTTAGATCCGCCCCAAGTGAGGCCGGAGAATGCGAGGTATGTCTCCTGTACTTTGAAGACACAGAGCTCCTGAGACAAAGGTGTGGAGAACTCATTAGCTAAAAACAATGACCTCTGTTCACTCCTCCTAGGAAGCAGGAGCAGGGCTGTGCTTGTCAGCATCTCCAGTCCACTTCCAGTCTGTTCAAACACATAATGGTACTGTGAAAACGCACCCTTGGAAAGTAACAAAAGGCTCTCTACAAAATGACTAAATTCAGATTCTATGAAGGATTTGGAATAGAACTAAAGAGGAGAAGACTTACATTAATCTGATGACTATAACTGGATAATTTTGCCCAATTACTCCAGAAGCAACAGTAAAGAAAATCTTGAGACTGACATCAGTAACCATGGGAGAACAGACCTGGACAGAGCTGGCACTTGTCTTGGCAGAATTTGTGATTTTTCAAGTGCTGTGGTTCTGTGTTTCATCTCAGTGCCTTCAGCTACATGCATTTTTGATTGGCAAAGATATTTTCTAGAATTTACACAAAAATATGGATTACAGTCATAATGCTAGTCATGGAGGTTTCCCAGGGTTGAGACTCACTATCATTATGGCTGTGTGAGTAATCAGCATTGTGTTAGCAGTTCAATATGCTAGCCTACTATTAAATTTACATTTCAGTAAATGATTGTTGTAGCCATATTTTTAAAAACTTGGAATGAATCTTCACCAATTTAGTGACATACTTCAGCTCTCTAGAGACAAGATGAGAATTTTACGTCTATTTAGAAAGAATTTCCCATCTACTGTTTCTTGTATCATATTAAAAAGTTGACCTTGCATAACAGCATCCACCAAACAAAACTTTCTTACATAAAACCTGAGTTTTCAAAATCTTTCAGCTCAAGTGTGGAAGTTAATGTTCTGTTATAATTCATGTTGAAGTTTTTCAGTATTTCCTTCCCTATTTTGCCATACTTCATTAATAAGAGAAAATCTTTAGAATAAATAATCTTGAGCTGGGCGTGGTGGCACAAGCTTGTAATCCCAGCATTCAGGAGGCGGAGACTGGAGGATCGCAATTCCTGGACAGCCTCAGCTACTTAGTTAGGCCCTCTGCAACTTAGTGAGACCCTGTTTCAAAATAAAGAATAAAAAATAGGGCAGGGGGTGTAACTTGGAGGTCAAATGCCTCTGGGTTCCATCCCCAGACCCGCAGAAAAATAATAATAATATTCTTGAAGATTTCTTAAAACCCACACATTACACTTTTAATGGAGTCTATAAGTTCATTCAATAAAAGTTGCTATCCCAAGAAATCCTTCAAAAATCTTGATTCTGTCACCTGTAGAATTTATGTTTTATCTCAGCTGTGTAATAGGTAAAATCTTTGTAACTCTATACTTAGCATAATGCTGGCATTTTAAACTATATAATTCAAATAATTCTATAGATACTAATGAAAATAGATAATAAGAGTTGGACAAAGACAAATCCTGTAGAATTCCAACTGGATACTTTGTACAATAGTTGATTTTCTATGTGCCAGGCATATTGCAGTTTGCATTTTGTCATAGCAAACCCACTACCAAACTAATGCATGCATATCTATGTCCATAGCCTCACAATTCAGTTTCCAAACTATTGAACCAGCCAAGATGTTCACTAACAGAGGAAGAGATTACAAAACTATGGGATATGTACACAATAAAATTTTACTCAGTCATAAAAAGAACAAAAATATGCAATTTGCAGAAAAATGGATGAAACAAGAATATTTTGCTAAGTGAGATTAGTTGGTCACAAAAACTAAAAAATTGGATGCTCTCCTTATTATACAGAAGCTAGGGAGGAAATGGTCATAGGAGGAACTCTAGACAGCAAATAAGGTGACGTAACCAAAGGAGATGGGAGGGGGGAGAGGGAACTTTCCTAACATACACGATGTACATTCACAAATATATCAGTCAGTCACTAAGCCAAACATGAGTAGAGAGGGGGTGAGAACAGGGTGGGAAGTCGGAAAGGGCCAAATAAAAGAGATGTGCATGCAGTGTCTCTTCCATCTTGTACCATATCACCTAGGCCCCATCAACAGATGAATGGTTTGCAAAGTTATGGGAAATACACACAATGGAATTCTATTCAGCTATAAAGAAGAACAAAATCACGTCATTTGTAAGAAGATGGAAAGGGCTGGAAAGCATTATGTTAAGTGAGATCAGCCAAACACAGAAAGAGAAGGGACATATATTTCCTCTAATATGCCCAAACGAGTGAGCATTGGGGATACCAGAGGGACTCCAGATAATGGAAGGGAATCTCAACAAAGTTTGAATGGAAAACTAAGAGAGGAAGGAGGCTGAAATTGATTGATGAGTGGTTATTTCCAAATAGGTGTAAAAGTACGAATATAGCAAGGTTAGCCTGGGTATTAAGTATCGGAGGGAGGAAGGGAAACGAGGGGGGAAGAGGGCACCAAATACAGATTAAATGTATAACATTTACTTTCAATAAAATAAATTTAAAAAATAAAAAAATAATAAATAATAATAAAATTTCAATTACTGTTGGGAGGGGGGAAGGGAAGACGAGGGGGGGCACCAAATACATTTACTTTCAATAAATAAAATATTAAAAATTTCAAAAAAAGAGGTGTGACTAAATTGCAACAATAAAATAAAATTAAATTTGAAAAGAAAGTGAAACATTGAAGGTTTAGAATTTAATCTATTTTATTAGGTAATGTCAAAATGTGATAGAGATTTAACTTCCGACTATTTTCCAATATACTATAAAGAGTAAGAACTTCCTAAGATACCAGTATTAATAATTCACTTTCCTGAGTCTTATCCAAAGTAGAAATGAAGAAGCTGTGACTGGGAGACCTAAAAGACAAATAGGCAATTCTATTTATTATATCTCCACTAATCAATTAATCTTGTCTTTATCATATATATATATATATCATATATCATATAATTTATTGATTGATTATAATTTCTAAGTATTCAAGAAAGATTTGTTTTAAATTATGATTCATGTGAATCAGACAGTTTACTTAATATTAAGCTTTATTCATAAATTAATAGACATAGAATCCCATGTAGTCCTGAGATGACCAGAACACCTCCCGGCGGCCCACCCTGCCCACATCAGGCTTTCTTTGGACCAGGACTAGGCTATTAGTAAGGTCTCTAAGTAACATATATGGTCACATCACAGGTACAGAAGGCAGGTGGTTGTGAATCATCTCCATTTTATACTCAGGGGGAATCAGTGGCTTACCTGACATGTTCCAGACTCCCATGCTTTATTGATCCTTGTACTATAGGTTCATGGACAGAATAGTGATATTTAATTAAAATTGTTCTATACATAAAGAATCTTCTGCTAAAATAAGTTTTAGTATGCATCTCAATTTTGTCATTGGCATCTTTATAAGAAATGTAACTGCTTACCTCCCCTGTTTTTTCTCATGGACATTCCCCACTAGGAAGGGAGGCGGTGAACTGCTATGGTGCTGGTGATATCTTTATTCTCAATTAAAATTAAAAATAAAATGGGAACACTGAGTATCCATAGATTATTGCCAATTGGACCATTAATTAATATGCACTTGGAAGTTACAGGATAACAACTTAAGTTCATCCAATAAAGAGCAGAAAGTATAATAGTTTTTTACTAAATTATATGGCAATTTTAATTTAAGTACCTGATGATTAATCACATAATATCAACACATTTGGATTTTTTCACAAGCGAGGTTGCAGTCCAGAAACTTTCAACACTGTCTAGAAAAAAGCAAATGTATCTCTGTTTTCTGCTGATTCTATTATTAGGTAATTTCTCACTCATTGTGTTCAGGTTTAGTAGTCATTCATTGCTGAGACTGTGCTCTCCTTACAGTAAGCTGAGCATGCAGCGAGTTACTGATGGCACAAGAGGCCATTAATCAGCCTGGCTATCCTTCCTTCCTTAATTCTAATACTGGCTCTAACTGAGCCAAAGTGCTAATTCTTCTCAGCCTAATTGTAATCAGGTTTTTTTTTTTTTTGGTTTTTTTGTTTTTTTTTTTTTTTCGATCTGGGGATGGAACCCAGGGGCATTCGACCTCTGAGCTACACCCCCTGCCCTATTTTTTATTCTTTATTTTGAAACAAGGGTCTCACTGAATCGCAGAAGGCCTCACTAAGTAGCTGAGGTGAACCACGATTCTCCGGTCTCAGCCTCCCGAATGCTGGGATTACAAGCCTGCACCACCATACCCGGTTTATACCAAATTTTATTTATTTATTTATTTATTTATTTATTTATTTATTTATTTATTTATTTTGGTGGTACTGGGGGTTCCTGGAAGTCCTTCTACCTCTGGGCTACACTCCCAGATCTACTTTTATATTTTTATTTGGAAACAGGGTCTCTTAAGCCAGCGAGACTGGCTTTGAACCTGAGCGATCCTCCTGTCTCCGCCTCCCGAGGTGGGGATTACAAGTGTGCGCCATCACGCCCGGCCCTAGCAAACATTTTTAAAACTACTAGAGCCTCATATGGTCACATCCTTTCTCTCTAGTTGACTCTTGTGATTCACCATCCAAAACTTGAGTTGTAAGTGATAAGAGGATCACTTCTGCTCAATTAACAATTCTGCACAGTTAATGTTTCTGCTTTGTCTCTGACTACCTTTCTTCTCTAATCCATCATTTTCCATTTTTGGGGTAAAAGAACAGTGCAGTAGAAATTTAAAGTGAACGTTTGAGCAAGCTTTGCATGGCTGTGATCAAAATATATGACAAGAGAAACTTGGAATTTTAGCTCAGAGGTTTCAGAAGTTCAGCCCATAGTGAGCTGGCTTCAAGGCAGAAGTAACATGGTGGTAGGGTGTGGAGAAAGCAGAGAAAGAGTAAGAGTGAGAGGAAGTGGTGACCAGTGACAGATACAGTGACCAATACAGTCCTCAGGACCCTGCCTTCAATGACCCGTCTCCTCCAGTAACACCTCACCTCTGGACCTAACCACAGTGAAGGCCAGGCTTCAAACCATGGGCTTTGGGAAGGGGGTATACCAAGCCTAAGCCATAGGGTGGTATTTAAAATAACTAATTATTTTTTTGGTAGGAAGATTTTTTTAAGGTTTGCTGGGGAAATTACCTAAATATATAAAAACAAGCCTCTGCCATTCTTCATCTCCACTAATTATTTATAAAGCTAAATTTAAGGCATCAGTAACTGCTAAACAAATGATTCCATAACTTTTCCTTTCTATCTTAACATTGCATTTCTTCAACTCCTACATTTTATTATATATATATATGTGTGTATATACATATATACATATTTCTTACATTTTTTATTCTTTATCAGACTTTACTTCAGTCATTATTTGTGATAAGAATATTTAAAATAAGAATATATATATATATATATATATATATATATACACACACACACACATACATATATATTTGTATGCACACACATTAGTATCAGGAGTTGAACCTAGGGCCACTCTACCTCTGAGCTACATTTCCAGACTACTTTAATTTATTTTGAAACAGGATCTCACTAACTTGCCACGCACTGCTGGCCTCAAACATGGGATCCTCTATCTCAGCCTCCTGGGAACAGGAATAACTCTATTGTTAATTATCAGCACAGCGGTGAATAACTAGATCTCTAGAACTTACTCATTCTTTCTAACTGAAACTTTATATATATTGAACAACTTCACCTTTCCTTAGCTACTGGTTACTGCCATTCTACTCAATGCTTCTATGAGTTTGACTATTTTAGATACATTGTGTATGTATACAACAAATCACCGTGCGAGACAGAAAGATAAGAAAAGAGGTGAAAAGAACTAATAGCACATTAAGTGCTTTCTTATCAGCAATTACTATAAATGTAAATTAATTAAACTCTCCAGTAAGAAAAGGCATAGAATGGCCAAGTGAATATAGAAACAAGACACCTGTATGCTTTCTAACAGAGACTCACTTTAGAATCAAAATCACATGTTAGCTCAAAGAAAAGGTATGAAAAAAGATATCTTACATTAATAATAACCAAAAGAGAGAAGGAACTGGCTATAATCATAGCAAAACTTATAGGCTTTAATTTAAAAATTGTCACAAGAGATAAAGGAGTAGATTATTAACACTGATAAAAGGATAATTCGTCAGTAAGGTATTATAAAAATACATGCACTCAACATCAGCAAAAGCATATGAAGCAAATGTCCACAAATTTGGAGAGTGAAGTAGAAACCAGTACAATAATAGTAAGCTTCAATACCCCAATTTTAATAATAGATAAAACATTCAAGCAAAAATCAACAAGAAATCATGAGAATTGGATAATACTGTTCACCGAATTGATCTATTAGAACTAAGGAATTCCATAAAACAGCAACAGAATTCACATTTCTCTGAGACACACTCAGATAGTCTTCCATGTCAGATTATGATTTGGGTTACAAAACAAGCCTCAAGGAATTTAAGAAAGTTGAAATCATTCCAAATATATTTTCCAATGGTGATGGAAGGAACATAGAGTGGGATAAACTGGAAAGTTCACAGATCTGTGGACATAACACACTCTTAAGAAAAAGCAATGCAGAAGGATGTCAGAAACTATTTGAAGACAAATGAAACACTCCAAACTTTCAGGGATGCAGCCCAAACAGTATAAAAGAGGATGTTTATAATGAGAAAATGTCTACATAAAATAGAAGAAACATCTTTAACTCATAACTACAAAGAGTGAGTTAAGAAATAAAAATGCAACCAAAAGAGAGTTACAATTATGTGACCACACAAAAGTAATGAAGCAGTTAAAATAACTTAATTCCAGAAATTTAATTTTTTTGCATAAGTATATTTGCATCAATATTTCTTTCAGGGAAGAGTAACAGTGCTTGAGTCATACTGGATTTTTTGTGTACTACTAACATTGTTGATAAAGGAAATAGAAAAGTACCTTGTATTTTGGATGGGTTACTATTTGGGCATATGCTGTATATTTGGCTCTTGTTCTTATATGGCTAATGATTAACTATTTCCAAGCTTTGTCAGAGAAAGTCATGTAAGCCAAAGAGTAAATTTGCCCATGATGAATTTTGAGAGAAAGTATCCATGATCAGGTAACATTTATAAGTCACTGATTAAACACTGACATGTTTAATCCAGTAAGGCCACTGAGAGAGGTATGGTATGCTGGTAAATTAGGCTCTCTCACAAAGTTCCAGGAAAATAAATAAATAAATACGTTGAAGGAGAAAATGTTGCACGTGTTTGACATGCAATTATTATTTGTTAATCAATTTAAGCATCTGTGATAAATTGAGTATACAGACATTGGTAATAACATATGATGATAGGACTCTGATTCACTGTTGTTAGCAATTTGTTCAGAAACCCAAACCATAATTTCTGTAACCCTCAATGTAGACTGATCAGGACTGTCTGCTTTCCTGAGTTTTGCTCCACCTACAAGGTTAGGACTGACCAGAAATAGACAAATGTCCCTCTAATACCTAATGCAGATGATCTGCTTCCAGTTAGCTTCCACCCAGATTGCCATAACACCCCTCCAATTAGAACAAACCTGGTCACCCTATTCCACTCTACAGCTCCCGCACCATCTTGCCTTGCTCACCCTTGACTGTGCCTCCTAGGCCCTTAGTGTAAAGAACTCTAAATAATTATCCTCGAATTCTTCCCATTTGTATGGTTTTTGAGCTTTGTACAATGGCTGAATAATGATCACAAACAATCCCATGCATTTCAGTAAAAATCCTTTTCTGCATGAGTCTAGAAATATTTAAGTATGCTCATAGACGTTATAATGGCTCACTCTTGAGAAATTTATTTTTAAGAACTTTTCTTAGTTGCTTAAGTGACTGTATGTTTATTCATACATTGTACTTAGGCATGCATTGGTACCCACTTGATAAACCTTGCCATTCAAAACATTGAGAGAGCCAGGCGTGGTGGCGCATGCTTGTAATCCCCACACTTGGGAGGCTAAGACAGGAGGATCGTGCAGGTTTGAAGCCAGCCTCAACTACTTAGTGAGGCTCTCAGCAACTTAGTGAGACCCTGTTTCCAAATAAAGTATAAAATAGGTCTGGGAGTATAGCCCATAGATAGAAAGCCTCTGGGTTACAACCCCAGTACCACCAAAAAAAAAAAAAACCACATTGAGATATAATAATTTTTATGCTAAATGTTTTTATTAACAAAATGTGATACTTTCCATATACTGCATAGAGTTTAATTCATCTTTGATGATTGAGAAGACACTTCCAAATTCTGCCTTCTTTCAAGATACATACTAAAGATCTAAAGATGTTTTGACTACCATTTGTAGTAGTTCTATAAAAGTACAAAATACATAGAAAACATATAGAAGTCCCTGTACCAAAGACACACTGCAGTGGTATTTGCAAAGACACAGCTTAGTGACCTAGTGATCAGAAGTAAGTCTCCAGAGGTCCCTCAGTAGTGCTTTGGGTAGCACAAACACTTCTAAAGAGTGGTAAATCCAAACCATTGTGCATGCATACTGCCTGTTTGAGCCTCTCAGCAAGACCAGCAAGGACAGGGAGACCAGATTAAGCAATGCCATGCTGGGAGGACAGTCACATCGCCCTAAGAGCCTCCAGTCTACTACAGGACTCTTCAGCTTTGCAGCAAAGAAAGGACAAGCATGTTGTCAGCAGATGATAAAAGAGGCTTTTTTCATGGGGCTGTAGAGCATACAGTATATATCTTAAACAATACAACCTAGGGGCATATTTATATGTAGGAATAATTGAATTGTTTTAACAAATGATAGAGTTTAGTTCTCATTTTCACTGAGGCTATAAAATATTATAATGAGGTGAGGGACTCTCATATTTATTCAATATTAAATATGTCTACAGAAAAATCAGCGTGCTAAGTTTTCACATCACTGAGCCATAAAATATGGGCGCCTTTCTTTATACGCATTTGCTGGGCATGAGGCAGGCATTAAATTAATCTGGACTTTCATTCCTTAAAGCGAAGTGTTTCTCCCTTTTAGGAAATATTACCCAAACCAGACAAAAAGGTATCGCCTAAAACAGAATTGCCACTGACACTGACCAGTGATTGCATTCAAAGACATGTACAGAGTATATTGTTTTAAACATTCCTTATAACTTCAGCTTTCAGTTAAAAAAACAAAAAACATGTATATGGTATAGTTCTTCCTGAAATTCCACTATCTAAATAAGCCAAAGGGTGAGAAATGACATTGGTAAAGGATTTGATAACAAGGGAAGAGGAAGCAGGGAACATGGGCCAAGCAGAGGGATGGGATTTTGTGGTCTGACATAGAGATTAAAAGTTACTCTACATGCAAAAGTGCTGACAGAGATAATGAAGTTCCATTGTAGGGGGAGCTAGCTTAATGACTCTAGGTATAAACATTTGAAAAAAAAAAGTGAAAATTTTCCTCTCCTGTGGACAATGAGAAGCCTGTCATGCAACATTCTAAAATAGGTAAGTATACAGTGAGAGGGCTGTTGGCTGTCTACTTACACATATTTTCATCTTCAAATGGCGTACTTTGGCCTTCCTGAGTTCTGGCGAAAGGAATGTGAGCAGATATGGTATCTGTCACTTTCAGACTGAGCCAGCAGAGCTCTCTGGCCTCCAGCTGTGTCCTCTTGCTCCTCTGACCGGTCTGGAAAATAAATGGTGAGAGTCCAGCCTCCTGAGGTGGCACAGCCCCCTCAGCTATCCACTGCGAACATGGAATTGGAGGAACAAGCACAGCCATGTCTTCAGTCAAGAAAAAATAAGAAAAACATCTGGAGTCATTATTATTACTACAGAAACTAACCCAGTCTAAAAATTTGATCATTGAAAATTTCCCTTCACATATTTATAACTTCTCCCAAATAGTAAGGCATTTCACAACCCCTTGTTATTTTTAACATAAAATTCACACTAACTGGGAGATAGGTAAAACTCTCAAAATAAGAAATTTGTTTTCATGAATTCTATATGTATTAAAATGTACCTATAGGCCTATGAAGACTGATGGTTCAATAAAATAAGGCTATTTTATATTCGACTCTGCTATTACAACACCTTCAAAGATTATTTTTACAGAAAAATTCTAAGAAATTGCTCATAATTGAATAGAAACTAAACCACCCAAAGAATGTCAATATATTAAAAAGCCTTATTTTATGCTCTGTGATCACCGTATGGTTTACTTTAGAGAGAAAAATATTAAAATATACTAATGACTTAGAAGAAAAAATAGAAGAAACCAGCCAATTGCATAAGCCAACACTCCGTCTCTGTCTCTGTCTCTGTCTTCAACTCTTTCTCTTTCTCTCTCTCTCTCTCTCTCTCTCTCTCTCTCTCTCTCTCTCTCTCTCTCTCTCTCTCTCTCTTTCTGGAGAACCTTGAGTGATACAAGGTCTTGTATGTTGCAGACGAAATGTATCCGGGCCAGATGGAGGCTACAGAACTCTGCCTTGAGCTGTGCTCCTTCCTCAATTACCGATTACTGAAATTCTGCTGTCTCCAACCTCAGCTAGGCCCCCTGGAGAAAGTAAAAAGGGGAAGGTTGCTATCCAAACCAGGCACTGCTCTGTCACTTAGCAACTGCGCTGTTACTGCTTAACAAATCTAGTTTCAGATTCTTCACTTAGAAACGGGCACATGACTAACCTCATTCAGGCGTTGAGAAGATTGTCACAATGCAAAGTACTTTGTACTGTGCTGAACTGAAAGGGGACTCTTAACAAATGGAAGTACTGTTATTACTGTATCCCCATAAAAGGGCATCATAGGACTATTATTACCACTCACAGCACAAGTAATAGTAAATTCTACTAATTTGATTCTTATCACATCTTAAAGCACTTCCATATATTATGTCATTACTATGCCACTGATAACCTGTGTAGAATTTTGTGCTTCTATTTGCAGTGGAAAATGGGAGAATGTTACATGATCTTATCTTCAATCAAGTTGAGAGAAATATGTGTCTGTATATGCAAACCCAGCATTCTGCATGCTAAAGAAATTTTATTTGCCTCTTATGATATATAATCATGGTTGAAATAATTATTGCACTGAAAGCCAATATAAAGCAGATAGAAAAAATGGTAGAGAGACATATATTTAATTATAGTAAGAATACTTGAAGGAAAACATAAAATTTTATTTGATCACTTATTTTCAAATATACTTAATAAGCAAAAGTTTTATATATCTTAGCACCTAAATATGCATGTATTATATGTTTAATGAAATTTCACAAAATTGTATCAGAAATTATGTCAATTTTTCTTTAGTTTTTACTGAAGAGTTTTTTTGTTGGAAGCTATTTCATTCTATTTTGGTTGTTTTTTCCCAAAGCGTACATTGATTTTCTTTAATATTCATAATGAATATATGATAGGTAGTGGACAATAAGAAGAAGGCCTTACAAGGATTGCCTATGTAAATATTACTGCACTTCTATGAATTCAATACTTTTCCCCATGTTCCAGATACATATTTTGAAAACTAAGGAGGTAACATGGCTTTCCTAGAACAGCAAATCAGATGTTTGAACTTGGGTCTGAAGAAAGCAGAAAAGAATCAATTCTCACCTGTATTTCATGAAAGGCATTAGAAATACCATTGAAGTGCAGACTCTCTGCACATAGGACTCAGAAATTTGTAGCTCTAACACATGAATCATTTAAGAATCCCAAGGCCGAAGGTTGGATATCCATAATTAAATACTGTATAGTTTGGTCATTAATTCATTAAAATATTTTAAAATATCTTTTTAACATTTTATTTTAAATATTTGTCAGGTGAAGAATTCAAATTTCTATCCACATTATTTTATTGCAGGATTTCGATTTGGTTCTTTGTTTTTTGTGTTTTTCGGTTTTCTTAGTTGTTTATTGGTTCTTTCTTTAACTTTTGGTAGCTGTTTTCATTTAGTTTATTTGTTGTTTTAGTTTATTTTTTAGCTAGCGTAGTTATTTTTAGTTAGCGTAGTATTTAGTGTTGTTGCGATGACTAGTATAGATAGAGTAGACAGATGAGGCGAGGGCAGCGAGGCTTCATCACCACCATGTGCTCGGAGGAGACATTCAGGGACCAACATGTGGTCCTGGGGGTCATTGGCCTGGGGCAGCTTTACCAAGGTGATACTGGCCGTCCATCGCCTCAGGGGCATCCTGGTGGCGCTGAAGGTCTTGTACAAGGTTGTAGGGATCTTCGAGACCATTGAGACTGAGATGGAGCTCATGAAGTGTGTCCAGCATTGCAATGTGGTGCAGCTGTTTCAGGTGATGGAGACCATGGATTACGTGTACCTGGTGATGGAGGTGGCCCTTGGAGGACAGATCCTGCGGCACATCCCCAGGGACCAAGGCATGGAGGAGCAGGAGGCCCGCAGAGCATTCAAGCAGGAGGTGTGCGCCCTGCACTACTGCCATGAACAAGGCGTGGTTCACAGGGACCTGAAGGTGGAAAACATCCTGCTAGACAAGGCCGGCAACGTCAAGCTGTGTGACTTTGGGCTGGGGAGCAGGTTCAGGGCTGGGCAGAAGCTGAGCAGGGCCTGCGGCACCCCAGAATACTGCGCTCCCGAGCTCTACAAGGGGAAAGAGTACAATGGCCCCGCAGCGGACGCCTGGAGCCTGGGGGTCACTCTGTTCTACATGCTGGCGGGGCGCCTCCCATTTGACGAAAAGACTGTGCCTAAGCTGGCAGAGAAGATCCTGGACACAAGCTATGAAATGCCGGCCCATGTGTTAGCTGAAGCCCAAAGCCTCATCAGACAGCTCTTAGCCATGGACCCCGCTGAAAGGGCCACACTGCCACAAATCTTGGAGCACCCATGGCTGGGTCAGGAGCAAAAGCATTCTCCAGGACATCCCAGGCAGCGGCTACCCAACCTGCTGAACCCCACCATGCTGGGGATGATGTTTGAGTTGGGCTTCAATATCAAAGATGTCTGTGTATCGCTCAGACAGAAGACATTTGATCACAGCATGGCAACCTACCTCCTGCTGCAACGTCAGCTGACACAGAGCACAGGCTTCATGGCCAATGTCCAGGTCACTCACCCTAAGCACAGGCCTCACCTGTGCCCAGCTCCTTCCCCTCCGAAGAGAAGAGCCAGCTATCCTGCCCTTGGCCCCGTCCCCTTTCAGCCCTATCTTCCTCAGCTGGCTGAGGACAAGCAGATGTCAGGGAGGAACACGGAGCAAGGGGCCAGCCTTCCCGCCATCGCCCTGGGAAGCCCAAAGGGTATCCCCCCATGGCCCCCTGTGATGCCCCCCAGCATGGCCCTGAGACCCCCATGCCCAGCCCCTGCATCAGCAGCCCTGTGGACAAACCAGAGAGCAGCAAGTCCCACCCCACGGCTCCCTTTGATGCCCCCCAGCATAACCCTGAGCCCCCCACACCTGGCCCCTGCAACAGCAGCTCTGTGGACAAGCCAGAGAGCAGCAAGTCCCATGGCGACACCCTAGCCACTATCTCTGGCAACCAGTGGGGCTGGAGGAAGGCCACCAGGGCCTTTGCGGACTGGCTGTTGAAGTGCTGTTGTCTGGCTGCCCCCTGCACAGGGCCGGCCTTTCATAACAAAGTGTCACCAGGGAACGCTGGCCAGAAGTGCAGGGGATTCTTCAGGAGAGTCGTGCCTAGGAAGACACCAGACCCCTGAGCCATCCATGCCGAGTAGGTGGGCGGGCTGGCGGGTTCTTTTCCATAGGGCTTTGTTATGTCCTCTCCAACTGAGAAGTCAACTTTGCATTTATGGGTGCTGGGTGATTAGATCAGTCTAGACACCATGTGTCGTTAGACTCTTGCTAATTTACATCTCTCTCAGCTAGGTGATTCTGGTCTCAGAGTGGACATCGGCCTGACCTCACCTGAAACAGCTGCCCGTGGACCAGCTCACTGCACGTGGACCAGGAAGCTCGAGCTGCCTCCAGCATCTCCACGTGGTCTTGTGTCACAGGGCTCCTGGAGTCGCCTGGGCACGAGAGGACCCCTACCTCTCACCTGGGAGAAAGTTCAGATTGGTTTCTTCTGGGACACCTTTCATTCCCCTGTCTATCATCCACCTCATAATAAAATTATGTTGCTAAAGAAGCTGTCTTTCTCTTTGGCGTCCTCCTTGAACAGAGTAGGGCCGGGCACACTTCCTTTGGGTAGTGGAGAAAATTCATCTATAATCCTGAAGGGAAAAGGGACTCCGGAGACCTGAAGACTCTCCCCTATAGCAACAGTGATTCAAAGTGGCTGAAGGGACAGAGCTGTGAGCTGCCTGTGGGGCAGGAAAGGAAGACGCTGCTTGTAACAGGAAGTGACCCTGATGCTACTTGTGACCATGTCCACAGAGGCCAAGGGAATGTGAGGGGCCGTCCCTGCATGTCCATTGTGCTGAGAGTCCTCAATAGCCCCGGGAGTCCTTTGGAGCAGGACTTCGTTGGAGTCTGTTGACCGGTGGGGTGAGGTCTCTGCAGCTGCTCAGTTCTCTGTCGCTTTATCATCGTGACATTTCCTCCTTTCTAGAGCGATGGATGGCATGTGCCTGGCCTTCTGAGAAGCCCAACCCCGGTATGGGCCCCTTGGTAAATCCAAGATTCCTTGTGGAGCTCAGCATGAGAACTGATGTCCTTGAGGTTAAAGGGGAGGACTGTGACAGGAGGCAGCAGCCTGCCAGGCTGGAGGGTGGCAAGAAGGGGCAGTTTCCCAAAGCAAGTTCCTGTTCCCAGGTACAGGGGTTTCCATCTCAGGTTCTGAATGTGCTGAGACACCTACCAGGGAGCATGGTCCTGATTCCTAGGACCCTTCCCACAGCCTCTCAGGTGGTGGTGATCCCAACAGCACCTCATCTGTGCTCTTGACACTGATCCTGGAGCTCCTCCAAGGTCATACTTTCCCCTTACAGGACCACACCTCTTACAGGACTGCCCATAGGATCCCGCAGTTTAGCCCCTTAGCCCTCTGCTCCCAGGTCAGCTCTCCAAGGCAGGGCCATTACACTGTTCCTTTCTTAGGCACTTCAGGTGCACCCAGTGCCAGCTCAGGTCAGGTGGTGCCCAGCATTCACACCACAGAGGTACAAGCTGGAGCACTGGTTCCTGCTCTGCACCTTTCTGATGGGTGACCACTGGGCTCTGGGCCTCTGTTGTGAGTGAGTATGATGGGGTAGGTCCATAAAGAGGTGCCAGGTGCCATGAGCCATGAATTTGAGGAGGTGAGTCCCAGCAGGAGGCAGGGGGAGTGGAGAGCACAGCGAGAGCCAGACAGGGAGGAGAGAGAGATGGAAGGAACGAGGTTTGGGAGGCTGAGACTAAAGGATCAAGGGTTCGAGGCTAGCCTCAGCAGTGTAGTGAGGCCATGTTTCAAAATAATATATACAATAGAAATGGAAGAGTATCCAAGAAGTGAATGCCTTGAGAGGAATAGTTGAATCTCCATTATCAGATACACACACACACACACAGACACACACACACACACACACACACACACACACACACATACTCACACACTCACACACACACACTCACACATGCAGTCACTCATTTCTCTCATCTGGGAGGCCCCTCCTTTTTATTTTTTCCCATCTGGATAGGGGCTTTGTGTTTATTGCCATTGAATCCAGACAATCATTTGCAATAAGATGCTATGTTACTCCCACTGTGTAGATGAGGATACCATCTACAGAGAGGTTGAGTTGTTCACTCAACTTCTGTTGAGTGGCAGCCCACTCTGTCGTGAAACCCCCTTCCTGCAGGTACCAGGGTGAGCGGGATGGCGGGACATGTTGCCATCAGCAGCACTGCACTAGAGGCTGTAAGGACAGGTGTGCCCTCCTGACACCAAAGTCTCTCTTGTGTGCCTTGCAGGGTGTGGGTGAGTGGGATGGTGTCATGCTGACCACCAGGCAGGTGCCAGAAAGACTGACATGTGCCAGAGGCCAGAACCTCCCCCCGTTTGAGGAACTGAACATATGTAAATGGAACAGGCAAGGAAGTGAAGACTCTGGGCACAGAAAGTGCAGGATCCAGGCTCTGTTCCTCTGGCAGGAGGTGACATTTGTCCCGATGCAACCAGCCGTACAGGTGTCAGACCGGCCACCTGTGGAAGGCAGGTGCTGGTTTCTCAGTCAGCCTCCTGTGGGCAGAGCCTGCCTTCTCTGCTCAGGCAGTGTCCGTGTGCCTCTGATCCAGCATCTCGGACTCCATCACGAGCACGCATGTGCTGCTTAAGGACTCAGCCTGCTGGTGGGATCTGCGGGATCAGGTCCCCAGGAGGCATGCTGGCCAAGAACACTTTTAAAATCAGGCACAAGACAAGGATGCCCATTATCACCTCTCCTTTTCAATATAGTCCTTGATATTCTTGCCACAGCAATAAGACAAGAGAAGGTAATCAAAGGAATTCAAATAGGAATGGAGGAACTAAAACTATCCTTATTTTCAGATGATATGTTTCTTTATCTAGAAGATCCAATGAACTCAATCAAAAGACTTCTGGAGCTGATTTACCAATTCAGCAGAGATGCAGGATACAAAATCAACCTAAAGAAATCAGTTGCTTCTCTTTATGTCAACAATTAATCCACAATGAAAGAAATAAAGAAAACTATTCCATTTACTATAACCTCTCAACTAATAAAATACCTAGGAATAAACCTAAACAAAGCTGTAAAAGACCTCTACAGAGAAAACTAAAAAATATTAAAGAAGGAAATTTAAGAAGACCTTGAAAGATGGAAAGATATCCCTTGCTCATGGATAGGCAGAATTAATATCATCAAAATGGCCATTCTGCCAAAAGTGATCTATAGATTCAATGCAATCCCCATTAAAATACCAACAACATTTCTCATACACCTGGAAAAATCAGTTATAAATTTTATATGGATAAAGAAAAGACCAGAATAGCCAAAGTAATTCTCGGCAACAGGAACCAGGCAGGAGGCATCACAATCCCGGACCTCAAATTATACTATAGAGCAATAGTAGTAAAAATAGCATGGTACTGGCACAATAGGCAGACTGACCAGTGGAATAGAATAGAAGATACAGAAACAAACCCACAAATCTATAGTCAAGTGATCTTTGACAAAGGGGCCAAACTCATACGCTGGAGAAAAGACAGCCTTTTCAACAAATGGTGCTGGGAGAACTGGCTATCCATTTGTAGAAAGTTGGATCTGAATCCTTACTTATCACCATGCACAGGAATCAACTCGAGATGGATTTAAACTTAGAAATTAGATCAGAGACTGTGAAGTTATTAGAGAAAGGCATAGGCTCTACACTCCAACATATAGGCACAGGGAGTAACTTTCTCAATAAGACTTCCAAAGCGCAGGACATTAAAGCAAGAATTAGTAAGTGGGATCTCTTCAAACTAAAAAGTTCCTTCTCATCAAAGGAAACCATGAAGAATCTAAAGAGGAAGCCTACAGAATGGGAAAAGATCTTTACCAGCCACCAGTCTGATAGGGGGCTAATATCGAGATTATACAAAGAGCTCAAAAGACTCTACACTAGCAACACAAACAACCCAATCAAGAAATGGGCAACTGAAATGAATAGAAATTTCACCAAAGAAGAGATACAAATGGACAATAGATACATGAAAAGATGTTCAACATCACTAGCCATCAGGGAGATGCAAATCAAAACTACGCTGAGATTCCATCTAACCCCAATCAAAGTGGCAAGCATAAAGAAATCAAACAACAACAATTGCTGGTGAGGATGTGGGGAAAGAGGAACTCTTTTACACTGTTGGTGAGAGTGCAGAGTAGTTCAGCCACTATGGAGATAAGTATGGAGATTCCTTAGAAAACTGGGAATAGATCCACCATTTGATCCGGTTATTACCACTCCTGGGTATCTTTCCAAAGGGATTGAAATCAGAAAAGTATGTTAACATATGCATACCCATGTTCATAGCAGCACAGTTTGTAATAGCCAAAAGATGGAACCAACCTAGATCTCCGTCAACAGATGAATGGATTGCAAAATTATGGGAAACACACACAATAGAATTCTATTCAGCTATAAAGAAGAATAAAATAATAGCATTTACAAGAAGATGGAAAGAACTGGAGAACATTATGTTAAGTGAGATTAGTCAAGCACAGAAAGAAAAGGGACATATGTTTTCTCTAATATGCCCAAGCTAGGGAGTAGTGGTAATACCAGAGGGATTCCAGATGATGGAGGGGAAATCTCAGCAAAGCTTGAATGGAAAGGTAGGAAAGGAAGAAAGCTGAGGTTGTTCAATGGAGGAGCTACATAGGAATATGTGTAATAGTATAAATATAACATGGTTAACCTGGACACTCTCTATTGGGAGGGGGAAAGGGCATGAAGCACAATCTATATGTACACCATTTTCAATATAAAAAAATTTCCACTTATAAAAAATAAAAAAATTAAAAAGCTTAAATATCAACCTGGGAAAAACTATGAAAGAAAATACTTAAGTGACAAAAGTGAAATACCTATAAAATGAGGGTTGGGGATTTTGAGTGAGAAGCACACTTTTATTTTACTTCCAGAAAAGGAAATGAGGTGCAATTACCTCCTTTCACTGACCAGCCAGTGGCTTTTTCAGGACTTGTAGTAAAGTTTCCATAATAAGATTCTTTAACCATCTTTCCTCCAGGACTGCTTCTCACACCTTTGTTAAGCTGAGTGATGCATTCAATAAAATGATAACCACATTCAAATTCTAAAGTAATCTGTCACTACCTACACTTTTTTCTTTCTTTTTTCTCTTTTTCTTTCCTTCTTTCTCTCTTGTTTTCTTTTTTATATTTTTACCATCAATGCTGTACTTGAAAAGTTACACTTGAGCCTGGCATGGTGGTACATGCCTATATTCCCAGTTCTTGGGAGGCTGAAACAGGAGAATCACAAGTTCATGGCTAGCCTCAGCAACTTAGTGACACCCTGTTTCAAACAAATAAAATGGACTGGGGTATAGCTCAGAGATAGAATGTCCCTGGTATTCAATCCACAGTACCAAATATTTGTTTTTTTATTGGTGCATTGTAGTCATATGTCTTACTAGGGTACAAGATGGCGGAAGGACAACCGCACACATCACTTATTCAGCCCTTCCCCAGTTCCCATCCCATTCCCTCCCCCTCACTCCTTCTCGTTTGTCTTACTAAGTGACATCAATATGTTTGTGAATGTACAACATGTACCTTAGACTGTCCCCCTCTTTCTCCTCCCATTATCCCCAGTGAGGCCTCATCTATAGTTTCCCCTCTTTCATCTAGAGTTCTTCCTATGACCCTTTTTCTCCCTAGATTCTGTGTTTTCTTTTGCTTTTGCTGGATATGGAAAAACTGAAGATTCTAGAGCCAGACTGCTTCTATTTGCATCTCAGTCCATCCATTGTGACGTGCACAATCTCGGGCTAATTTGCTAACATCTCTGTGTTCTTGCTGCCCAGCCATGAGAAGATCATTATAATAATGGCCAAATTAGCTTTTTGTGAGAAAACACTGGCATCCAAGTTTGAACAACAGGGCAGGGCACACCCAACCGAAGCTAATTTAGATGTGCTCCTTGTAAGAAAGCAATGGCAACAAAATCTTGCTCATCGAGTGATATGGGAATGTGTGTCCTCAGCTGGAGTCAGCGTAGCCTTCCTATTATTGGTAATGCAGTTATTTGGAAGGTGCTGCAAATTTCAACACTTATGTGCTGTTTGAGCTATGGATTCTGTTTTCATGCATAATGTAGATATATGCCTTTAAATAATTTACCAGCCATTTTATTGTCTTGAAGAAAATGTAAAATGTCTGAAATACTAGGAAACTCATACATACCTTCTATTTGTGAGTATAAGACTGAAGATTGGAGAAATGTTTACTCTGTTTTCTCTTTGGAGCCTATGCCTCCAGCTTAGTGAGCATTATGTTATTTTAAGTTTTATTTCCTCTAGGGAGCACAAGGGCAGAGTATCTTTGCATAAACAGAGGAGAAGAACCACATGTGTGGATTACTTGCTGACTATTAAGAATACAATTTCTCCTGAGGCCAATCAGCCATTATCCTGATATTCGGCTAAATCCTTTGAAGTTATCTCATTACAAGATGCAGGCAAAAAAACGTGTTGTGGTATTGACCAACAAAAAACTAAATATAAACAAATCCATTGACAGGTTGGGTCCTGCATGGGGCGGGACCTTAGAAAAGGAGGAGACTCTGCTGGGTGATATCGCGAGGCAGGTGATGTCCTGAGAGGGGCAGTGTTCCTATGCATAGCCCCACCCACAAGAGGCTGAACTGATTGCCCTAACTCGAGTTCTACACCTGGCAAAAAACAAGTGGGTTACTCAACAGGTGGCATAAGCTCTTGGTATTCCATGGAAGCTCCACATCCCATATCGACTGCAGTCATCAGGAAAGGTCGAAAAAAGTAATGGGATCCTTAAAACCACCTAACAAAATTCTCTCTAGAGCTGCGAGTATCATGGCCTGAACTCCTGCCACTAGCTCTGGCCCCTGTGAGGGCCATCCCTCAAAGCCCCATGTTTATGAGCCCCTTTAAATTGCTATACAGTTGCCCTTTCCTGCTTAATCACGCTCTCCCTTCGGATCCCCCTCCTTTGTCGTCCTATCTTCCTTACTTGTCTTTTCTCAGGCATCTTCTTAGGAAACATGCTGACCAGTATCTTCTCTAACCCGGGACTGAAAAAGCAGCTCCACAACCTGCAGTTAAAGCCCTTAAGCCAGGGGATCAAGTCCTCCTCAAGTCACTTCAACCAAAACATCTCCAACCATGGTGGACTGGGCCCTTCACAGTGATCCTCAACACACCTACCACAGCCAAACTGCCAGGGGACCCAAACTGGCATCATCTTGCCCAGCTAAAAAGGGCTCCATTACAACATTCCCATGACAAATTCTCTTGCACAGTGTTGGGGCCTACTAAGCTTCATTTTTCTTGGCATAATTCTCTTTGATGTTTTATTTTAGCAGATCCACTTGTTCAAATACTATGGTGCTCTCCCTCTTTGGATGCCATACTGTCATAACTCCTAATCTTCTAAAGTCTCCTCGAGCACACATCACCAAGCTGTCCAGGGTAACCTCCGACTCACGCCGCAGCCATACTCCCACCTGCCCACTTCTGGAGGACCCGACCTCTCCCAGCTGAGGAGCCCCTTATGATGCCCCTTGACATCAGGAGGTAGTTTAGGATTTGAATCTCTGACCGTTACCACCAAAAGGCTGGGATGACAGGTTGGGTCCCTCCCCACAGGGGCAGGACCTTAGAAAAGGAGGAGACTGCTGGGTGATATCATGAGGCAGAAAATGTTGCAAAAAGGGCGGCGTTCCTATGCATAGCCCCACCCACAAGACATAAACCTTAAAAGGAAGGGCATTTCCTCTCCAGTGGTGGAGGGGCTCCAAGGTCTCCAGGAGTGTCCTGCCCCTATCCCCAAGAGAAGACCATCATGAAAATTCTTTTCCCATACCTGGTCTCTCTTGTCTTTTTCTTCGCCAAAACCTAACAAACGTGTCATGGCTTAGAGTAGTAAAAATCCAAGTTCCTTATTATTATCTAAAAATATTTATATGATCTCATTCTTTCTCTTCATCATAATCGAGAGGAGAGGTATGGGGAAGAACACAGACCAAGTAGTGTTATATATGAAAGTGAAACTAAGAATCTTATTTCTAAATAATTTCTACTTGCTTGATTCCCTCCAGATCCACTAACCTCCTCCTCTTTTCTCTATGTCTTTTATTTGCATTATTTTATTTGTTCATGACTTCATCTCGCTCTGTTCTTTCTACCTCTCCCTGTCTCTCTCTGGAAAACTTCCTCCTGAATCTTCACTATTTCTTTTAATTTTATTGGTGCATTGTTGTCATACATCTTAATGGGGTACAAGATGGTAGAGGCACACATGAACACATTACTCATTTAGCCTTCCCCAATTCCCATTCAATTTCCTCCCCCTCCCTTCTTCCCATGTTTGACTTACTGATTGACTTTGATATATTTATGGCTGTGCATCATGTACATTAGGGAATTTCCCTCTTTCCCTCTCCCATTCACCTCAGTTAGGTCACGTTATTTGCTTATCTATGGTTTCTCATTCTTTGTCTAGAGTTTCTCCTATGATTCTTTTTCCTCCTAGCTACCTAATTTTAAGGAGAGAATCCTATTTTATTTTTACTTTTTGAAGCTGACTAACCTCACAGCATAATGTTTTCCAGTTTCATCCATTGACACAATTTTGTTCTTCTTCATGGCCGAGTAAAACTCCACTGTCTACATATCCCATAGTTTTGTAATCCATTCATCTATTGATGGATCTTTTGGGTGGTTCTATCGTTTGACAACTGTGAATTGTGCCATTATGAACATAGATATGTCAAGAACCTCAACAGAGAGCTGACAGAATGGGAAAACTTTGCCAATTACTCTTTCTCTAGATATTAGAATACTCTCATATTTAGGATATTTACAAATTTTATTCTTCCTATAGCTGTATTCAAGTCTTTCAGAAAGTTAGAATGAAACAGTCTGCATTTCTCTCTTGGTAACCTCAGTTCTGTGATCTTCCAAAAGCCATGGGATTGTGATGGTGGGAAATCTACCTTTTGTGTGAGCCCATAAATTATTGTTGTAGCAGAAGCACTGTTTATCTTTGAGAAACAAACCTACATCCAGAATATGTGTTAATTTCAGTGAGAAAATCTTCGCCTTCCCCATGATGAAAGAGGCCAGCATAATCTACTCTCTCCCAGGCACCAGGTTGGCGCATTCAGAAAATGGTTCTTCACTGAAGAACATTACTCATCCAGTGTCGCCAGGTAAATCTTAAATACCCTCCATCTCTGCAAGCAAGACTGCAGTTTCCATGGGCCATGGGCTAGCTGCATGAAGGGGTTTACTGACATCTACTGTGGTTGTGTCTTAGTCATTACTCTAACAAAATATTCAAAACAATCAACTTAGAAAAAAAGAAGGTTTACTTTGTCTCACTGTTTTGGAGTTTTCAGTTTTTGGTCAACTGGCTTCATTGCTTTTGGGTCTATGTCAAGGCAGAATATCATGGCAGCAGCATTTGGCAGAGGAAGCTGTTCAGCTCATATTAGTTTGGAAGCAAAGAGAGAGAGATGAAGATTTCTACTAACTCCTTCAAAGACACAATCCCAGTGATTTTAGGCATCTCACTAGACTCTACCTCTTTTAGGTCTCTATTGCCTTCTTATAGTAACAAGCTGTGGACTAAGCCTTTAACGTATGGCCCTTTGAGTCACATTCAAACTCCAAACTATAACAAGGTATCATTTTTAATCTTCATGATTTTTGAGAGTTTGTTCTTTGGTGGGTGTCACTTTTGTGAGAATTCCCTAGCAAGACAATATCATCACAATACGTGCCCATTCTAAAAGATATATTGGAGCTGGATATGGTGATACACACTTATGACCCCAGTACTTTGAAAGCTGATACAGGAAGATCTCAAGTTTAAGGTCAGTCTCAATAATTTAGCAAGGTCTTCTGTAACTTAGAGCCTGTTTCTATATAAAAATAAGATAGGGTTGAGTATCTAACTCAGAGGTAGTATTCCCCTGGGTTCAGTCCTCATTAATGCAAAACAGTACATCAATACAAAAATGAAAAAAGAAAAAACACACCAAAAGTTTATCTATTTCTTCTCCAAACTTCCTGGTTGCCAAGCTAATCTTTATCCTATGTTTTTGACCACTAAGCCAAGCCATTAGTAAAAGCCTATGAGTTAATATGAGTGCTTCTGTCCATCTTTCACTAAAAAGAAATGCACAGTCTGATGCCCTGCTCACGGTGCTTTCATCCAGGAGGGATTTTTCTTCAGCAGCCTTCCTTCCTGTTTATCCGTGAGTGGCTATAGGGATGTGACCACCCATGTTCATGTGTGGCCAGTATATGATGGAGAACTGGCTGTAAACCAAGCACAGGTTACCTTTTTCCTAGATAGTTGGCCATGAAGATATCCATGGCAGTCACAGATTTGGATCGAGAGAGGAGAAACAAAGGAATAGTGGTTGATGCCAAAAGAGCCTGCGTAAGCCACCTGTTCTTGCAGCTTATTTACACCTTCAGGACTTGCCTGAGTGCAGAATCATAAACTCTACTTCTATTTTATAGCTTACTTCCCTGTACAGCCAAATGTGTGGCCAAGGGGCTCAGAAAACAGTCAATTGATTCTGGACGTTCAGATCACATGATCGCCTCATATCCCATGGTTAAATGTCCAGTTTCTCCAAACACCCAGGAGCAAGCCAAAAACTGTATCCCGGACAGAAAGAAATAGTGATCTGAGAAAAGAACACCGATTTATTACAAAATCCTGGAGTTCTGCTCAATGATTTGAACATCTGTGCTTGCCAGAGGCTCAATGTAGCAACCCTACTTGCCGCAAACACACTGAGCATTTTTGCTACTGCTGGAGTGGAGCGCAGCTGGGCCTGAAGTCAGGATTTGCTGCAAGTTCTTCTCGAAGCAGGCAGCCTCTTGGGCTACTCTGTAGACAGGTGAACTAGAACAGTCAAATATGCCTCTTAAACTCTAAAACTCTATCTCCATTTCTTTAAAGGTGTCATCGTGAGAGGATTCCTGCAAAATAGTTATCTAAAGTATACAAAACATGGAGGTATGTGTTTCTAGAAAATCTACAACCCTTAATGTAATAAAATGCTCTTATGCAAACCTTAAACATCCTTCTCTATAGTAAATGTCTATAATTCATAAAATATTTTCAGGACCAATGTATTTTCAAAAGAATTCTGACAAAGCATGTTTTTCTATGCATATTTTTTCTCATGGTACATATTTAGAAAGTATATTTTATTTTATTTTTAAATTTTATTTATTTATTTATTCATTTATTCATTGCAGTGCTGGGGATGGGTCCCATGGACATTCTACCTCCACGCTACACTCCAGGTTCTACTTTTTTTTAGTCTATATTTTTTGAAACAGGGTCTAACTGAGTTGTGAAGGGCCTCCCTAAGTAGCTGAGGCTGTCCGCAAAATGCAATCCTCTCCTCTCTGCCTCCTGAATGCTGGGATTACAAGCATGCACCACCATGCCCAGCTAGTAAGTATATTTTAAATAACACATTTATTCAAGGTGATTTAGATCAAGAAGATATATGACCTTTCCTAGTGGGAGTTTTCTGAATCAATAGTCCAAATATGAATTTAAATCTGTTTTAAAGAAAAGTAATAGAAAAATTATGCATTTTAAATATATGTTAAATTAGGTGGTTCTCTTTCATTTCAAGTTTATAGATTCTCCCTAATTAGGCTACATGTATTTAAAGTTGCATATATAAGCAGTGACATTTTAAAGTTTTATTTTCTATGTAGAATGTGTAAGGATAAGAATGTTTGAGGACACATGCACTAGGTTCATACTAAGAATTTCTCATGTATATAAACGAGTTCCACATTTTATGATGAAATAATCGTTTAGAATTAACTGCATATTCAGTAAAACATACATCCAGATGCAAAAATCATTTAAAATTATACTGTATCATTCGACTTTCATGTCAAATTCATCAAGAGTTTAGTTTATGCTCAACCTTCATGATTTCAAAGTTTAACTCAGCCTTTTAAAACATATCAAAGAAATCCATACTCTTTGAACCTCTGCAAACAGGCACCCAGCTGACTGGACTTATCTGTTAGTTTTGCCCAGTACATGCACTGTTATCTCCACTGAGAATATTAAAGGTGCTTTAGTTGAATGAATGTAGATTGTATATGTTTTGGCCTACAGAAGGTGCCCATATGCCTCTTTGTCATAATTTGGATGTGGAATTTTCCCCAGGAAAGCTCATATGTTTGCAAAGCAGGAATGTTCAGAGGCAAAATGACTGAATCAGGGCCCAGGCTTAGCAGTGAATTAATCCACCTAGTGGGTTCATAATTTGAATGGACTTCCTAGGTGGAGACCATAGACAGGGAGGGTCTGGATGGAAGAGGTAAGTTCCTAGGGGTGTGACCTTAGGGACGTTATCTGTCTCTTCCTTTCTTCGTTCTCTGTGGTCCTGTACAGCTTTCTACACTATGTCATGCTACTATGATGTTTCTGACTTGAAGCTAGCCAACCATGGACCAGACCTCTGAAATGATGAGCCAAATAAGCCTTTCCTGTTTTCAGGTGTTTTTGTCAGGTATTTTGCTCACCATGACAAAAGCATGCTAACTCTTTGGTATCATGTTTCCCAATCCACTCTCACCTCCCAGCCCTGCATGTGCCTTCTCTATTAACCTTGCCACTCACAGGCATTTTCCATTTTTACACTGCTCAACTTTATCATATCTCTATAGGAATATACCACCACTGCTCACGCACTGTTAGCCGAACATACTGTTGATGACACACACATTGTTTTGGTTGTTTGAGGTTTATGGATACAAAAAGGAACTTGATTTTCTCAAGTTTACTCTGGAATGAGCCAGCCTAGTCTCAGGCTTACAAAACAGAAAGTGGATGACTTGCCAGAAGTAGCCAAACTCTGATTTAAGAAAATTCATCATGGAAGATAACTTGCCAAGTGCTCACTTAAAGATAATTTCTTTTCAAACCAAATTATACTGGGCTCTCTAGAATATTCATTCTGAAAAGAAGCACATCCCTAATGGACATGACAGACATCCATAAACATATCAATCATTTACTAAGCCAAACATGAGAACAGAGGAGATTGAGAGAATTTGGTGGGAATTGGGTAAGGACTAAATAAGTGATGTGTTCATGTATGCCTCTACCATCTTGTACCCCATTAAGATGTATGATTATAATACACCAATAAAAAGTTAAAAATAATCTACTTTTGAAATCCTGTGGGAAACTTGTCAAAAATGTCATATAATGTTTTACGCAAACACTACCCCCCACAGGTGGTCCTTGCTTTGCCCAGTTCGGCAGTAACTGAGTTTTCCCAAGGTCCTAACTGAATAGCTGCAAGGGTTGGTTCGAGTACCACATCATCTGCCCATAAATACTGCTTGAAATACTCAGACCTGATCTTGTTCACTTCTTCAGGCTGTTTACTCAGTCAAGTCAATGGCTGTAACTGGGCAAAAGGAGAAGAGCCTCCTCACAAGAGAGAGTTAGAGAAAAAGTAGAGCCCTATTTGACTAGGAACTTAATCAAGGAATCTGAGAAGGTAGTCCGTGTATCTGTATGGTTCTAAGAGGATAGCTCTTGCATCCCAAAGCAAAGGAGGCGAGGATGAGCTTGAAGTTAAAGAACAGTAGCTTAAGAACTTGTTTATTTACTGAGGATGGATTTCCATGAATTTTCATTCCTTTTCTGCAATTTTTAGAAATTCCTTCCAAAGGTGTAACTAGAAGAACCACCATTACTCAAAAAAGTAATATCAGGAAGTATTATTAAGTTTCTATTAAGGATTTTGTTCTGAAGATACCATGATTGTTTTTTTTAAAAAATGAGAATGTAGTTGATATAATATATACTCAGGCTAGGTTTTATTTATAAAATAACTAATCTGCATTTAGAAATTACTCCTGGAGTGTTGATATTCTTATTATAAACTCATGACTAAATATAGTTCCTAAGGGGCAAACTTACATAAAATATTTACTTGAGTATAATTATTCCACAAAAGCTGATTCAAATACCCAGCTCCTTCACAAGGTTCTCACAGCTGTCTTAGACCTAGACAGAAAGGGTAATCACAATGTTATTACTCTGAACTTTGCTACATATGCACTTTTGCATATCTTGTTGATTTAATGCATTGCTGGATTATCCTCTCAAGTATATCTGAGCCTCTTTAGTAAAAGGAGTCATCATTACTGCCTTCAAGAACATGTGGACAGCTGGTCTTGTTGGCACACACCTGTAATTGCACTACTGGGGAGGCTGAGACAAGAAGAGCGCAGGTTTGAGGCCAGCATCAGCAACATAGCTATACTCTCAGCAATCTAGTGAGAACCTGTTTAAAAACAAAACAAAAATGAAATGAAAATGGTCAATAGTGTAGCTCAGAGGTAGAATGCCCCTGGGTTTAATCCCCAGTACCACAAATAATTAAATAAGAGAATACAGGGACATCAGTAAAAAATTAAAATATATACATATATACATATACATACACACACACACACACACACACACACACACACACACATATATATATATATATATATATATATATATATATATATATATATGAGCTACTGGACATCACCTAAATGCCCAGTGTTCTTTTAGAGATTCAAAGACCTACAGAGAAGATTGTAGCCCACCATGAGCTGACATCCATATTGAAGGTAATCACACGATCATAAATGTCCATTACTCACAGCATCTCACTAGAAGCCTGTACACTATCATCTGTTAGTGCTATAAAAATTGAAAGGAGAAAAAATCCTTATGAGATTCAAGGAAGCTTTCAAGACTGAAGAGAAATTTGCACTCCACCTTAAACAATCATTGCTCTTGGGAGCTTTCAAAACTTGCACACTGAGCATGAGAATAGCCGTTAACTCAGCATGTTTTGGCTCTACTCTGGTTTGTGTCTCCCATGAATCTGAATTATTAAAGGGAAGGGATTTTGCCTTGTTAATACCTGGATATCTAGTTGATTTTAATGAGCATTGATTATCTGAACATTGTGTTGCAGAAACACTGGTTCAGACATCAGGTTAGAAAAGGCCTTTTTTTTTTTTTTTTTTTTTGGTGGTACTGGGAATCCTGGAAACTCTTCTACCTCCGGGCTACACTCTCAGACCTAATATATATACATACATACATATATACATATATATATATATATACATACATATATATATGTATATATATATATATATATTTTTTTTTTTTTTTTAATTTGGAAACAGGGTTTCTTAAGCCAGCATGGCTGGCTTCGAACCTGCGTGATCCTCCTGTCTCCTCCTCCCAAGCGCAGGGATTACAAGAGTGCACCACCACGCCCAGAAAAAAGGCCATTTTACTCAGAGTTCTTGACATCCAACTGCTGAGTCTCACCAGGAAGAGAGGTGTGAGTTCAGTGTCCTACATCCAATGGCAAAAGTGTCTATTGTACTCAAGGTAGAAGGAAGAAGGCACTACACACAGAGAAATACCTTAGTGGTCTTCGTGTCATTGAGTTTTGACATCAACCAACCACTGTATTGCAGATGCAAAACATTTCAGATTCCCAGGAGACTCCTCAGGCCCTCTGCAGTCTGCCTATCCTCTGCCCCCACACATAAGCAGCCATATGTTTTATCTTATAGATTGGCTTTTATTTCAATAACTGGAACCATACAGTTTGCATGTTGTACATAGATGGACCTCACATGGTCACTATTTTGTTTCTGGCTTCTTTCATGCAGGTAAGGAATAAAAGTTTCATTCAAGGTATTTAAGTATCAGGGTCTGTTTCTTTCAGTGCTAGTAAGCCCTCAGTTTTTAATCATTAATATTATCTATTCCAGTGCTGATAAACTTCTGGATTACTGCTGTGGTAAATAAAGCCTCCATGCACATTTGAGTACAGTTCTTTGTGTGGATATTTTTATTTTTCATTTTTTGGTAGATACAACTATCCTTTTTATTACATTACTGTTTCAGGCTATTAGTTATAGCAGCTATGCCAATATCTAAACAATAATTACAATCATGAAAATGAAATTGGATCAACAATGCATGAATATATTAGAATCACATTTTCTCTTCTATTTTTAACCAGGTTTCTGATGGTCAATTGTAGTGATTTGAATTCGGGGTGTCCTCTTGTCCTTATGAAAGTGGGATAAAATTATTGGAGTTGGGGTTTGGTTGGAATATCAACAACAGAAAAATCATCCAAGGTTTAGAGAGTGTGGCTGAAGACAGTGGGGCCCTTGGGCTGCAGCCTTGGGATTTAAAAATGGTTCCTCTTCTCCTCACTCTCTTTTGATTCTGGCCTCAATGATGTGAGGAGCTAAGCCTTGTGCTGTTCCTCTTTTGGCTTCTCATGGCCATGATGCTCTGAGATCTGTAGTCCTCAGTCTCACTTGGACCAAACTTCAAATCTCCAAATGGTGAGCAAATCAATCTTCCTTTTTCTAAGTTACATGGTCAGTCATTTAGGTGATAGTGTTAAAAATGCTGGTAAATACATCAACCTTATTTACTTAATATTAATATTTAATTTTAATATTATTTTCAGATGAGCACACATTATATCTTTATAAAGACACATAATGTGACAGCTAAAACTAAGATTTAATATGTATGTACATAGATAGATAATAGTTTTAATTTTTTAGTGATGTTTCAGAATGTGTTAAAGGAATTACATTGAATCTGTAGTATGGACATCTAGGGAAAATGTCTTATAAATTGATATACAGTAGTAAATGCTGTTTTTAATATAAGGCACCTAAAAGGAAGGAACACAGTTGCAGAATTGCACAAGTTTCCAAGCTGAATAATGTTGGAATTAAGTTTAGCCTTACTGACACTTTTCTCTAGGTTCCCATCACTACCTATTGACAACTCAGAGGCCTCTACTGAGTTTTCTTGGCGTGCAATTAAAATATCTATCGAGACAGTTGCCATAGTGTATGTGTTTCTGTCAACCTTCTCGCTGCTGTGATCTAATCCATGATCTAATGAGTATCACTTAAGAGACAAAAAGTCTTATTTTCTTACACATCTGGAGAAGGTTCACAGGGCATAGTCCATTTTGGAGCCACCTTCTGCTATAGCTACACTTCCTCAAGGCATCCTGGTTGGAAACAGAATGTAGGAGGAGTGGGAAAGGAACATATACAGTGTCCAAAGCCAGATCCCCGGAGACCCTTCCACAGCAACCAAGTCCCTCCTGCAGTATGGCTACGTAGAGAACACAAGGTGATGGATACTTTTTACATTCACATTCTAACAGTGTGGTGCCATTTTATGTTTACTGATCTGCATGACTATTGCATGAAACAGTAAACTATCCATGTTCTGGAAAGGGAAGTTTTACTCAATATTTTGCAAAAAAAGCATACAGAGATTAGGAAATGTTATAGGAACACATTTGTTTACCAAATTGTGCATTACTGCCGTACATTCCTAGGCCTCCCTTGAAGCTGGATTTCAGTCATATGACCAGATTGGGTGGTTATGCTGTCATTTGGGCCTGAAGAATGAAAACCCAGTGTACCTCCAGCATTTTATTATTTATTATTTTTGTAGTGTATGTAAAGACACAGGATGACAAGATAAGATGGTGAGATCCTAACACTGAAATCATATACATTTCTGTGGAAGTTGCCAGAACCATGCAGAACTTCATATGAGTGAGAAGTAAACCAATCTTTTGTTTGACCTATAAGATTTTAATTGTTCCAGTTGAAATATGTTGAAATATAAATGTTTCTTTCTCTTTTTGTGGTACTGGTCATTGAACCTAGGGGCATTCCTCCTCTGAGCTATACCTGAACTCATTTTATTTGTATATATTTGAAACAGGGTCTTGCTAGGTCACTGAGAGTCTCACTGCTGGGTGAAGCTGTCTTTGAACCTGCAAACCTGTCTCAGCCTTCCAAGTACTGGGATTGCAGGAGTGGGCCACCATGTTTGGGTAAAATATGTGTTTGCTTAACTGGCTTAATACTTGTTGCTCATCTTTTATGCTTTAGAATATTTTCAACCTTGCTTAGAGCCAAAATAACTTCATAATAGTAAATTTAATAAGCAGCAGAAGTTAATGTTAAATTTTTGATTGCCACCTCAACTTTAAAGGTGAAAAGAGAATAATTATAATCAAAGATAATCCTGAGTTTGAAGGTCAAGGTAAAAAATAAACTTCTCATCTGAGGAGACAATTATATGAAGGTCATGCAGCCAAAATCAAGGGGATAATTTGAGATCTTGAACTTATAGTAATTTATGATGTGTCACATAAGTAAATAACAAATTGGTACTTCTAAATTTTATTTATGTAGGAGTTCATGTTGATTTATTCTATAAGTGGTGAATATATTCTTGTTGATGTAAATTTAGCCATTTCCCCTAATCCGTGATATATATCATGATTTTTTTAATTCACAAAAGTCTTTAAATAGAGCTATCACATTTAAATTGGACCCTTTTAATAGTTCTTGAAAATGTACAGAGAGATAATTATTTCTTAAAGCTGGAGAGTATTATGAATGCAGGTGAATTACTTTTGAGCAAAAGACTTGCTTTTGAAAGCTCAGAAATCAGTGATGTGTGAAGAAAAATTTTCATGCCATATTTTGCTAATTACCTAAAAAAAGCTGTTCCCTGGAGTACTACATTAAGAAGTTCTCTCAATACGAGAAGATGACTACTGTTTTCTTACCTATACGTTAATCGATGTGTCTGTAATAGCTGAATGTTTATATCCGGTGTGAATCTGCCTTAAATAGTGAATAAAATAAGATGACAAAATAAAAAAAAACTATGAAGAAAAAAAGTAGCAGACAAGGCCTGAGGCTGCCCCTGTTGGAAAGACCTGCTTACCAGGTAGACCCTTAGGTGGCATCTGGGAACTTGGATTTCAGGAGGGGTCTCACCGTTTTGTTTTTGTACCAGTATTGGGAATGGCTTAGGAAGATTTGAAAAAGCTCTGATTATTAATAGATATATTTCAGAAATAATTGTGTCAAAATGACAGACCTGGAGAGAGAAAGGCTTGGCTTTGGTCAGGAAGCAAACAGCTATTGAAACTTAGATTGACTTAGTTAAAGGTAATTAGCAAGTCAATAGGACAGGAGAGCTAGGGCTTCCCCTTTCTAAAGACAGATCTACATGATAGTCTAGGAAGGATGGAGCAGGGGGTTGACCTTCGCCCTTCATGAAAGGAGACACCTTGCCACACCTTGCTGGGGGAGGAACCTTACAGGGAATTACTAAGTCAGAATTACATAAAGAAGATGGATGTCATGGGTATAAAATGTCCAGTCTATGTGCTGTATCTTTGGGGTGGTGAATTGGCTTGGACCACTCCTACCCATGGGGCTGTAACTGTCTTCTGTATTTCTATCTTTTTAATAAAGTTCTTTAAATCTTCAGCAGGTGTCTGAGCTATGTATACTTATCCTTAGCTCAGGACAAAAACCTGTGGTTTTTCTGGTTTTTTTTTGGAGGGGTTTGTTGTGGTTTGAGGGAAATTGTGTTCGGAACCCTAACAGGGGTCCTCGGGGACAGTTTCCCCACCATACCATATTCTCCCAATCTGTAACATTTGTTTTGTTTTAATGATGGAGTGGCTCACTATAACTCAACTGTTATGCAGACAGTGTGATGTGTGCTTAAAGGACTTTCCTTTGGAGAGTCTTGTAGTGTGTTGTGTGTGAGAAAAAGCCTATGCAAGACGGCTGTAGCATAGAAAGTGGGTTACAGTCTCTAAGAGCTTCCTCTGTGGACATTGCTCATAGTTTGGACTCTGCATCGTTCCCAGGAACTAAAAACATCAGGTGTGACTCCACTGGGAGGAAAATCCTGGGACCTGGTCCCGGTTTCCACCTGACTTTACTCATTTCATTTTCGTGTGTGTGTGTGTGTGTGTGTGTGTGTGTGTGTGTGTGTGTTCACCAAAATAAATTATAACAATGAACATAACTGTATAAGTTCTCTGAGTCTCTCTAACAAATCATCAAGAATAGGTGGTCTTGAGGGGCCCTCAACACAGGAATTTTCAGTAGAAAGATTCTGAGTACTGACTGGTATAGTTTTTCAAACTACACTACCACATTATCACACATCTTCTTTTAATTGCTTTTACATGCATGTCCTGTATCTTTTATTTGCATTGAAACTGGGAGGTTTCTTTAGTTTAAAACCTTGCTATATTATCTTTTTTATCACTCAGAATCATTCATATTCAATAATCTGTTACAGCAGGATTCTAACAGTAACTTCTCTACCACATATTACAACAGGCATTTGAGCTATTGATGATAGAAAATAAGGAAGAACTGTGTTAGTCATGTCAAGTAATATACATTGAGATCAAGATTATATCATAGCAAGGGACATCAGTCTCTTGAAAGAATAGTGTGGGTGGCCAAAAGGCAGAGTTGGTGGAGATAGACTTTAATTATTAGACTCATATGTTAAATTATATTTATAAACTCATTGTATACACATTATTATAAAGCCAACAAATTAAGCTGCTTCTTCTTCATACTTGGTCAAGTCATTAGCAATACTTAAGTGAGCATTCACATGTACCACATGATCTTATATATAAAAGAAATCTCTCTTAACCCAAGAATAAAATGTAAATTTAAAGCTATGAAGCCAGATGTGGTGGCCCATGCAGGTAATTTCAGTACTTGGGAGGCTGAGACAAGAGGATCATTATTTTGAAACTAGCCTCAGTAACTTAATGAGACCCCATTTTCTAGATAAAATAATGAAATCAGGCTGGGTTATAGCATAGAGGTAGAATGCCCCTGCGTTGAACTCCTATTCCCACAAAAATAAATAAATAAATAATAAATAAATAAACAAACAAACAAACAAGTTATGATGCATAATAAACTTACTTAAAAAGAAAGAAGTATGGTAAACATGTATCTTTTAGCCTTTGTTGTTGAATCTGTGATCATTCTGTCTCAGCTTCCCAAGTACTGAAATTACAATGCCCCACTATGCATGGCACACTAAATTTATTTTAAGTAGCATATGTGTCTTTTTCAGGTCACCTGCACAGTACTTACATCCTCATATATCCATAGGCACTGAGTAGAAAGTAGAATAAGCTAAGTGATGCCTTATGAGAGATATTAGTTCTGAGAACTGCAAAGGAAATGGTTACTTCCAGAAACATTATCACCTTGTAGAACACTGTGTATTCATAGTCATTGAATCCATCACTCTTTGTAAGAATGCCATAGAGTTCATCAAGTGTTATGAATCTATCAAGGAAAACGCCAAGAATGAATCAACCAAGGCCAAGATCAAGGGCTCTTTCTTGGTGGATTAGATGTAATTTAAATGCACATAAATTATTTATATCGAGGGCCTCCTTTCTTGAGGTAGAACGAATGCAAGTGTCCCTAAGATATAACTCCTGTAAAAGAGAATAGTTTTCAATTACTCCATTACAAAAGTGTGACCACTGCGATGGGGTGGAGAATGCAGGTTTCAAAGGAAATAAGTGAGAAGAGGCCTTCAAATAAAAATTAATTTTAAGACAGACTACTAGTAATGAGCAGTAATTAGCTAAGTGAAGAGAGGAAATGGGAACTGGAACCATGGGAGGTTCTAGTAGAAGTTTCATGATGGCATAACAATAGCAAAAATTCATGTCATGTCTTTCATGCCTATGATGTATGGTAGATATTGTTTCAAGTATAGTTCTTAATTAACTCATACAGTATTCACAACAATTTTATAAAACACATAACATTTCTATTTCTGTATTATAAAGAAGCTGAGGCAGGAAGGTTTTTATTAACTTTCCTAAAATTACACAACTAGTACTCAACCAGTACTTGGTGGAGCTAAGTCATTCATCTCCTGAGTCATACCACCCCCATCATCACTAGGATAAAGTGTTTCTAGTGTGCCTGATTGTTGTTTTTGTTTTGGTGTTACTGGAGTTCCTGGAAACCTTTCTACCTCCGGGCTACACTCCCAGACCTATTTTTACATATTTTCTTTGGTAACAGGGTCTCTTAAGCCAGGGAGGCTGACTTCGAACCAGTGCGATCCTCCTGTATCCGCCTCCCAAACACTGGTATTACAATATTGCGTCACCATGCCCAGCTTAGTGTGCCTGATTTTTAAAAAATATTTTATTATAATCATTGGCCATTTGTATTTCTTCTTTAGAGAAGTTTCTGTTCAGTCAATTTGACTATTTATGGAATTAACTTTTATTATTATATATATATTTTTTGCAGTACTGGGATGGAACCCAGGGGCATTCTACCTCTGAACTACACCCCCAGCTCTATTTTTTTATTCTTTATTTTGAAACAGGGTCTCACTGAGTTGCAAAAGTCCTCATTAAGTAGCTGAGGCTGGCCACGAACCGCAATCCTCCTGTCTCAGCCTCCCAATGCTGAGAGTACAAGCATGCGCCATTACATCCTGCTGAAATTATTTATTTATTTATTTATTATTTATTGGGGTTTTTTTGGTGGTACTGGGGGTGGAACCCAGAGGCTTTCTACCTGCGGGCTATACTCCCAGACCTATTTTTATATTTTATTTGGAAACAGGGTCTCACTAAGTTGCTGAGAGCCTCAGTAAGTAGCTGAGGCTGGCTTCGAACATGCGCGATCCTCCTGTCTCAGCCTCCCAAGCATGGGGATTACAAGCGTGCGCCACCACGCCCGGGTGAAATTTGTTGTAAGTGTTAAGTTGTTTTGAGTCCTCTATATATTATGGAATTCGTATTGGAATTTAGAAAAGACATTATTAAGCTGTGTGTGGTAGCACCCACTTGTAATTGCAATATTTGGCAGGCTGAGACAGAAGGATAACAGGTTCGCAGATAGCTTCAGCTACTTGGTGAGGCCTCTGCAATTTAGTGAGACCTTGTTTCAAAATAAAGAATAAAATATAGGGCTGGGGGTGTAGCTGAGAGGTAGAATGCCCCTGGGTTCCATCCCCAGTAGTGGAAAAAGAAAGAGAGAGATTATTATTGTACAGAAAAGGAATTAGAAGTGGGCGAAGGAGAGGAAAAGGGGAAGTGCTGGGGAGTGAAATGGATCAATCCTTGTTATATGCATGTGTGCCAAGAGGAAATCCACTACTCTGTATAATTAATATACTCCAAAAGCCCTTTATACATGATATCTATTAATTCAATTCAATTTTACCTAACAGATGATTTTGCAATAAATGTTTGATTTTTGTGATTGGTGTTTATCAAACATTTCACGTGCTATATTATTCCGATGACTTGCATACCAATGACAATCATAATGACAAACCCATCAAGAAGAAACAATTCAGCAGAAATTTAAAGTGAAAAATTTTTAAAAATATTTCATGTGTATATCTGCATAAAACACTATGGTCAGTAAAATATATTTAAAAGTAAAAGCATAAAATATAATGATGGAATCCTTTGGGGAAGATAAAAATGCAATTAGGAATTCAGAAGGAAAATTAAATATAAAACTTTTGAAAGAGATTTTTTTCTAGGTATTTTAGAAGGACTTGGGGAATACTGAGTGGCACTGAGGTTACTAACCTGTGGCGCGTATGCTAGACACAATGGTCGTGGTTCATAATACCACATGCCAAAGTTTGTTACTTGGCAGAATCTATCTTGGCCCATCATTTTAACTTGTGATGGAAAATCTAAGATGACAATTTAAATATGAGAGGAAATGCATAGGTTTCCAAAGATGTTAGAAGTGAAGCCAGGGAGGTGGCCTAGGGGTCGGAGGGTTTAAGAGGGAGAATCAATGAAGAAATTGCTTCCAGTGACATCAGGTACACATGTGAGAATACCAATGTGAGTCTCAATATTAGGTATGGGGAAAGGAGGGTGTGGAAACGGAGCTGGAGAAGCTCACCAAGTACTGTGCACATGTATATCACCACCATCATAAACTACATTATAATGTGAAAGGCTAACACACCAATAAAAGTATAAAAATAAAGAAAATGGCCTAGAGCAGACACATTAAGTTATGATGTGGAAAGGGATAGTGGCCTTCCCAAATGCACATGCGTGTTAGGGGGAAGGTTTCCTGTGCAGGAATATAAGGCTTCCCACCTGAGGAGCCCTGGGCTGTTCTAGACCTTTTACTTTAGAATGTAAACCACTTATCACGATCGGTTTTCACACTAAACTCCACCACTTCTCTAAATAACCTTATGTATTCTCACCTCAAAAAGAGTTACTTGAAAGCCACAGTTCTAGAGGAAGAGAGACAGACACTTTCTTCACAACTTAGAAATCTCAGCCTCATGCTTCAAGATGTCTAGGAAAGTCCAACTCTGTCACCAAAACTATAAAGTGCATACAGCCTGCCTTCTCTCCATCACAGTACGGAGGGTTTTCAGTACCTCCATCTATGCAGGGAGCATCCTTATGAGTGCTTAGATAACTAGGCATAGCATGCTGTGTCTGCATGTGGGACCTTTCAACAAATGATGCTTTAGAAACAGACCCAAAGAGAATTGTTCTCTTCATTTTAACTTCACTTCAAAAGTTGTAAGTCACTCATAGGAGGTTTTTGGCAGGACATCTTCCAAGACCATTCAGAGGTTTATAATATCTCTGGTCTGGTGAACTGCCAGAGCCCTATTCCAAATCCACTGGATTAGACAGCTCTGTAGAAATATCTGTAAGATGACCTACTGATGCTATCAGGTGAACTTGTCCTGGGAGATTGGTGTTCCTCACGCTACGCGACATCAGTGCTCAAAATCACAGAGCTGTTCCATTCCCTTGATACCATAATCCTAAAAGAAGTAATGTTACTTTCCAGAAGTAGAAAATTCAGTTTACAGTTGTTCATAGTGGAATCCCCAGAGAATGACAATTGTTCACAAAGCCACTGACTGTTTTTTTCACACGTATTGCATATTGGATAACCAGAGGTGAAAATAAACCCATACACAAAAAAGATGGTAGCTTCAAAATCCAGCTTTTAAGTTTCCAAGAACAAAAGTAAGGCTCTGGGTGTGCATAGAATATTCGTTATTTCTCAAAGCAAGGTTTGTGGACCATCATCAGTAGCAGCAGCAGCAGCACCAGTTAGCACATGGATTCAGCATAACAACTTCTCTTTTCATGTATCTGCTCTTTACTTTTGCCATCTATGTGTTTGAGTCAGTGGTCACCTAGACTCCATTCTTTTGGAGAAGATGGAGACCAATGATTTTCAAAACCCACAGATTGCTTCTGGATCACTCAAAGTGGAGGTGTAGCAGCAGGTGTGATGAGAATGGAAACGTCAGGCCTGAGGACAGCAGACACCGGGTGAGCGGTCACAAGCATAGGTGCAGAGTCTGACACAGAAAGCCCCTGTGCCTCATTTGACCAGGATGCCAACGACCCACACATTTTGAAGAAGTGATTCATTTTCCATCACTGATTCTGATCAGTTTTTCTCACCAACCAGGTGTATTGTACAGATAGTATCATAGAAGGCCACTTAAGGGACTCTAGGACTGAAACCATTTTCATCCAACCTCAGGAAGCAGGTCAGGCCATTTATCTCCCTGTTTTCTTTATCAGATCTGGAACATCATAGATTGTGTTTACCTTTCACTGTGAATGGGTCCTCGAGTTCATTTGAGCAGGGCTGCCTCTGCACAAATACTATGGTAACTTCAAGTGCTCTGAAATCCTTTCCCGAAATGTCAAAATGATATTTCAAGTACTCTTTATGATGGACAAAAAAGGCATACAAATTAAGGTGTTAAAAGCTCTAAATGACTGATGTGTGCATGTATGCCTCTACCATCTTGTACCCCATTAAGATGTATGACTACAATGCAACAATAAAAAAAGCAAAAAAGCAAAACAAAAAAATAAACTCTAAAAATTAAAAAGGTCATGTTATGGGTTATAGATGGATGTTATTATATTGCAAATATTTAATACTTACATGCTTACTGGTAAAAGAACTAACTCACTTAAATTATTGACTAGTTAGGACTTATGAATTAGTGAAGAAGCCTAACAACTAATTGTACTATTTTTTTTTTTAAAAAGCATATCAGTAGCGCATAGTGGCGCACGCTTGTAATCCCAGCATTCGGGAGGCTGAGGCTGGAGGATCGCGGTCCGCGGACAGCCTCCCTTACTTAGTGAGGTCCTCCACAACTCAGTGAGACCCTGTTTCAAAATAAAGAATAAAAAATGGGACAGAGGTTGTAGCTCGGAGGTCAAATGCCCCTGGGTTCCATCCCCAGACCAGAAAATAAAATAAAATTAAATTAACAAAAGCATATCTAATTTTCAGGATAAACAGACAAATCTCAGAGCCAAGTCTTCAGGAGTTGGGTCTTGTCAAGAACAGGGCAAGCCGGGCCTGGTGGCTCACATTTGTAATCCCAGCATTCAGGAGGCTGAGACAGGAGGATTGTGGTTCTCAGTCAGCCTCAGCTACTTAGCGAGGCCCCTTGCAACTTGGTGACTCCCTGTTTCAAAAGAAAAATAATAAAAAAAGGGCTGGGGTGTAGCTTGGAGGTAGAATGTTCCCTGGGTTCCATCTCCAGTACCACACACACACACACACACACAAAACAGGACTCCTCCAAAATCAGCCAATCAGCAATATGATCAGTCTGCATCAGTAAAACTTCCCACAGTCACTTGATGACACATCAACCATCTCTCCTCTGTTTTTCTCTGTAGTGTGCACAAGTACCTTTCAGTCTTCATTGCCGGATGTGTAAACTCCAAACGGCAAGGCTTCTGTGAGCTTGTTCACCACAGCAACCCCGGGTCTTGGAATAGAACCGGAACGAGGCAGCTGCCCAGCAAATGTGCACTGAGCAGTTGAATGGAAATGCCTCCTTGTTCTTTTCATAACACCTTCCTATTAATCATCAATACATAATTTGGTTTCTTTTTTTAAGTTGTATAACTTTATTCGACAACAACTGATGATTTTCCATAGAGCAGGAAAGAGGCATAAGGCCTTTGGTGGAATAAGTAGTTTTAAGATTTTTCTAGTCAAGGCATTTTTATTTTATTATCTTATTTTTTATGTTTTTTAATTTTTTATTGGTGCATATTTTATTATTTTTTATTTTTAAAAAACATTTTATTTGTGCATGGTGGTGCTACATTTGAATTGAGTACAAGGTGGCAGAGAGAGACGTCTCTGGGGTCCTCATCCAAAGTCTGTGCCTCACCAAAAACACAGGGTTTTATTGACTGATAATGTCATTAAGGCTGGGCAGGGGCTGGATCTCATCAGCTGGAATATGCTTCTCAGTTCCTGAAGCACCATTTTCCTAGCAAGAGTGCAGATGTAAATATCATCACCTAAATATCCTAACTAGGGAGCCCTTCCTGACCATGGACCGGACAGCACCTTGTGTGTGTTGTTCATGTGGACTGGACATGAGCTGCAATCGTTTCTTCATGGTTGAAGTGCCAGGTGGTCTCCATGTGCCACTTTAGACCTTGACACACCATCACACTCTACCTGCCACAAGCCTGTCCATGAGTTGTGTTTCCTTAGGGAAATGTTTATGCATCCTCCTCTTCAACAGATCCCTGCGTTCAATTTAAACACCTCCAAGGAGCAAGCGTGATGAACAGTATTCATTCTCAGTTTCATCTGACTTGAGAATCCTTAGTTGTCTCCAAAAGAGAAATTTGAATATCCTAATCCACCTTTTCATTTCTAAACAAGTAGTAGTCACACTTCATTGATGGCTCTGAATGAAATAGATTTACCCAAGAGAGATCACACAATTACCCAAACCCATGAAGGTCTTGTAGGCATCCTCTCAGACACCAGCCACTTGCCTTTGGAGCTGAAGGGGAAAATATGTATAAACCAACAGATAAACAGTCTGCCAATCATAATTTGTTTCTGTTTGATTTTTAAAAATGTTTTATGTAAATAAAAACACTTGAATCAAAAGTATTGTTAGTGTTTGGAGGTGGATAACATTCAGTGAACTCATGTTATAAAATTAATACTTTATACAAAAAAGTTTAAATCTTTGTTAGTAACAGAAGTTCAAAGATTCATATAGCTACTGTGTAAGAATTAATGTGAGGCATGGCAGTCCATGCCTGTAAACCCAGTACTTGGGAGGTTGAGACAGGAGGATCACAGGTTTAAAATCAGTCCCAGAAACAATGAAAAGACTCTCGGCAACATAGTGAGATACTGTTTCAAAGAAAAATACAAAGGGCTGGGGGTATAGCTCAAAGTTAAAATGGACTTGGGTTAAATCCCTTGTGTCCCTCCCCCCAATACTGTGAAATAAGTGAAAATACAACATATCTTCTCCAATAATATTTTACTAGGTTTAGATATTTAATGTCAACTTTGGGACTTTGCATTAATCTCCCTGGACACCATTCTAATATTCACTCACAATAATATTTGAACTAATATGAAATATGTTACCCAGGGGAAGAAGACCTAAACTGGGTTTCTGTGTTAATAGTGCAAGTTATATTAGATACTGATGTCAGATTTATAGTGTCATATTTATTTCAATATTAAGTTTCAATATTAAAATTAGAAGATAGTAATTTAAATCTGTGGGGAAAAGACAGATTATTAAATAAGTACTGTGATAATTAAGCAGCCACTTAGTGAAGAATTATAATGAATCACAAATTTAATAGCTTTCAGTAAAATAAATTCTAGAAGGATCAGTTATGCAAATAAACCATGAAATATGTGTAGAAGCATATTAGTCTCTGCTATATATATCTGTATTTTCCTGGAATAGAGGATAAAAGGTAAGTTCCGGGGTTAACAATTTTCCTTGCAGTTGCTTTACATTAAACATACAACGAAGAAAGCAATAAGAAATTATAAAATTAAGAAAAAGCAATCACCATTAGAAAACCAAAATTATATATATCCTATTATACACAAGTGATCTATCTGCTACACATACCTTATATACAGCAAATATATCTCCTTAAATAATATTTTTAAGTGAACAGTGAATCTAAAATATTTTTTCTTTGGAAAAAAGTGTTAAAATAGATTAAACCTCTTGGTGCAATTTAAGACTCAAGAAAGTATATAAAACAACAATACAACTGGGAAATAGAACAGTTAGCTAGCCACAATTAAAAGAATGATAGAGTATATTATATGACATTGTATTAAAGCATCACACTCATAAACGCAACAGGGATTCAATAATAGCATCAGGCATATTACTGAAATAATGCAAAGAATGAAGTTATCAAATCAGACTCGCAGAAAATCAACATTTTAACGGCATCACAGTCGACTAAGGGTTGCAGAGACTGAAGAAATAAAGAATAGAAACAAAGGAGGGAACAGTTTGACATCCCCAGTTCAGCTCTCCATGTCTCATCTCGATACCTGGCACATCTCTCATCTAGATAAACAAGAGAGGCTATAAGTACCTTGTACCATTCAGTACTAATGCAAAAGAGAGCTCATGACATTTTATACCGATTGCTCAACTTCTGTGAGTGTGTGTAATATTTTTTAAGGCGTCCTGCCTCACCAAGAGTCAGAATGCAAAATTGTTTAAGTCATCCTAGACAACCAGGTATTTGCTGCTGCTAGCATCTCACAGGTGAGAACTCTCTTGCTAGCAAAAACTACTGGCCAGCTTTCAGAAGGTATGATAATGGGTTGTTTCCAAGGAGATCAGTCACTAGCTTCTTTATTTCCTGGGGCCTTCCCACTGGTGATGAGAGAGAATGAATTCCAGAACTACTGATTAATTTTCTCCATCCCAGAGGACCATATTTAATATATTCATTGTCTCCAAAATATCTCCTAAAATATTTTGCCTCATGATTCAGACATACATTGGCCTTTTTGACTTTTATTGGTGCGTTTTAGTCATACATCTTAATGGGGTACACAGTGGTAGAGGCATACATGCACACATCACTCATTTAGCCCTTTCTCGATTCCCACCTCCATCCCCTTCTCACGTTTGCCTTAGTGATATGTTTGTGATGTACGTTGTGTACAAGAGGGAATTTCTCTCTTCCTCCCTCCCATCCCCCTCAGTTAGGTCACCTTATTTGTTCATTAATGATTTCTCTTTCCTTGTCTAGAGTTCCTCTATTTTAAGCAAATATAGAGTGGCCCTTTCTACTTTTGTCATGGATAACAAGAACATTATGTGAAAGTTTAGACTGTGTTTTTGGAACTCTCCCATTTTGGATTTCTCTCTTTTGCTTTTTTCCCCATTTTCAGAACACATATAAAATAATGTCTCAAAAGCGCTATGTAAGTGATAATATATCATATACATTTTACTACTGCATTCCCAAATCATTTATTACTAATCATTATTAATAGGAGGCACAGAAAATGCCAGTGCCTGTCTGATTACACTGTCAGCATCGCATCATAATAGATCACTCATTAATAAAGTAAAAAAACAACTAAAGGAATGTTACTTTAACATGTATCTAAATGTGTCATGGGATGCGTGATTACTTGAGAGACATCTTTTCTCTTTCAAGAAATTTTTGTTGCTCTGTGACCCTAAACAGATCCTTGACTGGCAAATGAATATGGTGCTCCCCCTCAGAACAGCTAGTGTCATTCAAAATTTAATCGGCATCTCTGAACTGCACTAAAGAAGATAAACAAATGATTACTTCTTCTCTATTGGTTCCTGCTTACTTCTTATCTACTGGTTCATTCGATCTAAAATCCATATCAAAATTTTTGCAACCTTCAGTAGAACACTGTATGGATTCCAAGAGCATACAGCTGTCATGAACTGCCATCTTGCCATCTTATCATGTTACTTAGTTTTTAGATGATTTGCTTGCTAACATTTATATCTTAGTTATTCCTCCAGACTTAGGAAGCATCTTTTTGCATGTTGAGTGTGATTTTGTTACATATTTCTGAGCTGAGCAGGAGGGCCGGTGCTCCCTCTTTCTGTCTTTTAGTAGCTCTTCATTGCAAAGTGCTGTCACATTTTCTTAAACGGTGATTCTCATTCAATCTCTTGCCTCTGTACACAATGCCATTTGGTGTTACTTTAATATTTCATGACTTTGTCATTAATAAGTTTTTCACTAAAAGCTATCTGTATCTCCTACCTGTAGTTTGAGAGACTCTTAAATGCTGGGTGTTGTTGCACACACTGTAATCTCAGTACTTGAGAAACTCCGATAGGAGGATTGTAGATTTGAGGCCACCTCATTAATTTAGCAAGACTCTGATATTTCAAGATAAAAAGGGTTGTGGTGTAGCTCAGAGGTAGAAATCTCCTGGATTCAATCTGCAGTATCATAACAACAATAATAAAAAGAGGGACTTTTTCTCTAGTATCATTTGGTTCTCCTAATTTCACAGATGTATGATCATGTTCTTAATATGCAGCCCAAATTTCAAAGTATTTGATGATAGTCATGTCAAATCATCATCATAAATTTTGTATATGATACAGACATTGTATAAATAATCATAAATAATCTAAAGCCTTAGACTATAATTAATTATTTGTGTGTGTGTGTGTGTGTGTGTGTGTGTGTGTGTGTGTGTGTGTGGTACTGGGGATGGAACTGAGGGGACTCTACCTCCACATTTCACCCCTAACTATATTTTTTATTCTTTATTTTGAAACAGTATCTCACTGAGTTGCAAAGGGTCTAAGTAGCTGAGACTGTCCAGGAACTGCATTCCTGACCCTCCTGTCTCACTCTCCCAAATGCTGGAATTACAAGTGTGCCCCACCACACCCAGCATAAACCATAATTAATTCTAATTTTAATTCTAATAATAATAATAATAATAATAATAATTGCTTTTTTTTAGTCAGGAGTGAATTTGTATGATTGGACTATGTGTTTTGTAGGTTTCCGTTGAATTAACATTTGAGAGGAACCTAATTTTTTTTTTAATTTGGAGAAAATGAAATGCTAGAAAAGCATATTCTGATAGTTTCAGGGGAAATGATACTTACTAATTAAGGTCACTGTATTAAAACATGCTTTCTTCTCACTTTTAAAGAAACTAGCTGGGCAAGATGATACACACTTGTAATTCCTGTACTTGGAAGGCTGAAACAGGGAATCACACATTTGCAGCCAATCTCAGGAACTGAGTGAAACCATGTTTCAAAATAAATGATAAAATGGTGCAGGGTATGTAGCTCACAGGTAAAAATGTTCCTGGGTTCTATCTCCAGTACGGATAAATAAATAAATAAATAAAAAATCAGAAGGTAACTGGCTGTGAAAGTATTTCTGGAAATAAGAGACCTCATAATCATTCCCACATTGATACCATTGAATAAGACTTGGAATATGGGCAGCCCCAGAATGAGAATGTCAACTCATGGCATGACTGTGGAGTTATAAAGACACATAAGCATTAGAAAACTATTTAAAAAACTGACATCTTGAGATTAATCCATAGGACAAGGAGCAACTTACTTCTAAAGATTGATGACTGGTGTCTTTTTGGATATGAAGTCACTGGACAGACATCTTCCTGAACCTCAAAGCCATCGTTCCAGGAGACTGCAGAGTATACATGGTTAGTCATCAACTTTTTCAAAAATACACTCTTTGGGAACGAGGTGAGTCACATTATTTTATCAGATTACTTTATCTTCATGTCTGCCAGTCCATTTTATTTTAATATATATTCATCCATATACATTTTAGCATTGCACACTTAGGCAGTAAATTGAAACATTATAAAAGTTATTACAGGAGATAGTTTTACTTTGATTAGTATTTGATTCAGCCACATAATCTTTTCTGTTTGAATCAGTTGTCATAGGATGAAGCTCATAATAGGTTAGAACAATTTTTTTTTTCAATGCTGCCTGAATTTTGTTTGCTTTGCTGTTGTTTAAAATCAGTGTTCCATCAGAAAGTCTCATGAAGCCAGATCCCATGTCAGACTTTACGCCATGTGATTTCTGACAGGCCCATGAGTTTGTCATCTCAATAGCTTCTTACATTACAAAAGGTTTAATTGGTAATATTATGTAGGTAAATGGCAGGTTTCAACACATTATAAATTATTGATTCAAAGATTGATAAGGTTTGGAATATTCAAATAGCCTTGATGAATTTATTAATAGCTTTATTTGAATGTGAATACATAAAAGAAACAGAGTCTGTTTCTAACTTTATAGTTAAAGTATAATGGTATTTTCCCATTTTATTACCATGTGGTTAAGGAAAAAGACAATACAATCCTACCTATAGTCAAAAGAAAACATGTTTACTTTAAATTATTTAGTGAGATTCTCTTTCTCAAAGCAAAAATCATGAACTATCTCTTTTGGCCATAGTTGCCAGGAAATTCCAACCCACACTATATTTACATACATCAGTAAATAGCATATGGTACATATTCAGAGCATTATATATACATCCTTCATTTCTGCACTGAACAGTTTGACATGACCCAGGGATATGTCTCCTGGTCTTACTGTCTTTCCTTCATTCTTACCTCAGCCTCTTCCCAGTTACTACGATCTTCACCTCTAGCCCTTCCTAACTTATCTATAGCTTCTTGCTAAACTGCCCCATTTTTTCTGCAGTAGAAACTTGTCCCATTTTTCTATCTTAACATCAAATGGTTTCTTCTTTGTCTAGACCACAGGTGAGCAAATAAGGTCACCTAACTGAAGGGTATGAGAGGGATAAATGGGAAATTCCCTAACATGCTTGATACACACTAACATCTCAAGATCAATCACTAAGCCAAATATGATGAGAGAGAGGGGAGGGCAGTGGGTGGGAAGTGGGGAAGGAATAAATGAGTGATGTGTGTATATATGATTCTACCATCTTGTACCCCATTAAGATGTATAAATATAATTCACCAATAAAAAATAAAAAAATTTAAATAAAGAAAAATATTTTTTGGTACTGGGGATAAAACCAAGGGGCATTCTACCTCCAATCTACACCCCCAGCCTTATTTTTGATTCTTTATTTTTTTGAAACAGGGTATCACTGAGTTGCAAAGGGCCTCACTAAGTAGCTGAGGCTATCTGAAAACCGCGATCGTCCTGTCTTAGCCTCCCAAATGCTGGGATTGCAAGTGTTTGCCACCACACCCAGCTAGAAAAAAAATTTAAAAACTTAACACTAAAAAAGAAACAACCCAGTAAAAATGGACAATTAAACTGAATAGACACTCCATTAAGGAATAAATACAAATGACCAATACATGTATAAAACAATGTTAAACATCAGTAACAGTTGTGGAGATGCAAGTCTACAATGAGAGCCCATCTAATCCCACTTAAAATGAAAGTCATCAATAAAACAATGAATAATAAATGCCGGCAAGGATATGGGGAGTAGGAACTCTTATACACTGTTAGTAGGATTTCACATTAGTATGGCTGCTGGGGAAATTGGTGGGGAGATGCCTCAGAACACTGAAAATGGAATCACAGTAGGACACAGCTATAGCACTCCTGCATATATTTGTAAAGGAATGGAAGTCAAAGTGTTATATTGATACATGGGTATCCATGTTTATAGCCACATAACTCACAATACCCAAATTATGGAACCAGCCTATATGTCCATAAACAAATGAATAGATTATGAAAACGTGATATATACACACAATGGAATTTTACTCAGATATAAGAACAAAATTATGTTTTGAATATCATTACAATGCGTGATTGCAATCCACCAATAAGTTCTACTCTAAACAGATCATGATGCCTTAAACATAAAATACAAGCATGGGCAGAATGAGGGCAGATGGCAGCCTCTGCTAGAAGAATAAGAGTTCCATAACACTGCGGCTTGAGATACGTGGGCATCCAACCAGATGGACTCTGTCTTTGCCCATTTATTTTAATATTTTATTATTCACTTGCTCAGCTACAAAATGCCAGCCAAAAATATATATTGATGGCACAGATCTTGGAGGTTGTCATGTATAATGACAGCAGGAGTGTTTACAATAGTTTTTGGAAGGCCAAGTTGAGAGACCAAAATAAGAGATATGTAATAGAATAAGGAAAACATTTTTAGTCCTTTACCGTGTGTGTGCCTGTGTATGTTTGAGGAGAAGTGTGTGCAGGAGTTAAGAAAAGAGATTGAAGTTAAACAGAACCGGGGGTGAAGCAATGAAAGTCTATCTGTTCTAATTTTGAACAATTATTATTATTTTGTTTGTGCTACTGGGGCTTGGGTCCATGAAAATTCTATCTCTGAGCTATACCATAAGTCCTATTTTTTTGAAACAAGGTTTCACTGAGTTTCTGAACCTGGCTTTTAAATCGCAATCCTTCTGTTTCAGCCTCACAAATACTGGGGTTACAGGCATGAATCACCACACCTGGCCCCAACTGAGTCTTTATTATTATTTTTTGCAGTACTGTGGTGGAACCTATAGACACTCTCCCTCCAAGCTACACCCCCAGGCATATTTTTTCTTTACTTTTGTAACAAGGTTTCACTAGGTTGTGAAGTGCCTCATTAAGTAGCTAAGGCTACCTAAAGTCCTCTTGCCTCAGCCCTCCAAGTGCTGGGCTTATAAGCATGCACCACCACACCTGGATCCCGATTATATACTTTTAAGACTCCCTTTCCTCTTTCTTAAATGGAAATATAGAAGAATTAAGCAATACAGTACAAAATTCTGCGTAAACACTCAAGAAATTTTATTTACTATTAAAATCATCGTCATCATTATTGTGTGGGAGAGATGGAAATCAAAACAGTTCATTTGAAAATGAAAGTCTGATTAATACTTAATCATAAATACAAAAAGGAGCTGTAATATAATTCAAACACTAATCAGTGTAAGACAATTTTTGTTCCTGTATCAGAAAATAAGATAGCTATTTCTGGTAAGTGAGCCAGCTCTGTCAGGTTGTGTCCAGTGCGGCACATGTGAAGGTGTGGTTGGAATCTCCAGGGAGGTTCTATAGGCAGGTAATTCCCTAGGTCATGGATCTGGATGAATTCTGCACCTCTGTAGACCAAGCCCTCATGGGAGACGGATGTTGGTGATGGTGGACCTGGGTGAGGTCCAGAGCAAATCTGAATGACATGCTCCATCCTAGGCACCACATCTGAAGAATACAGACAAACTAGACATTATTATAAGAATTGTGATAAAAAAAAAAGTTGAAAGATCAGAAACTGGTTTAAATGACAAGAGGAAGAATATCTGACATTTTACTTTTTGTGACTGGCTAATCACACTGTGGAAACCAAGGAGAAAATGAGACATAGAAGGATTCTAGACAAAGAAGGTAAAACAGATGAGTAAAGAAGGTGACCTAACTGAGGGAGGTGGGAGGGAGGAGGAGGGCAGCATCCTAATGCCCACGATGTACATTCACAAGCAAGTCACAGTCAGTCACTAAGACAAACGTGAGATGGAGGAAGGGGGAGAAAACGAGGTGGGAATTGGGAAGGGCTAAGTGAGTGTGTATGTGTGCCTCTTTCTGTACCTTGTGATGATGTGTGATTGCAATGAACCAAAAGAAAAATTAAAAGAACAAGAAGAATAGTAGGAGTTGGATGTAATCATGTAGATATTATGTTTGTTTTTAATATTACATAAAAACATTAAAATTGTTTCTTAAATCATCTTATTATTATTTAAGGAGTGCAGTACTTTTCCTCTGTCTTCCACATTTATGAAGAATAACTAACTTACAGATATTTAAGAATACTAATTTGGGATACTCAGCAGATGTCAAGTGCAAAAGTGTCAAAAATGTTTAGTATAGTGTATATTCAGTCTTGCTGATGTCCTAACTGGCATTGAAACAAGGGGTATTCTACCTCCAAAATACACTCCCATCTCATCTAATATTTTAATTTTGAAACAGGGTCTCACTAAGTTGCTGGCATCTTGTATCTAAGCAAGTGAATAATAAAATATTAAAATGAATGGGCAAGGACAGAGTCCATCTGGTGGATGTCCATGCATCCCAAGCCACAGTGTTAGGAAACTCTTATTCTTCTAGCAAAGGCTGCCACCTGCCATCATTCAGCTCATGCTTGTGATTTATGTTTAAGGCTTCAAGATCTGTTTAGAGTAGAACTTATATTGGTGCATTGTAATCACACATTGTGATGAGGTTTAGAGTTATAGGAACGAACATGCAAAAAGCACTTGGTGAGCCTCCTCTGAGTCCCACCAACTCCCTCCCCTTTTCAGAAGATAATGAGATGGGCACCCATTGATAAGTTCATATTTGTGCATAGCATCACTTGACATGTTTCCTTTATCAGATTCTCTTGCTGTCCTCCCCACCTCTTTCTCCTAGGACCACCCCATCACTCCACTGGGAATCCTTTATCTGAAGTCCCGCTTGTATTTAATTCCCCATCGATTCCACATATAAGCAAACAAATAGCCCTTTCCTTTAGTGACTGGCTAATATCACTTGCCACGATATTCCCTCAGCCTATTCATTTCCCTACAAATGACAAAATTTTGCTCCTACTTATATCTGAGTAAAATTCCATTGTGTGTATCTACCACATTTTCATAATGTATTCATTTGTTGATGGGCATGGAGGCTGGTTCCATAATTTGGGTATTATGAGTTATGTGGCTATAAACTTGGATATACATGTATCGATATAATACTCTGACTTCAATTCCTTTAGAAGCATATGCAGGAGTGGTATAGCTGGGTCATACAGTGGTTCCATTTCCAGTTCTGAGGCATCTCCACACCAATTTCCCTAGCAGCCATACTACTGTGAAGTTCTACTAACAGTGTGTAAGAGTTCCTATTTCCTCATACCCTTGCTAGCATTTATTATTGCTGTGTTCTTGATGACTGTCATTCTAATTGAGGTTAGATGGAATCTCTGTATAGTTTTGACTTGCATCTCCATGATTGTTACTGATTTGAGGTTGACTTTGAACCTGTGATCTTTTTGTCTCAGCCTCTTGAGTACTGGAGTGATAGGTATGCACCATCAGGCAAAGCTTTTAATGTTAATTTTTAAATAGTTATTGACTAACTTATTACATATATGTTACTGTGCTTCAACTTGAAAACTCTGTAATATTAAAATCTGCCTTTAAAACTAACATAGTAGTCTAGATAGATTCATAAACACTTATTGCGCAAATAAAACATGAGCAAATGCGACTCAATTTGCAAAACCACTAACATAATAAACTGAATGTTCAAGGAAAATCGAAGATGTAGTTGCATCATCAGCACACTAAATTGTAAAACTGTCCACAAGATCCAAGAGACAGATACACAGCCAAGATCTCAGACACACTTAATTTATTGTTCAGGACATTATATATATATATATATATATATATATATATATATAGTCATAATATATATATATATATATATAGTCATGATTTTTTCTAAAACTATTTTATCAATTTATATTATTGCATTATATTGTTAGATATAAATGCAAGAAATATGTAACTATAAGCAGAAGTAGTGGTTTATAAACAAATAACAGTATGATAATCCCGGGTGCCCTTTAAATGATTCTAATGAAACAACATCAAACCTTCAGATGCTGCCCCATTTTCAGTTGGGTTCCTTTTCTCTGCCAGACTCACTATTAAATAGATGACAAGTACCATGAATACAAATGCATTGCTTTATGGAGTGCTTTGTCATGCTTAATGTATGTACTCATTTTATAAGAAATAGGACCCAAGTATAAATTTAAATTTTACAGACAAATATAATTATTTGATTTGTGTGGTACGGAGGATGGAACACAGGGACATTCTACCTCCAAGCTGTACCCCCACCCAGATCTTTATATTTATTTTTATTTTGAAACCACGCCTTGCTGAGTTTCTGAGAGTCTCACTAAGTTGCTGAGGCTGGTCTCAAACTTACAATCCTCCAGTAAGAGCCTCCCAAGTACCAGGATTACAGGTGTGCACCATCACACCCGACTATTATTTATTAATATAATTATACAATGTGGGGTTTATCTATATATGTGAAAAGTGGGGTATTGGGTTGTATTTTCTAAAAATGCTTTTATATTGCCAACATATCCAGACACAGGTTACAGGAAACAAAATGTTGATCCATAGTAGGTATTTACTCTCTCTAAAATCTGTGGCCAAAATAAAAACCTCAAGGAGAATGCTGCAGGAGAAAGCACTTGAGCAGTAGACATGTGTAGGCATCCTACAGGGAGTGATACATTACAAACAAATTTATATCAAATGTTAATATGCAAACTTGAAATCAACTGTCAAATTAGGTTGTGCCTCTGTGGTTATATAAGCAAAACATTCTAAGTAACTCTCAAAGGCCCAGGGTTAAAAACTGAAGGTAAATGAGCTGTAGCATAGATTATGCAAGACCAGGTAGTATTATCGACACACTACAATCTCTCCATATATGGTCAATGACTGTGACAGGTGGTAGCACTGTAAAAGAGATGGGAATTAGAAAACTAAGAAATATATCTCTTTATTTCTTTGGTACTGGGAATGGAACCCAGGGGTTTTCTACCTCTGGGTTCCACTCCCAGACCTATTTTATATTTTATTTGGAAACAGAGTCTCACTAAATTGCTGAGAGCCTCACTACATAGCTAAGGCTGGCTACGAACCTACACAATCCTGTCTCAGCTGAAGAGATCAGAAAAATTCTGGATGAATGTTCAGGGAGATATGTTAGGAGGGGACAAAGAAGAATTGAGGAAGAAATCAGTTCCTATAGTGGTACGTCTGTGTATGAAGATATCACTACCAGTCTCACTAATATGTACCCACTGGGGGAGGGAGTAGGGTGTAATCCAGAGGGTAACACACCAAGTACTGTGTGCATATACATTTGAATCACTTTGAATCTCACTATGATATATAATGAAATGCCTTCATAGAGCATATAAATAAAATAACTTTAAATGTCCTTTTTTAATGGAATCTCCAATGTTGGAATACAAGGACGCTATAGGAAAATACATAAATTAAAGGAGAGTAAGAATGCCCCAAAATAGGTCCATAATACCTTACTATTTGCCAGTATAGGGCTGTTTTTCTATCTTTTGTTGTTATTGGTGTTTTTGTTGTTGTTGTTGTTTGTTTGTTTTTTGCTCTGTTTTGAAACAAGGTTGAGGACAAATTCATTTTCTTTTCTTGGTCCTCTTGTTGAATGATTCTGAAATCAGGTGAATCACTGTATTTTCCCCAAGCTTTACTTAGTGACTTGAAGTCTAAAATGATAGTTGGGTCAAGGAAAGACTTGTGACCACACAGGAGAAACAGCTGCAAAGACCTTTGCTAGGAACTGAGGTGTATTATAGGATGCATGCTAGAAGGACTTGAAGACAGGACAAACACTATCAGTGTGTCTGTGTCGTTGAAATTGAGTTTAGCTGATGGTTAGGTGATGTGATTTGCTGGGCAGCAGGCTACAAATAGCTCATTAAAAAGAAACGCACACATGCACACAAACAAGATAACAGAGCCCTCTAGAATCAGAGGAAGATGAAGAAGCAGCGTCCTGAATTTATCATTTTAGAGTATCTTTTAAAGTACAAAGACAACTTAGGTAAGCCTTCTTCTCAAATACTGCCCATTTGGATAAGTCTGGAGAGATCAGACAAATGAGGTGTGAGTGCTAATTGGTAAAAGTAATGTCAACTCTCAATTTTTTCCCTACATTTTTTTTTCTTTTTTTTTTTTTTTGCAGTACTGGGATGGAACCGAGGGACTTTCTATTCCTGGGCTACACTCTCAGACCTATTTTAGATTTTATTTGGAAACAGGTCACTAAATTGCTGAGAGCCTCACTAAGTACCTAAGGCTGGCTTCGAACCTGCGCGATCCTCCTGTCTCAGCCTCCCAAGCGCGGTGATTACAAGCCACCACAACGCCCGGCTTCCCTACATTTTTAAGGAACAAAGGGATAGCAGTAATTGTTTAAATAAAACGTGCTGTACGTGATTTGAGGAGAGTAGGTGTGAGAACTTTATGGTGAACAGAACTCACCCTTGCAGATGCTGCTAAATTCAGAGTAAAAATGTCACTAAATTTATCTCTTAAAAGTATCTATTTATACAACTGACCTACCTATTTATTACCGTTTCAAATTGTCACACTTTGAAATAGTAGTCATTCTATTCTAAGAAATTAACTTTTAGGGTTTTTTTTTTGAAGATTTAAAGAAGTTTATTAAAAGATAGAAATACAGAAAATAGAAATACAGCCCCATGCCAAAATGGCATGAGGGGGTGACTCGAAATGAATACACCCAACTTTTAGGTATTTCAAAACAGGAAAGATGAACATAAAGCCTGAAGCCGCCCGAATGCTTGGTCAGAGGGGCCTGAGAAATGTAGAGCTGCCCTTGCACGGACGATGGATGTGCAGTTTCTGCTTCCACAATTAACATGACACTTTTTCATCCTCTTAAAGTTGATAAACCTTGCACTGTAATTTCGATGAGTAATTGATCCTTGCAATGGAACACGAACAAGATCTCACTTAATTTTCAAACGGGGATGGAATTCTGCAAAGCAGAATGATGGTCATACCATTTCTCATTAAGGTCTCATTAAGGAGACTATTGTTCAACCTATTGAACGATAGTCTCTACATAGCTTTGTTTAAAGTAGGGATGGTTGTCATAATATTTCAAAAACACTTTGCTCCCACTGATCCTTAGCTTGAATATGTAGGGTTTGGGTTGACAGTGATTATCTGAATTCAGCCATGACTATTATTTTTCTATCATTAGAAGTATTTTAAATTAAAAATAATTTTATTCTTAAAATATACTCATTATTTTGGAAGTTAAGTAATGAAATATTCTCCCATGCATGTCATAGATATTCCAAAACTATTTTAGATTTTACATATACATATAATTTGAAAGTCTAATAAAAGAAAAATGTCAAATAACTAAAAAGATAATAAAAATAACATATTAAAAATTAAGGGAGACTTTAAAATTTAGTAGCAATTCTTTGTGGAATTCTGTTTCTTAATATTTTAATTGTAGACTCTTTTCTTCCTTACATTGTTATAAAATGTTATCATGTTTATGGTCAATTATATGAGAACATACACATTTTAAACTTGCCAGTGAGAATTTGTTTCCCAAATTCATTGTGCACTAAATGCAATGTGGTACAGTGGATTGATTCCTGAAGGAAAATACAAATGACATTAGTGGACTCAGTTACTGTGGGGCACTCCTGTAATCCCAGCACCTTGGAGGTGGAGATAGGATTATCACCAGTTCTAGGACAGCCTCAGCAACTTAGTGCAATCCTGTTTCAGAATAAAGCATAAGATAAGGCTGGGTTATAGTTTAGAGATAAAATTCTTTTGGGTTCAATTCTAAGTACCAAAGAATAAAAATAAAAAATACATTAATATAAAAATATATAGTGGACGGCTTCAATGCTGTTTTCTCGGCTGTGTCAAATGTACTAAGGTAGTCTAAGATATGATATTAGCAGATACTGAGGAAGGACACACCAGAACTCTCCCAACCATCTTGTAACCTTCTTGTGAGTCTCAAATGACTCCAATATATAAATATTTATAAAAATCTCCAGAACCCTGCCATCTATTTTTCTGTCTGCTGAAGAATTACAGTTATCTGTGTTTAAAATGTGACCTTATTTTGTAATTTGTGGCGAAGTGATTACAATCAATGTGTAATGTTTCCTTTAAAACATGCACAGTTCAATTTTTTGTCCTGCTACATTGCAAAATTGTGGTAAAAGATAAGTTTACTAATTGCTATGAGTCATTTTCATGTGTTTATCAAATAGTATTTTCTATTTAACGTGCCATAAACTGTTTTCTTAATTCATTACACAGTGATCAGTTAGAAGTGAGTACAAAAGGAAGAATAGTCCTTACAAAAATAGGCGACCTATAGCTCGGATTCCAGAATTGGGATCATAGATTTTGACATTTCAGAACTTTTGTGAAGTTCCACACAAATGGATTGAATCCCATGAGGATGAGGATGGTGATTCCTTCCCTTAGATACAAGTCTCTACCACAGAGCAGTGCACATATGCCGTGTGCCAGCCAAGTAAACAATTGAGCAATATCTGTCACGGATAATGCACTCTACCTGCCAGATGTTAAAGCGCTAGACTTGCTATGTGGATTCTGAACCGATTACAGCCGTCATGAATTAAAATCACTATCTGTTGGGGAATGGGTAGAGATTAAAATGTTCAGTGAATCTTCACCTGGAATACTCTGGGACACATCAAATTGTATGAAATCGATAGTCCATAGTTAAAGGATGGCTTCAGATGTTTCACTGAAGATTGAGCTGGAGGGAATTCAGATAAACATTATTATAAATGCTTAAACTACCATGAAATAAAGAATACTGATGTCACCACACAAGGAGAAATACTTAAGGGATGGGACAGGAAGAGCAAGTGTGGTTCAACTTGAGGTTTGTCAGGAAGAGCTTAAAACACAGGAGAAGCGAAGAAGGTTTATTTCTACCCTTGTCTCTAAAAACCAGACCTATAAAGAAATGGTATAGTTGGCATGGGGGCACATGCTTGCAATCCCAGCATTTGGGAGGCTGAGACAGAAGGATCTCACTTCACGGACAGCCTCAGCTACTACTTAATGAGGCTTTTTGCAATCCAGTGAAGGCCTGATTCAAAATAAAAAAAATAAGTAATAGGGCCAGGGGTGTAGCTCAGAGGTAAAATTCCACTGGCTTCTATCCCCAGTGCCACAAGAGAAAAAGAAATGGTTATATGCACTTAATAAAAAATAATTCTTCCTAACAAAACACAGAAATGGTTATAATACAGTGTAGCCAGGCAAAGACTGAAGGTGTATATTAAAGATGGCTTCCATGGTAGATGGGTGAAAATACACCCCGAGGCAGGAGTCTGCAAGAGTCCCAGGGTAGGGGCTGTGGGTCTGAAGCCAGACTCAGAGTTCCAGTGAGAACCAGACTGCAGTATTCAGACTCAGAGCTCCAGGGAGAATCAGCTTCCCAGCTTCCTTTGCTAATGGCATCTCTGGCATCTACCAACACATGTCTGGTGTTAATACAGTGCTCTGTAGGTACTTTCTGAACTAAGTTTGGTTAAGTATTTGTTCATCCATGCAATACCTATTCTTAGAATGTTATATCGAAGGCACTAATGCAAGGGAGATGATCCATCATTAAAACAGCATATCCTCGGTCTTTGTGGAGCTTATATTCTATTGAGGGAAGAAATAATCATGAAATCACTGAGTCAGTGTATTCAGTATGCAGAGAGTGGAAAGAGCTTATGAGAAACACTAAAATGAAGTGAGAAAGACAAGAAAGTATAGATATGGGAGCCATTCTTATTTTCTGGGTAGTTAGAATAACCTTTATGGATAAGATAATATTGGAGTGGGTTGGTAGAGGAAGGGAAAAAAAAAATGGTGGCTTAGTTTCTTGGGGCAGATCTTAATAGCAGACCCAACAGCTATGCAAAGGTTCTGAAGTGGGCTGAGTCCTCTCTAATAAAGCAAATGACGTATAGTAAAAAAAGGAGGAAATCAGATCAGATCATTGATAAGGATTTGCTGAGCAGAATCTTGTTTCAGAGCAAAATTAGGGACCAGAATGTTACATAGCTAGATGGAAATGAGTAGGTCAGGGCAAACCTAGAATGGACCTGAGGGAAAGTTAAGCAGCCCCCATGAATGGAAATGTGATACTCCCCACTTCGCTAAGGTTAGAGAACCATAATTAGAAACTACAGGGACAACAGGAGGCTGAACTTAACTGCGTACATAACCCCTGTAGGATTTTGCATAGGCAATGATAGGAAAGTTTCAAACACACACACAAAAACAAAACAAAACAAAACAAAACAAAAAAACAGTACAGACTCACTACGCCATGGCTCAGTAAGAGAACGTGACCTCCCTAGATGCACATACATGAGGGGGAAGATTTTAAGACTAAATAAAGCTCACCACCTGGAAGACGTGCCCTCGTTTTTCTTGCTTGCTCTTGAAAGCTGCCCACTGAATTTTCTGGAATGGACTCCTTTGTTCCATGCTGATTTCCAATCCAGACCCTTTTATTCAAATGGAACTGAAGTCTTTCTCCACAATGAACTCCTTTAGCATAGCTCCCCATCTTTGACACTGTTTCCTCATGCCCCTAAATGAACATCTTACATTCCTTATTTGTGCTATTATTTATTTTTTTAAGTTTTTTTTTAATGTGTACATTGTAGTCATACATCTTAATGGGATAAAAGACTTGTGGAGCCATCCATGCACACATCACCCAATTTGCCCTTACCCAATTTCCACCCCATTCCCTCCCCCGCCCTTCTTCTCACGTTTGGCTTAGTGACTGACTTTGATATGTTTGTTAAAGTACATCATATGCATTAGAGAATTTCCCCCTCCTCCCCAACTCCTCAGTTAGGTTGCCTTATTTGCTCATCTATAGACGCTCCTTCTCCGTCTAGAGTTCCTCCTATGACTCATTTTCTCCCTAGCTTCCACTTTTTGATTAGAATCTTTCAGGAAAATGGAAGAATGAAGAAAGAGGCAATACTGTACTGCCTATAATAGATTTTTCGAAGCCGGGTGTGGTGGCGCACGCTTGTAATCCCCGCGCTTGGGAGGCAGAGACAGGAGGATCACGCAGGTTCGAAGCCAGCTGTGCGTGCTGGCTTAGGAGACCCTGTTTCCAAAATAAAAATGTAAAAATAGGTCTGGGAGTGTAGCCCGGATGTAGACGGGCTTCCAGGAACCCCAGTACCACACACACACACACACACACACACACACAAATAGATTTTTCTAGGAGAAATTATCACTGGATCACAAGCATGCTACTGAGAGTGTGGAATACAATGGAGAAGCTCATGCAAGGGTGAAAACACATGGCTCTGGCACTGCTGAGTGTAATGTGTCTATTGCACATTGGGGAGGTCAGAATGGAGATGGAAAAATCAGTGGAAGGGGACAGAGCCAGCAATGGCATGGAACGAGGGGGTCCTGGACACTGTAAAGGCTGCTAAGTACCATGCAGAGTGGATTTCTAAGAATGTCACAATATTTGCTGATCAACTAGGTGACAGGTGTGAGGGAAACAAGCTGAAAATTACTAAAAGGTCATTTGACCAACTGGAAATATGCACAGGGAAAAGACATGTGGGAGGTATTTTTGGATCAGAGGCAAAATGGAACTCAAAATGGTGTGTGGACTCTAACTCAAATGAGAAATCTGTGGCACACAGCCCTAATTCCAGGCCTTGGGAAGCTGAGAGAGGAGAATGCGGGCTCGAGGACAGCCTTGGAAACCTAGTGAGACTGTGTTCCCAAAATAAATGGTCTGGGAGTGTAACTCAGGGGCGGAACACCCTTGAGTTCTATCCCAGTACTACACCCCCACAAAAAAAAAAAGAGAAAAAAATTACAGATAGTATATACAGTTGTGTGACATGGCTTGGGTTCTCCAAAATAGAGTTTGGGGCAAATATTTTGTGCTAATGGTTTATTTGAATCGCCCAGACCATCAAGCTCCTAAATTTCTAAAATATTTAATCTTTAATAAAGAAACAGACATAAACACAGAATTTCTGGAAGAGTTTACATGGTAACCGTAAGAAAAGAATCAACAATAAAGTTTTCTTTAGAGTACCATTTAAAGTAGAATAATAAACACGTAAAAATAAGACGTAAGCTATCCAGACACAGAAACAAAGGTCAGAAAATAAATCCCTATCTTTCAATAATCCCAATTAAAATTTAATTCTATCCACTTTTATCTTCGTTAGCTTTTTATGCATTGTACAATTTTGATTGGATGGGAAATGGTAAGTTATTTTAGACATGGGCACAAGGCTGTAAATAAATGGAAGTCGGGGGATGCTCCTCATCACGCCAGTCACATCAGCTTCTGTCTTTTCCTCTACTTGAAATCTGCTAAAATGGATGTCAAATATGAACAGCAGTTGATACCTCCTGTATAAATATCTCATCTCTCTTAACAAATTATTACAAACTAAGTGTCTTAAAAATAACAGAAATTTATCCTTTCACAGTTGGAGAGACAAGAAGTCCAACATCAGAGGGTTGGCTGAGCCGACTTCTCTGAGGCTTTGAGAGAGAATGGCTTTCATGCAACTCTCCAAGCCTTTTCTGGCTGCTCCCAAGCCTCAGTTCAGCTTGCAGCATTCACTCTGACTTCATCTTCATAAGACTCCCCACTCTGCCTCTGCACGCTCTCTTAATGGTCCTCTCTGAGGTCACAGGCACTGGGCTGAGGGTCCACTCTACCCCAGAACTTTAATGGCCCTGCATGGGCCCTTGTCCCAGGTGAGCTCATGTGCTGTGGTTTCAGATAGACATAAATCTTGAGGGACATTATTCAATGTGCTACGAGTCCCATCGGTACACATTTCCTTTTAGTGTTCAATTCTGCAGCTTTCTTTGATCCTTTTATAATTTTCTTGGCTTCTTTCATAATCCTTCTTGACTAGTAGTATGTATTCTTGTGATTTATTAAGTGAACATATTTAAAACAATAATGGAATTTTGATAATGACTGTCTCATGACCAGGGGGGATTCATTTGCAGTGTGTGTTTTAGCACTGAATAGCAACTCACTCATATATGTAGTTGTTTTAATTAAAATAGAATTTTATTCTGAATTTCAGAAGTGATCATCATTCTACTTCACAAATTTACTAACAGTATTTGGTTTATAGGAAACTAATAGATATAAAAACTTGCTGTTTATGCTGGGTGACATGGAGCACATTTAGGAAACTGAATTGTAATTAGTATGCATACGATTATGCTATGTGTCTAAACATAAAAGACTCAACTTTTATAAACATGTAAAAATAAAACGTAAGCTATCCAGACACAGAAACAAAGGTCAGAAAATAAATCCCTATCTTTCAATAATCCCAATTAAAATTTAATTCTATCCACTTTAATCTTCGTTAGCTTTTTATGCATTGTACAATTTTGATTGGATGGGATACAAGTGTACACAAAGTGTACACTTGTATCTAGGATAACCTGACATGACCACTGATGTCAAACCTCATTTAACATTAATGGATTAATGGTGATAATTTTATTCTGATTAGGACTGAAAGTATCATGGATTGCAAGTTTCCTGCATTGGAATTAGGAGCATCTCATTCTTCCACAATATTTCCATGTTACAAAGCTTTACACAATTAACAGTTTCAGAAACATATGTGAAAACCAAGTAAATCCTTTCTATTCTAAGAAAATAGTCAATTACTCAAGTTTTGCAGGTCAATCCCATAATAGCAATACATATATATATATATATATATATATATATATATATATATATGATGTTTCTTGTTATTCAATTGGGTAAAACATAATCACTAAATATTATAACTATTTTAATTGATAACCTATACTTTAAACGTTCCATCTATTCATAACAATGCAGAATCAAGTGATTTCATTAGAAGCCTGCCTTATAGGCTACTGACTTTCATAAACTTCTTAGCACTAGATAAACATGCTTATCATTAAACCATCCCTTAAGAGTTGAGACTATCAGCGGAGCATGGTGGTGGTGGCACATGCTCATAATCTCAGCATTGGGGAGGTGGAGGATCACAGCTCGTGGACAGCCTCAGCTACTTAGGGAGGCCCTTTGCAACTCAGTGACACCGTTTCAAAAATTAAAAAAAGACCAAATAGAGGGCTGGGTGTGTATCTCAGAGGTACAATGCCCCTGGGTTCCATCTCCATCTCCAGTGCCGCAAATAAATAAAAAATTATAAAAAAGAAGAGGTGTGGCTATCAGATTTATTCTATGTGTTTTAAATATTTAAAATAACTATATAAAACATAATTCTGGTTTCAGGCAATATTTCTGTTGTAATGTTGTAATGAGTACACATCAGTATCTTCTGTGCCATTTGGCATAGTGGCATAAACCTAAGAAGATTATCGGACTTAATTAATATTGATGTAATAGCGTTTTTGATGAAGGCTCAGGGAGTTATCAAGTGGTTGTTATGTTTGAATTTAGATTTGCTGCATATTCCAATTCACTATTGTTTTTAAGCCTCTGCTGTTTCCATAGTTACAGCATGAAGCTCACCACCTCTTCATTTGTAATACGCTAAAGGATAACTTTATAATATTTGACAGTATAATCTTCACTGAATATACACTCATAAAATCAATTTTTATTTTACTACCAAACACTATAAAACATGAACTCATGAACAAGAATTTTTGATATTGAACATAAGTATTAATACATTAATTATGTCCTAAGTGTTCTTATTAGAACTAAAAGAAAGAAAAAAAATTTAGCTTAGTTGATTTTACTTTATTACAATTAATTTTATTATTATTTATGTTACCATCATGTATCTTTATTTGTGGTACTGGTATTAAACGCAGGAACATTACACCTCCTAGATATCCCCTTACCCCTTTTTATTTATTTGTTTTTATTTTAAAACAGGGTCTCTCCAAATTGCTGAGGGACTCACTAAATTGCTGGGGCTGTCCTGGAGCCTGTGGTCCTCCTATCTCCGCCTACCAAGTACCGGGTATACAGAGTTGTACCACCACACATGGTACCCATTTGTTTGTACGGTGGGGAGGTTGGTCTTGAATTCAAGTCAGTGATTTAAAATTAAGATACAACATGGGATCTCCTACATCAGGCACAGCGTTTGTTGAGTTTGGAACAGAATGTTTGACAGATGCTGGGTTTTCCTTCCTCTTTCCCGTATCTCACACCTCTAAGTGGAGAGTAAACGTCCTGCATTCCACCTTCATCCTTGATTCTGAGCCTGTCATGATTAGTTCTCACTTTGTGCACTGAAAATGCAGGGATAACAGGAGGAAGTTCTTGGCTTCTCCCAGCAAGGATGTGGAAACAGATCAGGCAGGATGCCCTGAGAATTAATGGAACTGTGTCTAAAAGAGGATCAGACGCTTGCCAAAGTAACAGTCAAGGCATCTCTCAGAGTATCTGTTTATTTTAATTAATTCTTTTCTGAAAGAGTCAAGCATAGACAATAGCAAAAGAAGGCAATAGAGTACCTTCATCCAAAATCCAATATTGCTAAGAAAGATTGTGTTGGACGTGTGTGTGTGTGTGTGTGTACATGTGTAGTGATACTGGAAACTGAACCCAGAGGCATTTGATTCCCAAGCTATACCCCCATCCCTATTTGTATCTTTATTTCTTTATTTTGAAACAGGTTCTCACTAGTATGATGAGAGTCTACTTGTAGAGGCTCTCCTCAAGCCTGAGATGCTCCTGTCTCAGCCTCCCATGTTTCTATTATTCTGGTGCTTTTCAGAATCTGATGGGAGCATTTGCAATATTCAGGTTTTGTTAGGCAACTGACTCAGCCAGATCATCAGGAACTTTCTACCTGTGCCTGCCAGAAATTGGCTTATGACTTCAGAGGCTAATGACTGTAATGCACCAGTCATCTGTTGTGCTGAAATGTCTTATTAAGAGACACAACATGATAGTTTTTTTAATGAAAAAGAAATACAGTCTGTAAAGAATGCTTTCATTCTCATGAGGTGAAGGAATTTTGTTCTCAGTTTACAACCAAACACTATTATCAATATCCCCTGGAAATTATACTTAATTAAAATGCTCTAGTCATAAAATCTGCCAAATAAAAACTTGGTTAGTGTTTTTTTCAATTAACTACATTTAATTAGAATTATGTAATATGGAGTGGATCTACTTTGTAGCTTATCCTTATCAAAGAGATTGTGTTTTGATCAAAATAAAGAACATATTAGAAAAAATAATGGATATCAGTGGAATATGAGGCTCTTTTTCCCAAATTAAGTCATTATTTGGCTGCCACAGATAAAGGGACAGGTGGCACATTCTCATTCTTTCTGTGCTTCATGAGTGTACCCCCAGGACATCTGCACGCTACGGGCGATAACCTGTAGCCTTGTTTTTACGTGGAAGCATAGGGCAACTTCATGTCTCTGCTATTCTCCAACTATCACTGAGCTATTTTAGGGAATACAGCCTGAACAGGAAAAGCCTAAACAAAACAAAAATCTGACATGTAAGGCTGGTGATTTATGAACTGTATTTTCTTCAGTGAAAAAAGGCATACAAATTTCCAGCATCCAGTCACTGTGCAACAGGATCCTGACCTAATGTTTAAAAGGAAAGGAAAAAGGTGTGCTAGTTTGCTACCAGAAAAATGTCATGATCAAGGTCTGCTGTCTACTATTCTCTTTGAGGTTAAAGCCATCATTTCCATGAGTCATGTGTGTGTGTTTGTGTGTGTATGTTATGTTTAACCCAAAGATATTCTATCTTTAAGCTAAACCACCAGCTTTATTTTTATTTTAATTTTGAAACAGGATCTCCAAAAGATTCTGAGGGTTTTGAAATAAGTTGCTAAGGCTGGCTTCAAACCTGCCATCCTTCTGTCTCAGTATTCCATGAACTAGAACTACAGGGAGATGTCACCATGGCTGGTGGATTTTGGCAATTGTGATACAAGAACTTCATCCCAGGCCACAGCAAATCACACATCACAAATCGAAAAGGAATGTCTGAGATGTTCCATACTTTCAATTGCAGGTTAGTATTAGTCTATTTCAAGTAGAAAACTTTTCCTGTTCCTAAATCCTTAATTATTTGTTATTGGTGCATTGTTGTCATGCATCTTAACGGAGTACAAGATGGTGGAGGCATGCCTGCACACATCACTCATTTAGCCCTTCCCCAATTTCCTCCCCATTGCCTCTCCTCTCCCTCCTTCTCATGATTGCCTTACTGCTTGACCTTGATATGTTTGTGAATATACATTATGTACATTATGGAATATACTTCTTCCACCCTTCAGTCCCCCTCAGTTAGATCACCTTATTTGCACATCTATGATTTCACCTTCTTTGTTTAGAGTTCCTCTTTTTCTCCCTAGCTTCTGCATATTAGAGAGAGCAACTCTATTTTTAATATTCTGAGACTCACTAATCTCATTCAGCATAATGATCAAATCCTTGATTACTTAGAGTATTAATTTTGCATTGCAATTCCACCTAAACATAACAATTTGGGGGTGTGCTTTTATTGCTGTATCATAATCTCACATTGTAATGCAGATCATGTGGACAGAGACATACATGCACATGACTCTGGGTGCCTCCATGCTTCCCATTTTCCTCCCTCCCAATACAGAGCACCGAGATTGATGTTGGTAGATATTCACATTTAAAATATCAAGAAAAACCAGGTGTGGTGGTGAACACCTGAAATCCCAGCATTTGGGAGGCTGAGATAGGAGGAACTTGGTTCATGGACAGCCTCAGCTACTTGGTGAGGTTCTCTGCAACTCAGTGAGATGCTGTTTCAAAATAAAGAATTAAAAAAAAAATAAGGCTGGGGGTATAGCTCAGAGATAGAATGCCCATGGGTTTCATCCCCAGTACTACAAAAATAAATAAATAAAATATCAAGAAAAATATATCTGCACAACTTTATATCTTGCCAAATTATAAACTAAGTGAAAGTGTAATAAATGATTTTATAGACATAAAAATAATAAAATTCTGTCTCCTTGCACATGGTTGTCAAAAACTTAACATGAAAATATGTGTTCCAATCAAAAACTTAACATGAAAATGTGTTCCATTAAAGTAGAGAATTAAACCTAAAATGCATTAGATCTAGCTAGATCTAATAAGGTCACTTGCAGAAAGTTAAATTTAATTTTATTCTCAAACAGTTCCATACACAGTTCATCCCTTTCTCTTTTTAGTTTTCTCTCCTCTCATTCAATTGATAATTTGATTCCATGTTTTAATAAGAAGTGAATGAAATGGAGATGCAATATCACAACATCAGATAAACTTTACATTCCTAAAAGAGTCCTTTTTTTCCACACAAAAACAACCAATAATCAAAGGGCTGACTTTCCTGAACAAAACTGGATATTGGGCAAACCAGAATAGAGGAATCAGTCATAATAAATTGCTCAAATGATCCCATTCCACCTTTTATTATGGAAATAGGCCATGTCCACAGAAATTTCATTATTTGAAAGCGGATTAAAATAGTTCCATAAAAATATCATGGATTCAGCTAAGGAAGGGAGTGTGTGTTAAGAGAATAGAGGCCAGATGTGCACCACACTTAGAAAATGAGAACCAGTGTCTGTTAAAAAAACAAAAAACAAAAAAAGATGAAGGAACAAGAATCTCTGTATCCATAGCTTATAGGGCATCTGTGTCAATCTGGAGCCAAAGGACAAAATACTTAGGTTAGAGATCATTGGGACAAGGGCAATTCCAGAAACACCTACTACTGAAAACCTTTTCCAAGCAGTTTTGCTCTAGGAAACCATTACAAATAGAAGAATAAAAAACTCCAGGGAAAAATAAAACTTAAAAGCCAAAATCACATTAATAATAAAACCAAATAAAGACAGCTCAGGGAAAGAAAAGTACAAGTCTATATTGATGAACTGAGACACAAAACTGCTAAACAATACCAAGAAAACCATATACCATGACCAAGTAGGGCTCATCTCAGTGATGCAAGGCTGGTTCAACATATAAAAATCAATTTATGTAATTCACCACATAAACAGAACCAAAGACAAAAATCACAAGATCATTTTGATAGACTCTGAAGAAGCATTTGACAAAATCCAACATCCATTTTTGTTAAAAGTACTGCATAGAATCAGAATAGAAAGAATACACTTCAACATCATATACAATAGGCCCACAGATGACATCATATTAAATGGGAAAAATCTGAGAAAATTTCCACTAATAGCAAGAACACGGATTTTTATTATCACCACTTCTTTTCATTATATAACTTGAAACTCTATCCAGTGAAATAAGGAAAGAAAAGGAAATTCAAGGAGTACAAGTATGAAAGGAAGAACTAAAGCTATCCTTATTTGCAGATGACATGATATTCTCCTTAGAAATCCCAACAAACTCAACCAAAAAGCTTATAGAACTGACCAGAAAAATTCAGAAAAATCCTAAGATATCATAAGATTTTCTGTATATGAACCATAAATCCACTGAAACAGAAATCCAAAAAACACTTTCACTCAGGATATCCCACAGGAAAAAAAAATACTTAGGATAAACCTAAACAAGGAAGTAAAAGACCTCTATAAATAAAATTACAAAACATTGAAAAAAGAAATTAAAGAAGACCTTAGAAGATGGACAGAACTTTTATGTTCTAGGATAAGCAAAATAAATATCATGAAAATGGCCATTCTTCCAAAAGTGATCTACAGATTCAATGCAATACCCATTAAATTACCAAGGTCATTCCTCACAGACATAGAAAAATCAGTCTTTAAATGTATTTGGAACAATAAAAACTCAGAATAGCCAAAGTAGCTGCCAGGAACAAGAACCATGCAGGAGGAATCACAATACCTGACTTTAAAGTATACTACAAAACCATAGTAATAAAAAGAGCATGATACTGGCACAAAAACAGACACGTGGACCAATGGAGCAGAATAGACGAGTCAGAAACAAATCTGCACACTTACAGCCAATTGATTTTTTACCAAGGGGCCAAAAACATACATTGGAATAAAGATAGTCTTTTCAACAAATGGTATTGGCAAAACTGGCTAACCATTTGCAGAAAAATGGAAATAAATCCCAATTTCTCACTCTGCACAAGAGTCAATTCAAGATGAATCAAAGACTTGGAAATCAGACCAATATCATGAGGATTCTTGAAGAGGGAATAGGCCACTGTAACACATAGGCATAGGCAAAAACTTTCTCAACAAGACCCCAAAGGTACAAGATACTAAAATGCAGATTAACATTTGGGATTGCATTAAACTGAAGAGCTTGTGTAAAGCAAAGGAAACTATCAAGAACTTAAACAGAGAGCTAACAGAATGGAAGAAAAAATTGCCAACTATTCCTCCAATAGAAGACTAAAATCTAGAATATATAGAGAACTCTTGAAATTCATCTCTAGGTACACAAGTAACCCAATCAAAAGTGGGCAAGTGAACTAAACAGATACTTCACAGAAGAAGAAATGTACAGTAATTTTATGAAATGGCCAGTAAATTTATGAAAAAATGCTCAAAATCATTAGCAATCAGAGAGATGCAAATCAAAACTACCCTGAGATTTCACTAACTCCAACTAGAATAGCAATCATTAAATACACAAACAACAACAAATTCTGCCAAGGATGCAGAGAGTAGGAATTCTAATACATCATTGGTAGAATTGCAAATTAGTGTAAGCACTTTGGAAAACAGTATGGAGAATCCTCAGAAGAATGGGAACAAACCTACCTTATGATCCAGCAATACTACTTCTGGATATCTACCCAAAAGAATGGAAAACAAACTACCAAACTGATGCATGCATATCTATGTTCATAGCCTCACGATTCACCATTGCCAAACTACGGAACCAGCCGTATGATATCCATCAACAGATGAATGGGTTACAAAACTATGGGATATGTAAACAATGGAATTTTACTCAGCCATACAGAACAAAACTATATCATTTGCAGGGAAATGGTGGAACTGGAGAACATTATGCTAAGTGAGATTAGTCAGCCACAAATAGTAAAAAAATGGATGCATCTTCTAATATGTGGAAGCTAGGGAGTAAAAGGGTCATAGGAGGAACTTTGGATGAGAAAAAAGAAACCATAGTTGAGCAAATAAGGTGACCTGAGGGAGATAGGAGGAGGAAGAGAGAAATTCCCTAATGTACACGATATACATTCACAAACATATCAAAGTCATTTGCAAAGCCAAACATAAAAAGGAGGGAGAGGGGAGGGAATGGGGTGAGGATTGGGGAAGGACGAAAAGTGTGATGTGTGTATGTATGCCTCTACCATCTTGTATCCCATTATGATGTATGACTACAATTCACCAATAAACAATTAAAAATAAATAAAAATTTATAAAATGTGATACTGTTAAGCCATTTGACTTCATAGTGAATACTATTTACATGATCAAATGGTTTAAACAGTACATCATATATATCACATATATATTCATACACACACACACACACACACACACACACACACACACACATATGGAAATTAAATGCAGGAATGGATTTGGGACCACCTCATTATATAACCCAGACATGATTTGCATAGCTTATGGAATGGAATGAAATAAATATCCAGACATAGCATTCATTTTTACACTAGATTAGAAGTTGACTTAAGGTCATAGTGATTGTGAAAATATAGTTGATCAGAATCTATCTGCTTTTTACAGTTTAGTATATCTTTAACAAATAAAGCTAGCCAATTTGAATGTAAAGGTAGGAAGGCATGATGTCATCAAGATGAGCATACTGCTAGAGGGTGAATATGGAAGAAAGGAGAGAGGAGGGTGTGCCTGACAGCACACTTCCAGCTCACTTTCTTTCTGATGAGCACAGACATGTGAAGACCTCCAGCCTGTGTTAGTCCCCTCGTGGGTTCCACCTCCTTCTCCTCCACCTGTTCTGCTTCTGCAGGCTCCTGGTACCTTTCCCAGAAAGTCTCTGAAACACACCACCTGCAGGAGTGAATTTGCTCCTAACAATATGTTTGCTATTTGATATTTTTTAAAACAGATTTCTTTTTAAAAGAAGAAAGGAGAAGGAATGGAGGATGATGTGACTCCTGGCTGCAGTTAATGCCTTTGATATTTTGTTTTTCTAATGAAGATTCCACTTACCTCTGGGTGTCATGATATCCATAGTCCCCCTATTTTTTTTGATTACCAAATGTTGAATTTCGATTCAGATAAATCTAGATATTATTTGAGAAACTGTATAATCAGGTTCTAAATTTTAGTGTGTATTGTAGAAAAATGGGTATGTGTTATGTTGAGAAATAAAACATGAGTTAGGTAACACTAACATCTGTGCTCCACCTATTGAAATCTGTGAGTGATTTTAATCATGCAGTAGCTTTTAAACTGGATTCTTCCAAGGTTTCCATACTGCTATCCTCAGCATATAGACTTTAGAGTTCCATTTGTTCTTTTATGTCCAAAGTGGCCATTGAACCATCTTTAATGTATCCTTCAGAAACAGGGCTTTAGAAAGGTTTATATGAGAATGCTTATAATTACTGTGGTCTTGCTTGTCAATTGATATTTTAACAAATATTGGACATATCATTATATAGCTCAATATTGGTTTTCTTAAAAGTAAAGCAATTATTCATAATAACATAGACTTAAAGGTGATATTTTTGTTCTTAAAATGAACAAATAATAGAATTTCTTTCTTATTTGCTTATAGAATATTTTGGGTAAGTTAGTTTTTAAGTTAGTTCTTATTCTAAAAATATTTGTAAATAGTAATTTCAATAAATAATTGAGTATAATGTAGCTGGGCATAGTGGCACATGTTTGTAATCCCTGTGCTTGGGAGGCGGAGACTGGAGGATCACGCAGGTTCAAAGCCAGCTGCACTGGCTTAAGAGACCCTGTCTCCAAATAAAATTATAAAAAAAGGGCTTGGAGTGGAGCCTAGAGGTAGAGGGTCTTCCAGGAGCCCCAGTACCACCACCACTAATAATAATAATAATAATAATAATAATAATAATAATAATAATAATAATAATGTATAATCTAGAGATCATAAGAAATTAATATCACTCCTTTATATTATTATTCTGCTCATTCATTTAGCCAGTAATTCACACACACCTTAATGCAGTAATTTACTTATTCAATTAATCAAATGATAATTTAATGAAGAGGCAACATGATCTAATGTTGTTAATATTTGAAAATATACCAAGTAATGTATACTTGTATAAATATACTACTTTGAATCTTAATATGGTATATAACTATAATGTGCCAATAACTGTATTTTAAACACAAAAATCATAAATTCAGAAACAAAACTGTTTGAATCAGTTTCTTGGTAAACAAATTAATCTCACTCTGCCCAACTTCTTTCTAGAAGAGATATAAAATACACTTATATTGTGGGATTATTAATTTTAATTATAGCAAGTGTAAACCACTTAGAAGACTGCATGGCTCCTAATAATCACTAAATACATTTATCATAAATAAACATATGCATTTAACAAAGATATATAATTTTCACAAATGCTATATATAGCTGTTATATATCATTAAAAAGCAGAAAAGAGAAAAGTGGGACTACACCAAACTAAAAAGCTTCTGCAAAGCAAAGTAAATAAATCTCTAAAGCACATGATGTAATTAAACAAACATATCAAAGTCAATCACTAAGCTAAGTATAGAAAGAAAGGAGGGGGAGGGAATGGGGAGGGATTGGGTCAGCACTAACTGATGTGTGCATGTATGTCTCCACCATCTTTTATTCCAATAAGATGTATGACTACAATTAACCAATAAAAACAAAAAAAGAAATAACCAACAGAGTGAAGAGAAAACCTATAGAATTGAAAAAACATATGATCAACTAAAGATCTGATAAGGAACAATATCCAAAATATATAAGAAATTTCTCCAATTCTATAGCAAAGACACAAAGGAAAATAATTAAAAATTAAGCAAAGAACTTGTAAAGATAGTTCTTAAAAAAGAATATATCAATGGCCAGCAGACCTAAGAACAGATTTCCAATATCACTAATCATCACAGAAGTGCAAATCAAATCTACAAATAGGTATCACCTCACATCTGTTAGAATAAACTTAATTAAACCAAACAAAAATTACAATTGCTGATGAGAGCATGCATAAGTTGAAGCCCTTCCACACTTTCTGGAGATATAAAACAGTATAGCTACTAGGAAAATAGTATAAAAGCTACTCAAAATATTAAAAATATAACTGTTGTAAGATTTGGCAATGATATGCTAGATATTTTTTCAAAATAATCAAGAACAGAATCTTAAAAACATATTTGCACTCCTGTGTTCACTGCAGCCTTATTTACAATACTCAAAACAAAGAAACAATCTAACTTTCATGGTCATAAAAGTGAACGGGATGTGATACATACATACAATGGAATATTATTCTAACATATGTCATTCATTTGGCACTGGGATTAAACCCAAGGATATTCTACCTCTGAACACCACTAGCCTTGTCTTAATCTTTTTTATTTTAAAAATGAAGTCACACTAAGTTTCCAAGACTGTCCTTGAAGCTGCAATCATCCTGTCTCAGCTTCCTAATTATTGAAATAACAAGTGCACCACCATACTTAGCTTGACTTAACAACTTTTTTTTTTTTTTTGGTGGTACTGGGGTTCCCGGAAGCCCTTCTACCTCCGGGCTACACTCCCAGACCTATTTTACACATTTTTTATTTGGAAACAGGGTCTCTTAAGCCAGTGTGGCTGGCTTCAAACCTGCGCGATCCTCCTGTCTCTGCCTCCCAAGCACGGGGATTACAAGCATGTGCCACCATGCCCGGCGACTTAACAACTTTAAATGCTGTATACAGGTGTTCTTTTAATCTGGTAATGCTGTAAAATATTACTTTTATTTCTACAAAGATATTTTATATTTATATATTTTATTATTAACTTCAAATTAGAGAATTTATTTCTGCACATATCTGACTGTGATGTTTCCATTCATACTTTTGTAAGTTATCCATATCTCATATTTTTGATAAAAAAACTTAAATGTCTGTTTGTGTAAATGGATTAATTCCATAGCCAGGTAGTGTATTTCCCTTTAGTGTAAGTATTTTAGGTCACCTGTACCTACCTCTCTCCTGATTTCTCTTTCTTTGGGAAAAATAAAATAATGATTTTTCAATGCTAACATCTCCAATTTTTTTTCCAGTACTGGGGATTAAACCCAGGGGCATTCTACCTCCAAGCTACACACTCAGCCCTATTTTTTATTCTTTATTTTGAAACAGGGTCTCACTGAGTTGCAAAGGGCCTAAGTAGGAGATGAGGCTGTTCACAAACTGTGATCTTCCTGTCTAAGCCTCTCAAATGCTGGTATGACAAGCATGTGTCACCACACCCAGCTTATCATCTCTATATTTATAATTACTTTAAATTTACTTATTTATTGACTTGAAGTCAATCAAAATCAAACTTTTACTTTTTTAAAAAATGAATGCATGTTTTATGTGATTTATTATCTTCATAGTGTTGATTTACTCTAGCTTTATTCTATTTAAGACATTAGTACATTAACAAAATGATCATCAAATCCAAGAAGTAGATTTTGAATCTCGCTCTGAATTCATGATTAAGACACAAAACACAGATCGCTGGTAGAATGTTTTTAAAAAACTTATAGTTTTAAAAATAAATTTTATTTATTTATTTAAATTTTTTGTTGGTGCATTGTAGTCATACATCTTAATGGAGTATAAGATGATAGAGACATACATACACACATCACTCATTTAGCTCTTCTCCAATTCCCACCCCATTCCTTCCTCCCTCCTTCTCACGTTTGGCTTAGTGATTGACTTTGACATGTTTGTGAATGTACATCATGCGCTTTAGGAAATTTCCCTCTACCCTCTTTCCATCACCCCCAGTTAGGTGACCTTATTTGCTCATCTATGGTTATTACTCTAATTAGAGTTCCTCCTATGACCCTTTTTTCCTAGATTCCACATATTAGAAAATGCATCCAATTATTTTCTTACTTTCTGTGACTAATCTCACTTAGTTTAATGTTCTCCAGTTCCTTCCATTTCTCTGTACATTGCATAATTTTGTTCATCTTTATGGCTGAGTAAAACTTCATTGTGGACATATCCCATAATTTTGTAACCCATTCATTTGTTGATGGACATCTTGAATGGTTCCATAGTTTGGTAATTGTGAATTGTGCAGCTATAAACATATCCATGCATTATTTTGGTAGTTTTGTTTCTATTCTTTTTGGTAGATACCCAGAGGTAGTATTGCTGGATCATATGGTAATTTTGTTCCCATTCTTCTTAGGATCTTCTATACTGTTTTCCAAAGTGGTTGCACTGATTTGTAAGCTCACCAACAATGTACTGTAACATAGAAATTATACTATATTTGTGGGACAGCATAATGTTTAAACCTGCATTGTCATTGAAAAATCTTTAAATCAGGTTAAGCATATCTATCTCTTGAAACATTTACTATTTCTTTATGGTAAGATCTTTTACAATCCTTTCTTCTCACTTTATGAATCGTGCAGTACAATATCACTGTCCATAGTCACCCTTCCCTGCAGTAACACACCAGAACTACTCTCTCTTCTCTAACTGTAACCCATTGTACCTATTGATCAACCATTCCCCAGCCCTCTCTCCCTGCATCTTTCCCACCCTCAGCTTCTGTGATATCAACATTTAGACTCCATATATTGGTTAATGCACACATTCATTGGCCTTCTGTGCTTGGCTTATTTCATATAATATAATGATCTACAGTTCCATCCATGTTGCTCCAAATGATAGGATTCCATTCCTTGTTATGGTCAAATAGTATTCCATCGTATGCATACACCATATATTGATTTCATTCATTCATTGGTTGATCACTTTGAATCTTTCAATTATAAGTAAAAAACAAACATCTAATCCTGATTTAAGTCATAAGAAAATGTATTCTTTATATAAAAAAATTTCAGGCATAGTGCAGACATCAGGCATGAGGTCCTATGCCCCGAGTCCTTTGCAATTCCTGGATTCTCACTTCTTTCCTGGTGTATGGACTGCATCTTCAGAGTCAAGGTTTCAAGAGAACTGCGATGTGGTTAGCACACAGCTGTGATAGCAAAAGTTCCATGAGATGATGACAGACATGAAAGAAAGCTAGCCTCCTTCTTCTAGTTTTTCATCTCAAATCAAGAAAGAATTTTTCTTGGAAAACCACATACTCTAAACTAGTCTTTGTCAATAAAGAGGGCACCACCATCATTAAACATTGTTTGAACTGAAACCTGAGCACAGAAAATAACATCTTCACAAAGTCAGGGTAGAGTTAGCACAAAGTGAGCAGTGGATGATAGTCTGGCAGCTCCATCTGGACGCACAGCATCCATATCCATGTACCTTTCATCTTCCACACACATTAAAACACACCTGCAACAAATGCACCTGTCCTTCACAAAAGCTCTCCTTCACACGCTTTTCTGCTTTAGCTTCAAGTCCAAGACTAGGTGGCGAAGTAGAGTTTGTTCCAGGAGGTCTAGATTTACTCTTTTTTCGTATGGTGCACTGTAATCATACATCTTGATGAAGTCCATGGTGCTAGGAGCATATGTACACACAGCACTCACTGAGTCCTTCCCTAGTCCCCACCCTGCTGTCTCTCCCCATCTTTCCATGTTCAACACAATGGTTTACTTTGATAAGTCTGTCTATGTACATCATGTCCATTGAGTGTTCCCTTCTCAAATCTTCTTTCCTCCCCCATCTCCCTCAGTTAGGTCTCTTCATTTTCTGGAGTCTCTCCTGAGTCCCAGCTTCTCCCTAGTTTCCTCATATCAGGAAGAATATTCAACCTTTCACTTCTGTAATTGACTAATCTCATTTAGTATAATACTCTTCAGTTTCATCCATTTCCCTGAAAATAAAATAATTTTGTTCTTCTTGATGGCTGAGTAGAATTCTATTGTGCACATATATCATAATTTTGTAATCGATTCATCTGTTGAAGGATATCTCAGCTGGTTCCATTGTTTGGCAGTTGTGAAGTATGCAACTATAAACATGATATGCATGCATTAATGTGGTAATCTGGCTTCAATTCTTTTGGGTAGATACCCAGAAGTGTTATAGCTGGATCATGTGATAGGTTTATTCCCATTATAGAGAGAATTTTAATAAGAGAAATAACTACCCTTACCCCTTAGCCAACACACTCAATATGAATTGACACAGAAGACATGGGTCACCAAATACAAACTAACGTTCACTAGACAGGAATGGGAAACAACATATGTTAGGAACTGGTCCATTACATACAACCACTGCTGTCATAAAAAAAGAGTGAGGCAGGTGTGGTGGCACACACCAGTACGTAATCTGAGTACTTGGGAGTCAGAGACAGGGGAATCACTGGTTTGAGGCCAGTCTTAGCAACTTTGCAAGTCTCTCAGGAACCTAGTGAGACCCTGTTTCAGATTAAAAAATAATAATAATAATAAAACAGAACTGAGGGTGTATATTGGAGGTATAAAGCCCCTAGGTTCAATCTCCAGTACCACAGAAATTAGTCAAAAATAAAGGACAAATGAAACTCACTCTGTTTCATCAACCAGAAATCTTGAATCTTTTCCCTTGGCAAGAGATTGATTTAGCAAGGAGCATGTTGTTTAACTATGGTCAAAAAAGATGAGGGAGAGATCACCTCCTCCATGCAGAGGAATTCACACCAACAATTTTCATAACAATAGACCTACAGGGGGAAAAATCAGAATTTTGTGTTAGGGCATTATCCCCAGAAAACCTGAAGATAGAATTTTATGAATAGATTTTTTTTCTAATTAAATTTCATTTTTTTCATCATTGCCCTGAGTGTACTAGTTGTAAAAATTTTGGAAATATAGACAGGCAAAAACAAGACTCTTTATTTTGTAGTGTAACTCACCCCTCTGTTTTGGGGTTAATCATTGCTCTCCGTTTTTCTGTACTATTTCTAGAATTAAAAGTCAAACAGTTTTAGATGAAAAGGTAGGTTGAGCATCTGCATTAAAAAGAAAATTGAGAAGTTCCTAAAAACAGCTCAGTGGGAAAACAATGCCTACAAATTTTGAAGTGTAAGTATGACATCAGAATTCTCAATAACAATGGCGATCAGGACTACAATGAATGAAAATGATTTTCTGATGAGATACAATTAAGAAAGCAGAACTGGAGACTTTGCCAGATTCTTAGTGGCAAGGAAAAATAATTATAAAAATAAAATATCGCCCGGGCGTGGTGGCGCACGCTTGGAATCCCAGCACTTGGGAGGCGGAGACAGGAGGATCCTGCAGGTTCTAAACCAGCCTCACTGACTTAAGAGACCCTGTTTCCAAATAAAAATATAAAATAGGTCTGGACGTGCAGCCCGGGGGTAGAAGGTTTCCATCCCTAGTACCACCAAAAACATTTTTAAAAAGTAAAATATTAAAATATTAAATTTTGCTTATCCTTTGCAATTTTTTCAGAAAACTAAAATGAGAGACCTAGATCTCCAATTGAAATGACAGAAAATGTACTAATTTATACATATGCTGATGAAAACAAGTTTGCCAAATCCATGTGTTTTTGTGTGCATGTATGTATACCAGCTTCATTGACCAAAGGAAGATTTCTACAATAAACACCATACAAACCTAATTTCACACATCGATTGTTCTCTGATCTTATTTGTAGAGCATGGGAACACTCACTGATAAATAATAATAGTATTAAGATAAGAGCTGAATGAGTTTGAGTGTCTCTAACAATGTCTATTTTTCATCACTTAGCAGCTTATCAAAATAAATCGTAATTCAAGGTACACCCATGGCAAATTTTTGTTTACCTACTATGCACACATTATAGTTTAATAATGCTTTAAAAAGCTGTATTTCATCTTCTACTTCTTCTCTCCAAGTTCTGCTTGCTGTGACAGACTTTAATTTTATATTCAGTATTGCAGAAGAGCAGATTTTCTTTCAAAGCACCTCTATCCATATGTATGTAGTTACGAGTCCCAAGTCGTGTGCCTAAAATAAAAGAATATGAGTCAAAGGTATATAGCAAGAATACTTTATAAAAATCCGTATTGCTAAGAGTAACGAGAACAATGCATTCCATCTTTAAAATAATAGATATTTTTCTAAAGAAAGAAAACTCCTTCATTTCAACATTATGGGTAAGAAGGTACTCAAAATTAAATTCAAGAAAAAAACAAAGTACTAAATATAAATATATATGCTTATTCATCAGCTATCTATCCATTTATCTATCAATCTTTCCGTTTATGGAGCTGCTATTTTTAATGGATCAAAATTACTGGAAAACAATATTTTAATTATTTCCAAAAGTTGTATGTATTCTTGGCATTATTGCTGAGTTAAGTTGGCCTTGGCTACTCAGAACCTATTCTGTGGCTGTGAGAGAAGTATTATTTTGGTACAGCACAATGGCTCTTCATGAATCAAACTGACCTTCTCTCTCACTTCTTTGCAAATCTACTCTTTATTCAATACAGAATCTTCTTAAAAAGAAAACCAAAGACCCAAAAAAGAAGAGCTTTTATGTAAGGGTATTGTTCCTCCTTGGAGGACTGTGTCAATATGAGGGCTTTGTTCCTCTTTAGAGGGTTGTTTCACTTGAAAAATAATTAGGGAAAAACTAAATCTACTCACTAAGGCAATTGTCATGACTACAGATTTACTCAAATAGCATATTTGAATATTCCTATAAATTCCCGGAACTAATCCTTATATGTTTCTGGCTTCTGCAGCTATAACTATTTTATACTATTTATAAAAGCTATTATACATATTTTCCCATTTCAAGAGGTGATATGCATTTTATTTGGTGATATACATTTTTAGACTGGATGTAAAGCTGCAGCTAGGATCACTGTGGTAGTTATCAAAATTTCACAAGGAATGCCTCATTCACATTGGGATATAAAATCGTTTTGTGGGGCAAAGGAGACATTTGATGTGAATATTATGAACTGTTTGCTCAGTGATTATAGGACTAGTCCTGCCTTCCTATTTCTCAAATCTTATGCTCTGACATTTTCTTAAATAGATGTAGACAATCAACAAGAGAACACCTGTGACTTGAAATTCAGGTTCTCTCCTCCCTTCATGCTAACAGGCTTGAGGTTCAGTATGAACCGACTGGTGAAGTCCTGAAAAAGTTTAGACACTAACAGAATTATTAGCAAGACCTGGGGATCAATTAGCAGGTGACAGGCTGTGATAACAGGATATTAGGGACAAAATAAAAATATAGATGAGATTTTTTTCATATATAGGGATACTTCTGATTCAGACTTTAATGATTAGACAAGGATGCCTAATGCATGCACTATTAGTAAACTGCTGACAAGCTACTGGGATGTCTTCATGAAGCTCTGGGAAAATAATGGATCATAGCAAATTATCTAAAGACACTGACATTAGGGTATATAACACCCTCAAGTCCAATTTTTTAGGCCTGGCTCATAATGTGTTCTCTCAAAATCATAACCTACCATATTTACTTTTCATTGTTATGTTTTGATATCTCCTAGCAAATGCCTTTAACTTTGCCCATTCCAATCTACTCACTGATTTTAATGTATATTTCAACATTGATCTTTATTATACCTAATATTTCTAATGTATTTATCTTCTGTAGCAGTTGTTGCTTTTAAATACATTAATCCAAAACTTAGTGACTTAAAATGATAACAAATATTTTATTTTTATTTTTAAGAATAAGTAAATTGACCTGGGTTCAGCTGGATAGTGTTTCAGCTACAGGTAGACGAAGTCACTTAACTAGCTGCAGCATATGAGGGCTCATCTTATATTGGTAACTAAGATGATCTCAATGGGGTCCTTTGAAGAAAGTAGTGGCACATGGCTAGGAATTTACCATTCTGGGGGTTTCTACTAGTAGGAATCACCTATGTTCCCAGAGGGTCTCATCTTTCAGTTATGGAAGACTCATCAACAACAAGAACTACAGCCCTGATTGCTAAGTCAGGGAATAGAGGTATCTACTTGTATTTTCATCAGTAATGTCTCATTGGCCAAAGTAAGCCAGAGTAGCTAGGCCCAGATTTAGGTGGTGTGGGAAGTAAGCTCAAGCATCTTTTTTAGGAAAAGTACTAAGATTACATTGTGAAGGAGAGAATACGAAAGGAGGAAGGAGTTATCGTAACCATGCTGGAGAATATTCTACAGTACCTTTGTAACTTTTCTGGGTTTTCAAAAACATTTTGGTGAGTCATTTTTCTTGTTTCCTCGGCTATTATACGTAGTCTCATTTTAGAGTGCTTGCACAGCAACTGTGAAGTAATTTGTTAATGCCTTGGGACTAGCAGTAATCTAGGCTCTGATGCACATGTAAAGAAAATAACAATAGCCCCAGTGTTTGCTGGTTCTTCTCCACTTGAGGAGGGCAGTTTGAAGCCTACCTATGATTTTAAAAATTATATTATTTTTTGTTGATTTAGCCAGTCAGTTTCCATAGCCCAACCCACTATCTCCCTGTCCCAGGGCTTCCAATTTCTTTTGTAATAGCCCATCCAACAAGTAAATTGATGTTGAATAAATGAAAAGGTGTCAAGTACTTCTTTTTTATCCTGCATTACACCTCCAGCTCTGTACTGTGGCCATACCCTGTTGGCAGTGGATGTGGCCTCAGCCTCTCACTAGCCTTCATGGTTCCAGTCCAGGGGCTAGCAAAGGGCCATGGATAGTGGATTATACCTTTCACACATGAACTCAATAACATCACAAATCCCTCATGCTGTCCTGCATTTAGACTGTGATGAAGAGGTAGATTCTACTGTTTTCACTCCCTGTGTTTTGGTCAACATTCTCCCTGCTCTGACTCAAAATAACTGATGACAACAACTTGGAGGAAGGGAGATGTATTTGCTCCCATTTCTGATGGCATTCCTGCCCCGCAACCCCAAGCTTCTAGCCCAAATAAAGAGGGAGCTCTCTTAAGATTTGTAGATGGGATTTGTCTTTGATGGACAGGATCACAATAAGACTCATAGGAAACCCATGAAATTATTTAAGAAAGTCTTATTGGCAGAAGCATCAAAGCAAATCAGAAAAGATGATATTACTATAAAGCTCTCCTCCAAAAAATCTGTAGTCATAGTCCTTAGGCTTATCCGTCCAAGCAAACATCACCCACAGCCCCAGACTTCTCCAGTTTCTTCAGCCCTAGACACAACTCTCTCTTGTTTTTAAAGAGCTTTTCATATTATTTCATTAGTCATTGAGTTTGACTTTAATGTATACCAAGCTTTCTAGCCTTCAGTATCTGTCACCATTGTTATATTAAACCCTAAAACTAGAGCTTGATGATATAAATTTAAATATAGAAAGACAGATATTAAAATGAGTACAGGTATCTGTATAGCTATAGATATACATACTGTCCAGCTGCCCAGGCTCTAATGTAATTGTTTCCATAAGGCATACACAAAATTATAATTCATATCCTTGTGTCAATAACAACAAATGATTTATGTATGATAATCACTGAGATTAATGCTTTATATCTCAATCTCATTTCATTTCATTATTAAATAGCTCTCTTTGTTATTATTCCAGTCTTACAGATGAGTACACAAAGGCTAAATAACTAATCATAACATATCTACTAATTGAAAGGCATTGCATTTAAAAAAATGTCCCTGACTCCAATAGTTTTTACTTACTACACATCATAGATAACCATTGTCGAAATAATATTTTAAAATGATCAGGTTCTTTGTAACAAGGCAAGTTACTACTGTTCGGCTTGGGCATTGTATGTAGTGTCTGCCTACCTGTTCTCTCTGGATGGATGTGTCAATACCTTCATGTGATTTCAGTGTGACTTTATGACAGTACATTGACCTCCCATCCCTTCTTTTGACCTCCAGTACACCAAGGAGTTCCTGATGCCCATCCTGTTTTTTATAATGCACTTACTCTTTCTTTAGTTGTTCTCTGGATTTTTTGTTAACTCTCATGGACATTTATTGCATCCAGCCATAGTTTTGGAGGCATATACACTCTGGCTAGGAATCAGTAAATGGCAAAACACAGAAAACAGAACTTTTGAAATCAAGTTAAACTTGGGAGCCTGAGACAGGAGGACTGTGCAGGTTCTAGGCCAACTTCAGCTACTTAGTAAGGCTCTCAGCAACTTAGTGAGACCCTGTTTCCTAATAAAATATAAAATAGATCTGGGAGTATAGGCCAGAGGTAGAAAGCCCCTACGTTCCATCCTCATTAACACACACACACACACACACACACACACACACACACACACACTACACACACATAATAAGTCAGGTGAAATAATTCAAACTGAGTAGCAATTACTGTTTTCTAGAAAGTCAAAAGTTATAGGACTCAATCATTTCTGTTGCCAATAAATAACATTACAGAAAACACTGCACTTGTTTTGGCCTTGATTTTTCATTTTTAAAATTATAAAATGGGGCAAGTTTGAGGATTATTAGCTGAAATGCATATGGAGTCCAGGTTAATAAGCCCTAACACACTGTGACTATATCTTATGTCCCCAGCTGCAAAAATTGGTGTCATGAAATGAATTAAATCAGCACATACATTCAGGAACAGCAAATTTCAAATGCTTTTCATTACCTTAAAAAATTGGAGAAATAAGCTAAACCAGTAATGGCAGGGGGTGGTGTAAAGACCTGGTAATTTTCTTTTACATTACAAGCCACAATCCTGTTCCCAATTTTCATGTGATCAACAGCTCCAATGGAGGACAGGACAAGAAAGAAAGGGCGAGCCTGGCATGGTGCATACGCTTGTAATCCCCGTGCTTGGGAGCCAGATACAGGAGGATCACATAGGTTCAAATCCAGCCGCGCTGGCTTAAGAGACCCTGTTTCCAAATAAAAAAGTATAAAATAGGTCTGGGAGTATACCCCGGAGGTAGAAGGGCTTCCAGGAACCCCAGTACCACCAAAAAAAAAAAAAAAGAAGAAAAAGAAAGAAAGGAAGAAAGGAAGGAAGGAAGGAAGGAAGGAAGGAAGAAAGAAAGAAAGAAAGAAAGAAAGGGCGAGGCGGTGGGTGAGGTGACGAAGAGGCAGATGAAGGCTGAAGGCCTGATTCCTCCCTGAATTCTGCTAAGGCCCAGCCTCAGTTTTCCCCCTCTGTAAAATGATGGCTTTGGATTCCTGATAGCCAAGGTCTCTCCCAGTGTGGCCCTTCCCTGACTCTCAACACCTTGCCTTCTAGAAGACTCACTCTTGGAAAAATCAAAGTTGAGGAGAACAGTGTCTCTCGTATTTTCTCATGCCCAATTTTTCTTCTATTCATCTTTAAAAAGGCAATAAATGGCCAACATGAAGAAAATTCAATTTATCTTTAATTACATTGGAGGCTCACTCGAAATACTTTCCAGGGTTTTGAGAGAGTTTTCAAAAGAGGAATTTGTAAAAGTGGAATGCAAACTATTTGCCTAAAAGTGGCAACCTGTAGCTATGTATGAGACAGAAAATAAGATATTAGGATAAAGCTGCTCTTTTAATATTTAAATTTGGGGAATATTTAAATATTTAAATTTGCCATTTCATTTGGGGAATTCCAAATGAAATGGCAAAGTGGAGTAGATATCTTCTATCTGGCCTCATGGGGTGGTTGAGGATCGAGGACACTGAAGTAAATTATCAACCATTTGTTCTGATTCAAATAGGCTGTTGATGCTTAGGAAAGTTGGTCAACTGTGAAAGAATCAAGGTTTTCAAGGGACACAGAGAATATACAGAACTGAGAGACACACGAGCATCAGCTTATAATCTTTGGCCTAAGAGAGCTCTGCCATGGTTTCCAATTACACATTAAAATCATTTTAACAGAGTTCTGACGCTCACTCAGATATTAGCTCAGTTCTCAGACTCTGGCCCCTGTTCTTATGAGTTGGCGTGTCTCCCAGCGTGTAATCTCCAACGAAAAAGAAAAATGACATAAAATCTGTGGAACATACAATAATTATTTTATTTTTCCTCCCTTAAAGTTCCATTGCCAAAGACCTGGCCTGCACAGAAAACCATGTTGAGATAGCTTTCAGAATTTCCCTTGGAAAGCGACTGCTTTCTGTCACTCGCAACAACCTTCAACCTTTTATTTCATTTCATTAGAAGCCATCAGTTTAGTAGGAAATGCAACTGTGACAGCAGTCACAAATTGAAGAGCGCCTGGCAGTAACTACAGTGAACTTTTTTATGTCCCAGAGAAATATATCAATAAAACAGCCATACATGCCAATTAGAAAACTATTTTAAAAACTATTGTTTTAAAGAACAATTTATTTAAGACATGATGATATTTTCCTTGGTTTTTGAAAATTATCATAACCATAACTGGTTGGCAAACATTTTTCTCTTACATTTCTACTTTTTGAAATTGTATTTTGTAATTTGGTCTACCCTAAAATTAGGAACTGAGCTAGTTTATATTTATTTTCTTGTCTTTTTCTTTGAAGATCTAAACAAGTTTATTAGAAAAATAGAAATAAAGAAAATAGAAATACAGCCCCATGCCAAAATGGCATGGGGGGGGTGACTCAAAATGAATACACCTTATTTTCTTGTCTTGTCTATGCCAATGAAAATATTTTAGGACAGTTTCTTACACCATAGCAAGTTGAAGAGAGAATATATACTCAAAGAAAAACATAACAGGTAAATGACACAAATAAAAAATAATAGGTAAATGACTTATTATTTTAGAAAAAGCAATATTTCCATTTGTCATTTTCTTTCATGCACAAAAGCTTGTTTTTCTTTCCCAAATGTATTTCTTGAGTCAGGTATAAGTCATGTTCTACTTTAACATCCAGGGTTATTTTCAACAAATGAATCTTGGCTTTTATTAATATCCTTATCCACAAAACAAATCATAATGGCATCATATGTTTTAAAATGCAAAGGTTAGGAAACGTATGTGTTGTTACTAATTTATATAATTAGGAGTAAAATGTCTATCTCACTCATAATTAACATTCATATATTTATATTTCTTAAAAATGGTTAAATTTTTTTTCAGCTAGAGATTGAAACTTGATGTTCTCCCAAAGTAGCAGAGAGTAGATACTGAAAAGTGATACTTAATACAAAGGTAGCTCCTTTATGAAGCCTTTCAGTCTTAAAATACATCTTCACAAATCTTCCTTTAGTTTATGCTAATTTATTACATGTTACATGTTAATGAGTTTGGTGATTACACAAAATCTTGTTATTTTTGCAACTCACTAACAAATATTAAAATGAAAATAATATTTTTAAATGTTGGCATAGATTGGCAAAACATGGAAATATTTTATACTCTTCTTATTTACCAAGTAGAGACAGCAATAGATTGTCCATGGGGCACAATTGTTGCACATGAAATAAAAGTATATTATAATATTAAATAATGATTGAATGAGGCAGTGCTATGAAAGTTCTTCCCCATAGTAGGCTAATATTTGGGGCAATATAAAAATTCAATATATTCTTACATCTAAGGAAGTCATATTTTTCCTAGTCATGGTGATAAAATGACCTGTTTGATTTATATGTAAGAATTGAAAAACTTTGACATGCTTGCTACTCTATGAAGATGTTCTACTCTGTCAGGAGATACCTACAGATTGTTAAAGAAAATTTGTTTAATTATTATTCCTTGAATTCAGTTTCATCTTAGAGTATTGCATGTTATTTTCAAGAATACTCCCCTACTTGGTAGCAAATTATTTATAAGTAAATGTTTAATAATCTAATAATATGGCTTGTATATTGATGACTTAACAAATAAAAACTTGCATCTTATACATGTAAAATATTAAAATTTGACTTAGAAATAAAAATTAACATACTATAGTGATTATTTTTATCATCATTTCTTTTAGCACCAGAAAGATTTTGCCAGTACTGCAGATAGAATTAATGACATTAATTAATAGAATTAATGAGCTTTATTGTCTTCGATAGAGAATTTCATGCATGTAGACACAATGTGCGCTTGAATTGAAAGGGCACATGTTCTACCAAGATTCATTTGAAGCTTTAGAAATCTGTATTATCTGTCACTGTTCTGAAAGTCTAAGCTAAAAGGCACCATGACACTTGTGTTCAGGAAACCTCCACTTAGCATTACCCCCCCCCTTTCTCAATAACCACATGTTGTAATTTGACCTTAAACTTGATAACCTTGCCTTAGAGAAAGAGAACTTTCCCCATGTGCTGTTCTGTCCCAAAAGAAAAATTCCATGGGCTTCTATTATGGAGGTAGAATTCAGCAAGAGGTGATTCTGAGATTCAAGAGAGAATACAGCCTGCCCATCAGGCAGGATGTGGCAGAGGAGTAAAAGTAATTGTACAACTACCCTAAAGAAAAGAGAGGCCAGGTGCAGTGGCACACACCTGTAATCCCAGTATTTTGGAGACTGAGACAGGAGGATCACAGGTTAAAGGACAACCTTAGTAACTTAGGGACTCTCAACCACCTTGCGGGACCCTCTTTCAAAACAAACATAAATTTGTAAAAAGGGCTGAGGGTGTAGCTCAGATGTAAAATGCCTCTGTGTTCAATTCCTAGAATCAAAGAAGGAAAGAAAGAAAGAGAAAAAGAAAAAAAGAAAAAAAGAAAGAAAGAAAGAAAGGGCAGGAGGTAGAGCTTGGATGTACCAAATTGAAAAAGAAAAAAAAAGAAAGAAAAAGAAGAGATAGAGTGAGAGCCAGAGGGAGGGTGGGAGGGAAGAAGGGAGAGAGGGGGATGCGAGCGCTCGCGGGGGGGGGGGGGGGCACGAGCCCTCACAGAGAGAGCACATGCACTAAGTCCACTGTCCACTTATTCTAAGAGGACCAGAGTGAGTGTGCATTGGGTCCTGGATTAGATGGATTTAGGATATTTACATTTACTCCTTGGGCACTGAGGGCTGAGCTGAATGAAACTCCTCAGCTCCAGCACTGCCCAGGAGAGAACACTGAGCATGAAAGGCCACTAGTGTGTGTGTGTGTGTGTGTGTGTGTGTGTGTGTGTGTGTGACTGAGGGTTGAACCCAGGAGCAACAGCCCCAGCCCTATTTTTATTCTTTATTTTTTAAAGCAGGTTCTCACTAAGTTGCAGAGGGCCTCACTAAGTAGCTGAAGCTGGTCAGGAACTGTGATCTTCCTGTCTCAGCCTCCCAAGTGCTGGAATCACAAGGGTGTGCAACCACACCTGGAGAGAGGCACTATTAATGAGAATTTGACTTCAAACAAATAGGTCAAAGGCTAGGGTCCTTCCCTACTTCCTGGGATTCCCTTCCTGAACTTGCCTCCTTCTGAGACAAGAAAAGCCTGCCTAGCAAAAGTTATCAAGGCCACCTTCATGCTGGATGACAGAATCTGTATTCTCATAAAACCAAGTGGTTCTTCAAGCTGTCTTCAAGCTGTGATTGAGAAATAGTCAATTTGAGTTAGGGAGAAATGGGTCATAGGAGGAACTCTTGAGGGGGAAAATCCTATAGAGGAGCAAACAGGACAACCTAAAGGAGGAGAAAGGAGGGAGGAAGAGGAAAATCTCTAAAACACACAATGTACTTAAACATATGGAAGTCAACCACTAAGCCAAGAAAGAGAAGGAGGGACGGGGAGGGAATGGGGTGGGAATTGGGTAGGGGTTAAATCAGCGATGTGTACATGTTTGTACACACAAGCTTTTTACCCCAATATGATGTTTGAATATAATGCACCAATAAAAATTTTTAAAAAAGATTGTTTTCAAGATGGTCACTGTTTTCTTAAAGAGTTTTATAACATCTGCAAAGAAAATAGATTTTGGATATAGAAAGAATGACCATCCAATATTAAGAGAGATTCAATATACAGCTCGCATTTTTCTTCACTGACCATTTCTCAAGACCCCCCCCCCCCCCCCCCCCCCCCCCGTCAATTGGGAGCTGGATCCAAGAGCGGGTCACAGACATTCTTTACCACCTGTTCTCCCTTCTCTTAACTGGCTCCTTCATAGACCTGGGCTCTGCTTCTTCTCAATCAGGGGGATCCTCTCCCTCAACCTCCCTCTGAGCACTGCCTCCCCAGTCCTCTGTCTTCTGTGCTGGCTCAGGAGATACACACAGGTGGCAGGTTCCCTGAGGGAACTGCTGCTTCCTCCCCCACTCTAGCCTTTTATAAGTAGATAATCACTGCCTCTCCTTCCATCTGCTCGCCCTGTAACCTGTTCTTGGGCATGAAGCTCCTCTGGTGGGCTTCAGGTTCCGGTGGAGCTGGGCTCCAGGCATAGAGTTTCTGCTATCACCACCACCACCAACTCTCCTATCCTCCCCCTCCCTCCCTCCCTCCCTTCTTTCTCTCAAGTCTTTCTCTTTCTCTGGCTTTCCTTCCCTTCCTCCCTTTTACCCTCCCCCACCTGCCCACCTCCCACAGTGGATGGACACACACACACACACACACACACACACACACACACACCTCTATTGTGGTCCTTCCATTCCACCACGAAAGACTTGCACTTGCAGCTACCTGGAGATCTAGGAGCCAACATCTTGGGACCTGGAGTCTTGAAGGTTGTGGTGGGGTCTCAGGGAACCCTATGGATTTGGGGGTTACCTCATTATCCCTCATCTCAACACACAAGAGAGCTCCATCCTTCTCCCAGCGTCCGGAGGATAGCACCCACACCCGGCGCGCACCCAGGAGTGCATCCCGCACCAGGGCAGCAGCAGGTGCCCGCAAGCCGAGGCCCAGAGCCCAGCGGCACAGCCTAACCTCTGCTTCCAAGGCCCTTTCTCCTCTCCCTGGCCCTGTGGGGGGACCCCAGTCCTCTCAGCAAGATGTCTATTGGTCCTCAGCTTGCCTTGGTTCTTCTCACCCCCAGCTTCTCACCGCCTTCATCCTCATAGGGAGGGCAGTCCGGGTGCGCGTCCAGGAGCTGAGGCCGCCGGGGCAGTGGTCAGGACCGGACCACCTCCGTGTGCTGGAGGTCGGGTCTGTGCGACTGAGGTCCACGCCGGCAGCCTCCGCAGAGGCCAGGGAGGGCCGGACGCATCGGGAAGGGGAGGGGCAGAGGCGCTGCAGCGTCCTGGGAGGGACTCTCCATCCCGGGCGGCCGCCTCGGGTTTACTGCTATTTACTGCTTATTTAATTTATTTATTTGTTTGTTTACTTATTATTTTTAACAAGCTGGGGCTCTTCCGGTGCTGCGTCCTCAGCAACTCCTCTCTCTCGGTATCTCTCTGAGTTGATAGCGCCGCGCCCGCGTGTCTGGATGGAGCTTGGGTAGGGTGATCCTTGTTTACCTTGTTTGAGTTCTAAGTATTTTGAGCCGAGAGCGGAAAATTGCAAGAACCCGCGTCTTGGCAGGAGCAACTGGATGGGGGCGGTCTCGGTACGTGGCCCAGTGATTTAACTATGAAACTTTTACCGCTAGCCTTTCCCTCTCCAGCCCCAGCCCCGTCCACCTCCTCCCCTACCCCACCTCCGGACGGGTTCCTGCGCTCCGCGACGCCTTCGTTCTCCCTAAGGTCGAGAGAGAGCCCGAGACCCGTGGAGCCCAAGGGGTGGGAGACAGACCCGCCGCAATTTCTAACCCTGAAAAAGTGAACAAAGCAAACCCAGGGGCAGGCTTCCCCAGGACGGGCCTCCCCTCCCCACGCCTCTCCAGCGCAGAGATCCCGCTGGGGCTGGGTCGCCCCGGCCCCCGCGGGTGGAGGGACGCTCCCCGCCCGGTCCGCACCCCTCCCTGCCCCTCCCCCTGGATCCGAGCGGGGCGATGTCCTTGCTGGCGCCGCCGCCGCCCCATTCCGCCCCGGGGGCGCGCGCCGCGCGGAGCTGCCCAGCTTTTCCCCAGCTCCGGGCTCGGCGGAGGGTCCCGCGACCCGGGGCTCCGACCGCGGCGCGCACTGGGCAACTCTGCCATCTTCCAGCTGCTTCTCCTCCCCTTCCCCGCCCCTTCAGCCACCCCGGCCCCCTCCCCGCCGCCCGCCCGCCCGCCCACCACTCCTCTCTCCGCAAGATCGCAGAGGTGGCGCGGAGCCCGGCGAGCCCATGACGGACCCCTTCCTCCTGCCTTCAATGCCTCAGCGGAAGAGCCCCAGGGGCCGGCGCGAGGAGGGCTGCTGCTGGACATCCGACCTGCCGCCCGCGCCCTGCGGGACCGGGGACTGAGGCCGCCCCCGCCGCCGCCCGCCCCGTCGCGCCGTCCGTCGGGCCCCCGGCCCCGGGCTCGCCCCGCGCCCCCGCCCGCCGCCCCGCGGCGAGGATGCTCCGGAGGACGGCGCCCCGGCGGCGGTGCTGAGGGTGGCCGCCGCGCCCCGCGGTGATGGTGGCGAGGCCGGCTCGGCGGCGCTGAGAGCCAGCGGCCCGGAGGAGGGCGGCTCGCGGATCTCCTGCCTGCGCTCTCTCGCCCCCTCGCCTCTCCCGCTCGCCTCCCTCCCCCTGTAATTTGTTCTTGGTGTGCTTATTTCAAATCTCTGGACTCCATCCCCCCCCCCCCCGAAGTCTCCCGTCTCTAAATGGAATCAGTGGAGCCGGAGCCTCTGGTGTAAGGGACAGACATGACCTATGGACGCAGTCTGTTTCACAGTGAGTAGCCTTCCCGCCACGCCGGTCCGCCCCGGGCCGTGGCTCCCTCCCCCTTCCCTTTGGTCCAGCGCGCCGGGAGAAGCCGGGCCTCCGCGCTCCAGCCGGACCCGCAGTCCCCGCGAGTATGGGGCACGTGTAAACTTTCTGTATTGCAGCATCCTAGAGCCGAGGGTGGGGGCGGCGCGCGGCCCGGCGTCCCTGGACCTTGGGTCCACCAGGGAGACGGTCTCTCCGCAGGCGGGGACCTCGGGAGGGAAAGCCGCCGCGTGCGGTTCCGAGAGGGGCACGTGCGAGTGGCTGTGGCTCCAGTGAGGGCGCGGGTGGGGATGAGGAGCGAGCGGGGCTGGCACTTGGTGGGACCAGGAGAAACCGTCCTCTCGCCTGGGCTTCCCGGCTCCCAGGGCCCACATTCCCAGTGCCCTGGCGTCCAAGGCGCGCCAGAGCCCAGGGCTTGGAGAAGGCCGGTGCCAGACTCAGCTCCGAGACCCAAAGATGCTTTGGAGTGTGGAGAAGCGTGGGGTGGGAGACGTGGAGAAAAACAGCATCATGGGGGTCATTAAGCAGCGTAAGACAAGACATGCGGTGGGAATTTCACATCATAAAGCAAGGGTTAGACTGTTAATCCGAGCCAAGCAGCTAAAGAGAACTGATTTGCTGATGAGTGGAACCCAGCTGGAATCCACCAAAATACGGAGATTAGAGCAAAGAAAACACCAAATGTACGCCCTGAGATTGGTGGATGTGGATGTCTGCCTGCGTGTGTGTGTGTGTGTGTGTGTGTGTGTGTGCGTGCGTGTGTGTGCGCGCGCACGTGCAATCTGCCAAGTTAAGGTGATTTTGCATTTGCCACAAACAACCACCAAGGTTTTAAATCTAAAAACGTTCTGGCTATAATGTAGAGTCGTACAACTGGAGATTTCTCAGATATTAATATCAAGGCACAGACAATTGTATAATTGCTCAGAGTGATGTTTAGGCATGCATTTATGAGTTCTTGTAATAAATTTTAGTTTGGGAAATGGTTGTGGAGTGGTATTATCCCTTGCCGAATTCGTTTTAAGTGGAAATATGAGGCCATGGACCTTTTATATAATTACACATCAAAATAAATAAAAAAAAAACAGGAGGAAAAATCAGAGACTGTGCAATTAAGATGATTTTCATTCTTTGCTGAGTTTGGGGTTTTCTAAAAACACTGAGTAAATCAAGAGTCTAGAAGTGAAAAAGAAGTTTGTCATGATGGCGTTGCAAATGACTTAAATTACAGAAGCGAGTTTCTTTGATCCTGAACAACTGACTCAATAAAATGCTTCCAAGAATCACTGTTCTCAAAATAGTCCTAATACCGAATCCAAGTTAAGGTTAGGAAGGATGGATTTCACAGCTTGGGAAGTGCTGAGGACTTGGTAGTCCAGTATGTTTTTGGGAGAGACCTTTGCATAACATCCCTTAAGGTCTCCCACCCACACTTAATGGTATTTCTCCTCTTCTTCCTTCCCCATGCCCTGGAGGATTTGCCCACGTGTTTATGCTCAAACGTGAAGCCACATTGGCTGTGTGTTAGGGAGCATCCTGGCATGCTTTCTCGTATTTGCTTTTTCATTTGCTTTATTCCATTTGCTTTATTCTTTCCACCTCTCTCTTTCTTCAAGGATACTGGACTGCCTTGAAACTTTATTGTAATTGGTGATATTACTAGGGTATAATGGTGCCTCTTGGTTCTGAAGTCTGCATTTCCCTTAGGACCTTGGGCCTCATCCATTCCAGTCCTTTATTGCTTCCTTCAGGTATTCCCAAATCTTCCTCTATACATCCTGTGTTAATCTTTACAAGTTTTGAGTCCACTTGTAGTCGTTAACAATAGAAAATTAATCTGCTTTGGTGCCATTTCATCTTCATGTTTTATAGGCTTTTATAAGATTTGGCTATGTCTGTGTATCTATCTCTTTCTAATTTTTTCTTTTCTGTTGCAGTTGTAGCAAGTTTAATCATCCTTCATTTGTCTGGAGCAACCAAGAAAGGAACAGGTGTGTATCTTTGGAAATAAATACCAGTGGAAGACCTCTGATTAGTTTGCACTTTTCTACTTTTCCCATGCTTTTAATAATATTCCAGAATATTTGAACATTTTATATTATAGGTAATTGATTGGTTTTGACTGAGAGAGCATTTCAAAATTAATTTACTAATGGATAGTTTAAGAATGTGCTCTCTATTTTTAGTATTATAGAAAATTGGATAATGGCCCTTGTCAATTCTTTTTATTTTAACAGAAAAGCAAACCACCTCAGAAACACAGAAGTCATTGCAGTGTGGAGCTTGGACAAAACATGCCGATGGGGGTATCTTCACCTCTCCCAATTATCCCAGCAAGTACCCCCCTGACCGCGAGTGTATCTACATCATAGAAGGTAAGAGGAAAGGATGCTGGAGCCAGAGAACACATGGCCTGGCTTCTCCATGCTTTCGATGCATACTATGTACATCGACATTATAAAAATTGATTTTGGAGATAGTAGACATAAATATCATTGAGGGATACACATACTGTAAAATCTAGAGTCGAGCTAATTACTGAGATTCTTAGTCATGGGTTAGAAAAAAATTCTTGGAAATTAAAACAAGTCAATAAGAGCTTATTTTTCAGCTGATTTAATTGATTTAGAATTCTCAAGTAATAGATACATGTGTAATTGGCATAATGTTACCTAATGTGTAATGGTTTGAGTCATTAGTATTTTTTGTTTCTTGAACAATTATTAGAATAACCTATGTATGTGTTTTCATATTTCTGGAGGTTGTAAGGTAACAAAAAACATATTGGAGTCAAGGATGTATCTATCATCACTTTTCCTAAACATCACTCAGAATGGCAGTCACCTCACCTGTGCTAACCAGTGACAGCATTTTAAAGTCAAAGTCAGGGATTTAATTTATGATGCTTTATTTTTTATCATTTTCTCAACTTGAAGGATAGAGGATGCTGACTTCTTGAACATTCCTCAATTCTTCGAACCTTGAGACATTGGTCTATTAAATATAGCTATTAAGAATACACGAGTATTTATCTAGTGACGAGTTGCAGTATTATACTTGTGCGTACCAAATAACCTAGAACCTATGATATCCCCCACACATATACATTAGCAGAATTCTCTAAGGAAAAAGATATGTATGCTCAGAATCTGCAGCTAAAGTGGATACATGCTCATCTGGCATTTCACAGACAGGTTCCTCCATTAGTGATTTTAAAAATCTCTTTTAGAAGTGATTCTTGTGCCCAGGTATGCAGCTCAGTGGTAGAACACCTGCTTGCTTAGCATACGTGAGGCCCGAGGTTCATCCAATACTCATCAACGAACAAAAGTAAAAATGACTACTTTTTTCTTATATTAATTTTTGACCAAAGAATCTTTCCCTTTCTTTGGCCATGCTTAAAGCACAACTTCTAGCCAAGATATCCAAACTACAAGAAGAAAAACATTATAAACTTCAATATTAAAAGTATAAACTAACAAATAAAAAAGGAGAGTTGACAGTTTTGATTGATACAAAAAGGAAATTGAAATATATAGGTGCACTAGTCATGGTGGTGCACACCTATATCCCAGCACTTGGGAGACAGAGAGTAGTATAATAGATACAAGGCCAGGGTGGAAGGCAACTTAGGAATAGCCTTTTTCAAAATAAAACAGAAAATAAGGGCAGAGGTGCAGCTCAGTGGTGGAATTAGCCTGGGTTCAATGCCCAATACCAGAAACCAAACAATCCCCTCCCCCCCCCCCAAAAAAAAGAAAAGAAAGATATATGGAGATTCTGGGCTGCAACTAGTTCTTATCAAGTTAATATCACATGTCTGTTGGACATTTAAAGGACTTAATATGTCTCAAAGCATTTAATTATAAGAAGCAGATATATTTGTTGTCCTTAACTATCTAGGGAACTGAAGCTCTGCAAGGCTAAATATCTTGCTTAAGTCCACATAATAATATTTTTATTCTGCAACAACAGTATTTTAAACTGCTCATTTTTAAAAAAGAATAAAGTCAACTAATTCTTTTATTTAAAAATTAATCCAGAAACAAATTTTGGGGTCTTAATTTCTTTTCATGTTTATCATTTTTTGGAATTAAAATATCGATAACCTTGGTTTTAATATTTGCAAATTTCCATTAATGTGCAATTATTTTGAAGACAAAGCTAAGGTGTGGAAATAGAGCCTCTTCTACTATTAATATTGGCTCTACAGCCTTTTTGAAAACCTTTATAAATATATATAAACAACTTTGAGCAAATACCCTTCCAGGTAGAGAACTAATCTTTTGATTCAAAATCTAAAGAGGCCAAGATTATAACAGAACAGTTGGAATAGGAAGAAAAAAGAGAATACTCCATCCAAGAAGGAATGGATGCCAGTCTTTATTTTCAGAAGGTATTCAGGTATCCTCTACATAAATGAACATGTGCAAAAAGAGACGGTACGCGGGTAGCATGCAGGGCTCCTGTGCAGCTGCAGAGGGGAACAAGAGAAGGGGCATGTGCTTTCAGATACAGGACAGCCTGGTATCCCACAGTCACAGCCATGGGACTTTGGGCAATGTGTTATAGACAGAGAGGCAACCCTGAAATAAATTAAGTAGAGAAAGAATGAGGTTAGACTGACTAACGGAAGGAAACTACACTAAGAACCTGCAGCCAAGGGCCAAGCGAAGCATAGTAAATACCTCAACTTAAAAAATGTGGCATTGATGATTGAGGCAATGAAAGAGCTGAGAAGTGTTTAGAAATGAGGGTACTTTAGTATTCAGAAGAATTAGCAGGTAGGGAGATAGAAGATGAGAGAATTGAGAATCCCAGATCACTCCAAGACATTTGCCTTGCTTATTTGAAACACCACGCTAGACAAAAAATATAGGTGGAAAAAGAGGGCTTAAAGGAAAAATAACATGTTTAGTTTTGGCATTCGTGGAAATGTTTTATTTAGATGTCATTCATATATGTATATATGCAAACACATCTTTAGCTCACTGGAGGGAATTGTGCTTGCAATGAGTATTGATAGAATTAATAGAAGCATAGAGATTGAAGTTATCAGTGTGAAAGAAGTTGCCCGAAATATTTGAAACACTGTATTTCAACTCATGTAAAAGTATAGATGTATTCAACTGTCTCTATAAGTATTGATTGAATTAGTTTTCGATGTATCCTCAGGCGTTTCTATATCGTAAGAACTTTCCATTGGGGTACAATTGACATACCAGTGTGAGGAGAGGAGTGGTAAATAGTCCTGAAAATAACATTTTGGGGATGGGCAGAGTAGGAAGAAATAGATGGAGTGAAAAGGAGAAACCTGAGAGTTGGTGGAGAATCAGCAGTGAGTAAGGATAGAGTTTCAAGAAGCATGAAGCTGTCCAAGTGCCATTTGTTACAGCAAAGAATGATAATGTAAAATCGGACATGCATCTGCTGCACAAAACTATTGAGTCTGCTGTGAGCCAGGCATGGTAGCAGAAGCCTGTAATCTCATTACTCAGGAGGCTGAGACAGGAGGATTGCAGGTCCAAGCACAACCTCAGCAACTTAAGCCCTCAGGAACTTAGTAAGACCCTGCTTCAAAATAAAATTAAAATAGGGCTGGGGTACAACTCAGAAATGAATGCCCTTGAGTTCCATCCCCAGTCACACACACACACACACACACACACACACACACACACACACACACACACACAGAATCTGTGGTGACTTTATGGTGAGCACTCTTGTTGACGCCGTAGTGGTGGGAGCCAGCTCTCAGTATGTGAAGACAGGGCAGGTAATATTTTTAGATAGTGGGCCCCATGATGAACAGCCACTGTCTTTCTTCTTTTATTTTGAATATTTTCTTGTAATGTATATATTTGGTTCTAAAACAAATAGCCTGTTCCGTAGAAGAAAAGGAAATGTCTTTTTTAGGGTGCTGAGGGTTAGACACAGGGCCTGCCACATGCTAGGTTAAGTGTTCTATCATAGAGCTACAACCCCCGCCATTATTTTTATTTTCAAGACAAGGTCTCAGTAAGTTTCTCAGACTGATTTGGAAGCTGTAGTCCTCCTTGTAAGTAGCTGGAATTGCACGAAATACAAGAGAAAGAGCCATAAGTAACTGGTTACGTTTCTTGAGGCAGAACAGGCTGTAATAGAAGATACATCTCAGTCACCAAAAGAGGGTCCTTTTATGAATTTCAGGTTATCTTAAAACTTCCTCAAATTGGAGGAAATAAACACATATGTGCTCTGTTCATAGTGTACAAGCTGTTCAAAGATTCTCAAAGAAGTTGGACCTTTGCATAAGGGAATCTCAGTTTTAGATCAAAGACAGCTTAAGGGAAATGTCAGAGACGGCTGAGCACTGAGCATTTTGAAGGTGAAGAAAAGGCAAGTTTAAGGAAGGAGACCTGTACAGATCCAGATACTTTCCTTGTGCCTGAATCACTTATGTAAAAATTACTTCAACTTTATGCCCTGCTTACTTTTTATCCTCTTCTAAAAAATAATCAGCTAGTATAAATTTCACATGTAGGTATAACTTTAGCTTGCTGGAGAAAATGAATTGTCTACATAGAATGTGGTCTACCAAAAGCCAGAATGATAGCACGCGTCTTGGAAGAACTTGGACTGCTTTGCTTATCCAAGTAGGATAGACTTTAAGTGACAGAGAAAATGAAGGAAAAGGTAAATAATCTCATATCATGTGGCCAGGTAAAGGAATAATAAGAGAACAGTAAAGGAAACAGGTGGTTATCAGTTAAGAGAGGATAGCATTCTACAGGGAATGAGCACAGAACTGTTCTCAATGCTGGACTTCTTTATATTTCTTTATTTTTTTTTTTTTTTTTTGGTGCTGGGGATTGAATCAAGGGGCATTCTTAACTCCAAGCTATATCCCAGCCCTATTTTATTTTATTTTATTTATGTTTTCTTGGAAACAGGGACTCACTAACTTGCTAAGAGCTTCACTAAATCGCCACTGCTGGGTTCAAACTTGCAATCCTTCTATCTCAGCCTTCTAAGTACTGGGATTACAAGTGTGAGCCTCCACACCTGGCTTGCTTTTCCTCTTTGTAATCATGTATTATTTACATCTAAAGAATTTCTTTCTCATTTTGATATCATTTATTTTCTTATAAGACTTATTATGCAGACTAATCAAATAGGAGATAAACAAAGACATTCTGCAGTATATTTAGTAATAAAAACACAAACAGGTTACTTAAGCACATGCTGTTTTTTTTAGTAATATCCGGTTTTTCAGGTAATTCATTAGGATATTTTCAAATTTCAAAAAATGAATGGAAACTCCCTCAAACCTGTCATAATCTTAGATAGCATATCTCCTAAGTTTCGTGATACATCCCCATGTCAGATAACATTATTCCTGATTTGTAATGAGAAATCTAAATGTCTCTTTTCAGTATCTAATGAGTTAGAATAATTTGGGGAATTAAAATAACTAATAAAATAATTTTGAAGAGGAGTTTAACTTTTATATTTTTATTTTACACCGAAATCATAAGTAGCATGCTGCACTGTGCCAAGTCTCAACATTGAAATTTATGGACAGGGTTAGAGGTCCATGTATGTTACTGACATTTTAACAAATATTATGGCCATGCTGGGGCATCTGGCCCGAACATAGCAGAATTCTGGACCATTTGGTGAGGAAGAATGTGTGGGGATTAGCAAGATTATTCACTTACTAGTCTGGTTGCAAGACTCATAGTCTCTTCCATTATTTTTTTAGATCACTATAAAACCATTATGACGATCATTTACAATCCACTCCAAAATATTCTTCTTTAGAAATCCTTAGTGACAGACACCATGCTCAGGTGTTGAGGAGAGAAGGTAAATAAGGTGTGGCCACTTATGAGTGAAGTTAGAAAGGAGGTGTCTTCAAACAAGGTCTTCCTGGATAAAGAGGAATTAAATTAGAGGCATGCCAGTATGCAATGAGGTGGAAAGACATATAAGCCCGGAAGGGTTTCCTATCTTAGTAAACAGGACGTGCTTCAGGTGGCCTGAGTTTGGGCTGTGTGTGAGACCCAGAAAGGAGGAAAAGTCCTTAAGTTTCCTGTATGTCAGTGTCCAGGTGAAAGAGAGCTGCCGTAGTTTAAATGGAAAGTGATGGGATCAGAGATGTGTTCTAGATAAAGGCCTCCTAGTACCCTTGTGCATGTACTTGTATCTAATCAAAACACCTGAGTGGAACGACTTCACTCCTCGGGTAACTCCTTGCTGAACGATTCTCCAGTGGATTCTGTCTCTAAACCGAGTACTGCAGAAATATGAGGGAGAAAAGGGATGTACTTTAACTCATAAATCCGATTTACCAGCCTTCCACAAAAATATGGTTCCATTTTACACATCAAACTGGTTATTTTATATCAGAGTAACATTTTGTCGAATATTAGAAGTTGTGGACATTTTTCTGAAAATGTTTCTCAGAATACTAAGCATCGCTTTGTCTTTTTGTCCATTTTACCTGCAAAGTTTGATAAAAGGAATATAGATAAAGCCTGATATAGAATAAAAAAAAACTCAACCTAAAACTTAAGAAATGTCCTACTAGATGTAATCTTTTTTTTTTTTTTTTTTTTTTTTTTTTACAGCTGCCCCAAGACAGTGCATTGAACTTTATTTTGATGAAAAATACTCTATTGAACCCTCTTGGGAGTGCAAATTTGATCATATTGAAGTTCGAGATGGACCTTTTGGCTTTTCTCCAATAATTGGACGTTTCTGTGGACAACAAAATCCACCCGTAATAAAATCCAGCGGAAGATTCCTATGGATTAAATTTTTTGCTGATGGAGAGCTGGAATCTATGGGATTTTCAGCTCGATACAATTTCACACCAGGTAAGTAGGAGCTTGTTTTCCTTTTGTACCTACATCTTTTTCTTTTATACTTTTCTGACTTCAGGGTTTTCTTTTTCTTTTTTTGGTAAAGATGTCATAATTTTTCAAGGAATGTTACAGTTCTATTTAAAACCACATCTCCAAGGCCTTGTCTTTACACTTTATAGATTCTGAAAGCAAAAGAACTTTTCCTTAAAACTTAGCCTTCATAGAGGTAAAAGAGTGCCCAGAAGTCTCAATGGTCGTCAACAAGACAATCAATTAAATGGTCTTCTATTATGCTGAAATATGTAATTTGAAAGACTGTACATAACAAGGGTGCTAATTATACAGAGGGCCCCAATAAGCTTGAAAAGGCAATTGTAATTTTATAAAAAGTACTCATTAAAATGATTTTTTGGAGAACTTGAATATAAAGTTCATTTGTTCCGAAAATTATCATTTTCAAAGCTAATAAATCCTTCTATAAAGCAGCCTAATTTCTTTTTTAGAAATGCAAATTCGGTAGAGTTTTGATGAAAGGAAAACTGAGACCTATGGCAGCAAAGTATTCATTTGCAAAGTCTGGCAGACAGTATCACAATTATACAATTAGGCAGTCTATGTCAATTTTCCTTTTAACCTGCTAATATTTAAAATACCCTGTGATGTGGACTGGTTCTCTTGATTAAGAGCTATTCTTCTTTAAGATAAAAATTAGTTATCACATTTTAAAGTACAAAAGCATTATATTCATTCAGATTTGATAAAGGGAAGCTATTCTTAGTGGAAATGTTTCAAGTTACATATAGCACATTATTTATATATGAATACAAGTTTTGTTCAGTTTGTTCATAAATTTTCCCTGAGGTTACAGTACACAAAAGGAGACTTTGGAGTATTTGAAAAATATACTGAATTTTCTATTTCATGTTACAGAGGTAACATATAAACAAACCTTTGTTGCACAGGGGGTTACTGTTTTAAAAACTGTAACATGGGTAGTCCCAGAATTTGGGAGACTGAGACAGAAGGATCTCAGGTCCATAGCCAGCTTTAGCAATCTATCTAAGCCCTTCAAAACTTAGTAAGATTCCATTTCAAGCTAAAAAATAAAATAAAGTAATAAAGCTGAGGATGTATCTCAGAAGTAAAAAGCCTCTGGGTTCAACCCTCAGTATTACAAAGCATAAAAATAAAAATAATTAAGATTCATGGTGACTTTCATTATGACATCATGGTGGGTGTTAAATCAAATACTAACTATATCATATGAAGTAGCTGTAAGCATTACAAGCATTGTGTAATAGCACTAAAGGATTGTGGTTTTGAATATATTTTTCTAATTTTGCACTGTTTACAGAAATGTGTATTTCACGTGCCATTATCAGATTAATATCCCATGTTCCAAAAGTCATGAACATTATTGTTACTTGTCTGTCAGTTTATTAGTGTCAGAAGTGTGCATTTTTTTCCCTTAATTGATCATCTTGAATATGCCCTGGCTGTAAATATAGTGACACATGTCACGCAGTAAGCTTTCTAAGTTATGTTTTAATTCTGGGCTTGGTGATTGCGAACACATCTAGGATTTAAAACTGTGATTTCCTGAAAAAATGTAGGCTAAGCTAACACTTCATCAGCATGGCAGGATATCAGTGGTGGTCCTCAATCTGATAGCTTGGGTTTTCAACAGCCATCTTAGTGTCTGGGTTATCGTGCCTTGCTTGTTCTCTAGCAAGAAAGGATTTCATTGCTGAGAAAACTAAGTCAGGAGGGGACTTGAGATAATCTCAGAAAATTAAATAGAGTTAAGGACAGAACAAGTCTTCTCATTCTACTCGAATTGTAATAAATCCCATAGGGGAACTTGCCCTTGGTTTAGGAATGACAATAAGGCCTCAATTAGGAGACATGCAAAGCTTCCCTGACAGCCAAAGATGACACTTCAGGCCAAAGGCAACTGCATGAGTGACACACCAGTCCCACCCATTCCACTAGGAGGCAGTGCTCAGGAATTTAGTTTGTTTCTGACAGCAGAGGCCAGCTAAGTTAGTGCTATCTAAGCATTTGAGGAATACAGAGTTGACATTTGGGCTTTGTGGTTATTTAATGGAATGATTTATGGTGGCTGAAGAGGATGTCTGCCTGAAGTCAGCTTGATGATTCAGGTATAAAATATTGCAAAAATTGCCAGAGGTCCTTACTGACCACCAGCTAAGATGCTGGGGCTGCTGTGAGGACCAATATCTTTGGAGCCAGATCTGTTTTCTAGCCCTGACTTTACTTTTTTTTTCTTTGCATGCTGTAAATCTTGGACATGATCTATGAAATTCTGCTTTTCAATATTTTTAATGTAAAAATAACAATAAGATCCGATCGACGAACTCACAGAATCATTTAAAGGACAAGTCTACCAATATGTGTTTATGAATTTCTTGAGTGCTTATATGATCTCAACTATTAGCAGCTACTGCTATTTAATTAACCTGATTATGTAGTCTTTTTAGAAATAAAAAAGACTGGTATAGGCAATACGGAGAACAAGTGTCCTAGGTTAATTTTCAAATAACAACCTTCTTTCTCTGATTTTTTTGGGAATCAGTCAGGGAAAAAACAACAACTACCATTTATATCATGTCACTTTTTGTTGGTTTCAATGGCCCAAAACTTCAAGGTGAGGCTTATAGTTATTTCTGATGCCAGTCATACAATATGTCAAGACAGAAATAGGCTCAGGAAGACCAGGTGTTCTTTATTATTTTGTGAATTGGCTGCAATCTGGACTCAGAATTTTAAACATATAACCTCAGAAACTTGATATCAGCGCCTTGAGAGTGTATCTATTACTGAGTAAGGAATCTCTTTTGCTAAGCTAACAAGATGAACAGATTATATATGATACCCATGTGTATATACATATACTGCATGTGTACATACATACATGTACATGTACACATGTATATACATACATGCACATACATTTTCAATATGAATTTTTCTAGTCAGTCAGCCCAATTTTTCCTCTATGTAAACATACTTGAGCAGCAGGGTTGTAATCACACGGCTGTATCATGACTGTGTGATCACATTCTGCAATGTTATGTAATGTGCATGTTTAATAGCACTGAATTGCAGTACTTGATGGCTTATCTCCATACAGAATTTAGTTTTCCAGTGGGATTTTAGGTCTCAAAACCTTATGGGGTTGTTTTAGCCCTAGTCCCCTGCCTATTTTTTGAGCAGCGCGCTGATCAGTGTGAACTCGTATTTCCAAAATTGTGCCTATTTCTTAATGCCTGCGTGTCTCACTTTCATTTCTGTTCAACTTCTACACATTTGCCTTTCAATCAGTCCCTGGCTTCTGCTGCTTCTGGATCCCCAGTGATTTCTGGGAAATAGTCGGTGGGAAGTCATGTGCAGAAATGAGCATGGGAAGGCAGAGACGGAAAAAAAATAAGGAAAGTGTTGGAGAAGGTCTTTCTCTTTCTCCTGACACATACTGAGGCTCCTTTACTTTTTAGTGTTTGATGGTTACTTTGGGGGATACCATGTCGTTTCCCAGACCACAGTGCTGTGATACATCACCAGACGGACTGTGAGACTGAGACAGAAGTTAGCTAGTTCAGATGCTGGGGTCTGCAGTGGAAGTAGAGGAGGCTTAAGAAAGGGCCAGGAGGGCTCTCAGAGCCCTGGTGTGGGGCTCATAGAGTGCAAGAGAACCCCTCTTCTTTCTGTGTTGTGAGGTCACATCAATAATGCACTATGATTCCAAGAAGAGAGAGGAGCTCAGAGCCACCAAAACTGTTAAAATTGCAGATGGGAACTTTGATAACACATGGAAAACGCAAAAAAAAAAAATTAAGTACTTCAAAGTGCTCATCATAATAGACCCCTGTTCTTTTTTGTTTCATGCAACATTTTCATAGAAATATTTAGAGCCAGTATATTATAGAACATTAAGTAGCTAGGCACTATGTGATACTTTTAAATAATACTGAAATAGTGTACAGCACATTCCTAACAATGATTGTGCCAGGCAGGGGTGGTAGGAATGGTGAATGAGGATTTTAGGAGCCCTTTAGGAGCCCAAAAGGAAATAGCATAAAAATAAACTCAAGTTTCTTAATAATGCTTACATTTGTGAAAAGATTATATTCTTGGTATTATTTATGTAAATAAATTAAAGTAAAAAAGTTAAAAAAATAGAATATGCTATAGTTTTGTGTGAGTGTGTGTGTGTGTGTGTGTGTGTGTGTGTGTGTGTGCTTGCACACGTGCACACACACGAGCTACTAGGGCATGAATTCAGGGGCATTCTACCTCTGAACTATACCCCCAGCCATGTTTAATTTTTTTTATAAGCAGGATCTCTTTAGGCTAGAATGTGCTGACCTCCAAACTGGGCTCCTCCTTTTTCAGTCTTCCAAGTACTGGAATTCCAAGTTTGTACCACTGTGTCAGGCTTATGGGTTTATGGTTGGCAATTTTTATGTGAACTTTAGAAGAGTGAATACTGTTTCACCATATTCCACATTTTTTATTATTCAACCTAAGAATACCTTTTGAGCAGGGAATAACACCTGCCTACAACCAACTGCCTTCTTTCCTCAATTTTCTGTGCACTAGAAAATATAATTTAAGGAGAAAAGCATAAGCGTATATGGGATAACTTCCAACACAAGCCATTCATATTAATACTTTACCATCAGTATTAAAGAAAATAACCCGGATGCTCTATTTTGGGGGAAGGTAACCTTTCCAACATTCTTGGTAACAGATATCTTTTGTTAGTCTTGACTTCACTTTTTAATGAAGAGATATTTTTGTTATTTACGGGCACGAAATGGGACATTTTGGGAATCGTCTACTTTTGATGATCTCTTTTTTCTGTACTATTTTTATAAAACAAAGGTACGTATATTCTACTGGAGACATTTAAAGACTAGACTTGAGAGTACCAAATATGTGAGGTCAGCTCAGGTATCGGCATTGAAGTGAGCGGAGTTGTTAAATAAGTTGCAATGCTTTCGTTGCTTTAGTTGCTCTATACTTAAATAGCAGCTTTCATCTGAGGAGCTCAGAGTCTTTTAGGGACACTGCCCAATTCCTAGCCTTCTTGCGCGCTGCATGCCGATTGACTTCAAAGGCAGTGGGAAGAGTGCGCTGCAGTGCGGGGATTTAAATTGAGCATTTAAAACAGATTTCTATGCATAGTGGGTGAAATATATTTTTTAGGTAAAATAATGTCATGGGTTTGAGGTTATTTTAATTCACCCAGAGCATTGTTTCTTGTCTTTTAATCAGAAATGCGAATGCACATGTACTTAACCATTTTTAAAGGTTCTGTATTTTTTAACTAGGTAATCAAAATTTTGGTGTCTAGCGTGGTGAGAGAAATAAAACTATTTCCTGCTTTATTCAATGCCCAAAGTTCAGTTTAAATTTTGCACTAAAAATGAATAAATATTTTTAAAAGTTAAGGCTAAAAGAAAGGCTTTGGTTTATTTTTCATGTAGAAACAAAAGAGCAAATAAATGTAGATTGGTGTCTGTTGTCTTTTTGACTATTACATTTACACTGTTGACCTCAGAATATTCTCATTCCAGCCTGAGCAGAGGCTTTCTAATGGGAAATGCAGGGAGTAAAAATCACATTTCCTCTTGAGGCGCATTTTTCCCGAAATGAAATTAAAAACACAAACCTCACAGCAGTAACGAAATTATAAATGTTTAATTGGTACCCAAAATACACATGTGAGGTTGATTTCTTCAATCCCTTTCCAGTCATCCACTCAGCCAATGACTTGGCTGATCTGATCCGTGTCATAGAGGGCTCTGGCAGAGAGATGGGGAATAAAGGCAGAGACGAGAATGCTGTTTGGTCTAGGTGGGTGTTCAGGAGAGAAGCTGAGAGTGGGAGTGAAAAGTTCCAGGATTAGCTCCCATCTGTGCAGAGAATGTTGAAAGCAATAGAAAGGGAAAAGGAAGGTTGCTAAGAAGTTTCCTATAAAGCAAGAATGCAGTCCCGTCTTATGGAGACAACACAAGACGAATGGGTTGGAGGTAGAGAAGAACCTTAAAGTGTGTCTGTGTTGATGATTTAGAGGTGAATTGTCAGACTGCCTCAAGTTTGATACACCTAGGATTGGACCACATTGGTTCCTGGATCTCTTACATGTGCATTTTCTTTAGATCCCAGAGAAACCTCTGGGTTTCTATCCTTGAACACTTGTTTTAGAGATGAAGAATCCAAAGCCATGCATGGTGCCTTATACTTGTAATCCCCATACTTGGGAGGCTGAGATAGGAGGATTGCAGGATTAGGGCCAGCCTCAGCTACTTAGGCCTTTTGTGACTTAGTGAGATGCTTTTTCAAAATAAAGAATAAAATATAGGACTGGAAATGTAACTTGGAGGTAGAACGTCTTTGGGTTTCACCGGCAGTACTGAAAAAAAATAAAAAATAAAAAACCGATGAGGAATCCAAAGGTCTAGAGAGAATGTGTTGCCTGGGTTCATGAACCCTGCATAAATGAGCGGCTGCTTCTCCATCAGTTATATAACAATGCACTGCTGCACCTTCTACAAAGGGCTGATATTATGGCTTTAATTACATCACATATTGCAAGCACATTTAGTACAGTTATATTAAGAAATTTAATTAAGTATAATACTATATCACCCACATTTCACCACGAACTGGCGCACAAATTTAAAATTCCCCTTTCTCATGTTATCAGAAATACTTTTCATTTCTTAATGACCACAGAGATGATGTCCCTCCTCACCTCTACCTGTCCCGTAAAATTATGCTTCTCAGTCTCTCAGAGCCTGAACTGAATGATTCACTTCCTCTCCTCTGATACCTGTTATTACTTATATGGTCTGTTGTGTGTACAGTGCTATGAATAGTTGACACTTAGGGCTCATGTGTTAAATGCTCCAAGGGAAAGCAATACTTTCTTGCCCCAACTCTACTGCAACATTTTCTTCTTCCCTTTTCTAGTGACACCAGTTACTTTCAGTCACCTGAGACCCAGCCTTCAGTCTAAGGCTGTTAGACCTATCTATGAACATGAAGGATGGGAGCGGGGCTTCATGCAGAAATGACCTTATTTACTAATTTACAAAAATGCTTTATGAATGAGTGGAAGCCATGTCCCCAAACACTCATAAGATTCCCTCTGAATCCATAGCATCATCTCATGACCTATGTCCACCCTTCACTTAATTTGCTCCAAAGAGAAATCGCATCATTTGAACAAAAGGGACATTCAAGGAAGTTAACAAAAATATAACAGAGAAGTCATGTGTATGCTCCATCTCCATTTGAATTCTCCTGTTTCTGGGTGTGTATTTTCATCCCAGACACTTCAAGTTAGCATTTACTTATTCACTATACATTCAGGGTATGCTTTTTGATTGATTAATATCAAGTGGATTTTGCCTAAAAAAAAAATACCTGTTCACCACTTTAAACATTTCTTTCATAACAATTTACAGAAAGATTGAGATTGGTTGTTAATGTCGCCATTGTGATAGTTAGGATGTCCCCTGAAGAGTTCATTTGTAGTATTCAGCGATGGTATGGTTAAGTCATAATTCTTGTAATTCCAACAGTGGATAAATCCATTTGATTTATCTGGGTAGGCGTGTAGGCCAGTAGTGTGTGGCTGGAGAGGGAGAATCCCTGTGGTTTTGGCTTTGTGATTACATATGGTTCCTTCTACTCTCGACTCTCTCTATTGCTTCTGGTCTCCATGATATGAGAGCAAAGCCTTCCTCTCTCCCTCCTTCTTCCCACCGCCACCATGCCCTGAGATTTGTGGTTCCTATCCTCACATGGACTGAACCTCAATATCTCCAAGGAAGACTGTGAGCAAATAAATATTCTCTAAGTTACATGCTTACTAATATAATCATGTGTAAAATAAGTAAAAAATTATCAGAAAAGCAACTTGCAGTGTTATTTGTCTTAACAGTGTTTATCTATTTTTGAATTTGTATGCCATTTTAACTACTCAAGTATAGCTCAGGTTACTCTCTAACATCATACTATATTCACTTTAAGAATATTAATATGATTTAATTACAGTTAAGAATAACTGTATTTCCATTAGGCTGTATTGGTTGATAACATTTATTCAACAAATGTGCATCGATGTAGTATGTTAGCAATGTAGAAATATATAGAACATGCAAGACTCTAGTTTCCATGAAATGTGTTCATGTTCTCTTACGAGAGAAGTCAGATGTAGTAGATATCAATGTTTTCCTCAGATATACATTTCCTAATCCTTCGAGTCTATGCATATGTTAGATTATATAGCAAATGAAGTTTTGGTCACAGATTTGATTAAGAATGCTCATATGCCAACTTTAACACAGGGAACATAATCCTGACTTGTGTAAGAAGGCCCAGAGTTATCACAAGGGTCCTTCAGTGTGGAGCAAGGGCAGAAGAACCAGAGCGATACGATGTGCAAAAGGGCTCCAGCTGGCTTTAAAGATGGATTCAGAGACAACAGGCCAAGGAACATGAACAGCGTCTAGAAAACGCAAGGACTAAATTCTCTCCTACAATCTACAAAAAGAACCACAGTTCGCACCTTGATTTTAACTCAGTGAGCTGTGTTTCAGACTTTGAACACCATAAAACATAAGTTAATTTTCCTTGCTTGAAGCCAGTAAAATTTTGAAAGTTTTAGAGCAGCAGTAAGTAGAAAATATTGATTTAAAATGTGAAAATGATTTTGCAACTGAGCAGTGGAGAAGAGTCCCAGTACTTGAGAGACTGAGATAGGAAGATAGCAGGTTCATTGGCAACTTCAGCAATGTAGTGAGGCTCTCCTTAATTTAGTAAAAACCTGAATCAAAATTAAAAAAATAATAAAATAGGGCTGGGGTATGGCTTAAAGGTAGAATGCGCCTGAGTTCCATCCTAAGGAAGAAAGAAAATGAAAGAGAAAGGGGGAAGGGAAAACAAAAACCAAACGTACATTACCTCACATGGAAGGTTAGAAGAAAGATAGACGGCAATGACTCTACCAGTGAGAACTCAAAAGGAAGGAAGTATCTGGGAAGAGAAAGCATGTATGCCTCAGAGAATGCAAGAAACAGAATAAAGAGATGACTGGGATAAAGAGGAAATTGAGAAATACTGCTGATCAAGGTTCTGTAGAAAATGAAGAATATGTATTTGGAAGCCATAAGGAACTGAATCCTTCTTATGTTGAGTCAGGAAACTTAGTAGAATAATACCCTGCAGTCATGTGGGAAGCAAATGTTTTAAGTAATCTACTTAGGTAGTTAGTTTTAGAATATATCTCTCAGTTAAAATCTAGGAGATATTTGGATGGGATTGGAATACCATCCAAATATCAGAGAAAAAACAAATTGTTATGGGCAATTTTTTGTTAATCCTCTGGAAAGGTTAGAAGATCAGAGTATTCAGTCTCACACAACAAGGCTCTTTGAAATGACTAAGTGTGTGAGTCATAAATATCTTCAGCTATCTGAGCAGAAGTAAAAGAAAATAGGTATAGTATTAGGAAAGACATATAAAAGAAACACATGGCTGATAGAGTGAATCTCATGACAAACACTGGAGACAGTACTTGAGAAGGTTATAATGGCAGAAATACTTTAAGGTTCAACATAAGGAGGCTGAGATAGGGTAAAATGAAGGAAAATTGTTAAACTCCAAATATTTACAAGAAATATGCTATTAATACTACTCAGACTTAAACATCTTCAAGTTTTTATGAAAAAAGGTAGACTGAATCTGAAAGTACAACCCAGTTCTAGAGAGCAGAGCCTTAGACCAAGAAGGTAGAGCAAGCAGGCACAGAAGTAGTTCAAAGGCAATTAAAAGTAGAGCTTTTCAACTGGATTTCAAAAATTGCTTGAATCAGGTAGAATTATTTTTGCCTTGATGTTTCTTGAATTTTGTATGTTCAAGAATGGGGGACACAGTGCTTCAGGGTAGATCTTACCTAGAACCCACCCACACCTCACTGAGAAGATATAGATGCTGAAATTTGAACCTTAAAGAATAGGATTTATACTTTAAATTGATGAGATCACTGGTTGACATCTGGGAGTATGCTAGAAGGGGCAGATGCATTTTGAATATGAGATAGACTTGAATCTTGATGAGTCAGAGGTCTGACTGTGTTAAGGAAGAATATTGTTCCACAAAGATGTCTTAATCGTAAAGTCTAGAAGCTACAGATATGTTAGGCTACATGGTAAGGAAAAAGTAGTTTTTATGGTGAAATTAACTGCTAAATCAGCAGATTTTAAGATAGTGTTATTGACTGAATTACGTGGAAGATCTAGTATAATCAGAGGTCCTTCAGTGTGATACAAGGAATTAAAAAAATAATGACACAGCATGAGAAAGACCACATAGCCATCGTTGGCTTTGAATATTAGAAGGCCCATGATCCAAGAAATGTGAGTAGCCTCTTGAATTTGTAAAAGACAAAGGAACAGTTCTCCCCTCAAGCTACAGTGAATGAACACAGTTCTGCCTACACATTAAATAAACACCTTGAGACACATTTTGGACTTCTGACCTGGAGCTCTGGGAGATAATACGTTTGCCCAGTGTAAAGCCACTAAGCTTGTGGTGATTTGATTCAGGAGCAAAAGAAAACTGATACAGTGATACAACCACATTTTTAAAATATGCGTGAGAATGTTGGAAGTGAAATAGAAAGAAAAATGATAGAAGAATTTACCTGTGAGATGGAGAGCATAATAATTTGGACCTACACTTTCAAACTCTTAAAATGTTCTTGCTTCAAAGGAAAGACATACAGGTCTTCTAGCAGAACTCTTCTAAACATAAATTAGTAATCTACATCTCTCTCCATATATATAGCCTTTATATATTTATATATATTTATATATTTATTTTATTTTATTATATATTTATTATGTATTATATTTATTTTATTATATATTTATTTATTTTATTATATATTTATTATGTATTATATTTATTTTATATTATAGTATATTATATATTATATTTATATATATTTATATATTTATTATATTATATATATTTATATATTTATATATATTGCCTTTTATGTTATTTGATTTTATATCAATTTCATCTTTATGCATACATATGGCTAAAACCCTAACAGAATAATTACACTCCTTTGTAAAGATGCACATTGGACAGTGGTATTTTTGTTTGTGGCAATGATAGCTCTTTGCAGAACCTGGCACTCTCTGAGCCTCTGCCTCTTCATGGCATATCTGCCTGATGCCTTTGCATCAAGAGAGCTGGGCTCTCTCTTCTCCCTGGCTCCACTGGCTGGCTTCCCACAGTCCACAGCGATGCTGACTTGCTTCAAATTCTGCTTCTGTGTGTTCTTTTGGCATTTCCTCTTTTTGACTGCTTTCAGATACCTCGCTTCAACTAGATCACCCCAGGAATTACAGGATCACCCCAGGAATAATTCTGCGTGACTACTCACACTCAGCAGGGCATGTGCCCACAAAAGAATTGTAGTTGACTTTTTAAAGTAAAATGACATATTAATCATACACATGTCACTTCTACTCTACTTTTTATTGAGCATAACCACCCCAGAAGACCCCCTCTCCTAATTCCGGGGGAAATTCTCAAATCTGCATTTCAAAGCTCCAAGTCATATCAGTAAGAGATTCCCAGGGAGATACAGTTTGCCAGGTATGATACAGAAATCAACACTACACTGAAACATCCCAGGATCCTCAATCATGCTTCCTGGTGCTGTCTGAAAGGAATGTGTTTCTCCTCCAACAGTTCTGATTGGCAAACGGAATAAAATGTGGGGCTGGTCCAGAGCAAAGCTGGCTAGCTGGACTGGCCGGGCTGATGAAGTAGGAAGAGCATAGATGAGGGTTGCCATGACAATGATAAGTAACATTTGAGACTGAGAGGTCCCATGACCAGAGAATGAATTGGCCTTGCATTGATCTGCTGTTGTACATAATTATTTAACCCTTGGGAAAATTATCCCTCACATTTTATTTGTTTTGTATTTTCAGATTGCTTTCTTTTACTATTCATTTTTATGTAATGTCTGCACCTCAATTTTAAGTGAAAAGAAAATAATTACACGTTTGTTTGTTCACAGCTGTGCTATGCCTTTGATCTCATCTCCACTCTTACCTCGCATATGTTTTCCTCCTGTGTCCTCACTGTTGTGCATTTACCTACCCCAGCAGGGGCTGCACACTTCTCTCCTTGACAACTCCAAACTCGGAATCTCCCACTGCTTTTTATCTGCTTTTTCTCTTGGCTCTGAATAGGCATCATACTCCCAAACACTACCACCACCATTTTTGTGACTCTAGTTTTCTTCTACCTTTCCTAAAATAACAACAACAACAAAAACAAAAACAGATAGCACCTACATCTGATGAGTCCAGAATATGCATCCTCAATATAAGAGAAATGTAGTGATTATATGAATAAACAGGGTATTTTGTTTCATGTTCACAGGGCCAGTAATGACATTTATGTTCATTGTGCTAGACTTTTCACTGTGTAGCTTACATTGGAAATATTTTATTCTAACAACAACTTATATATTCTTTTTTTGGTACTAGAGACTGAACCAAGGGGTATTCTACCTCTGTGCTACACCCTCAGTCCTGTTTTATTATTTTTTGAAACAGGGTTTCACTAAGATGTGGAGGGCCTCACGAGTTGCTGAGGCTGGCTGTGAATCTGGGATCCTCCTGTTTCAGCCTCCCAATAACTGGGATTACAAGTGTGTGTCACCATGGCTGACTTAAAATTATGTATTTTATTCTAGATCACAAAGGAATATGCCATGAAGCCCCACTTTTTGTTAAGATAAAATGGTAATAAAGTGTGGTTCAGTCTGTTCTTCTCACTCTCTGTGTTTGAAATATCCTTTGATGCCCAAGAGGCACCATGCTTTTTAGTGTTTCTAGTTATTTTCAGTGTTACATGATTTGATAAAAACTTCTAATTAGATGTGACTGTAATGAACAATGTTAGTATTCCTATCAGCATTCTTATAATCATAATCCAAAGACTTGACCATGCAACTTAAAGGAAAAAATATTTATTTTCTTATAGTATTGCATTTAGTCCATATGAGGCTAGGATAGTATAAGAGTTTTACTCTCACATCATGGTGCTCAGAAGCAAGAGAGAGAGGGAGAGGAGAGGAGAGGAGAGGAAGGGAGGGAGAGAGAGGGGGGGGGTGAAAATAAGGGGGTGAGAGTGAGCACAGAAGGACAGGAACCATATATAACATCCAAGGCTTCATCCCTCTGGATCTACCCCTCCCAGCTCCACTGTAATGGTCCAGACCAAAATCCAGGTAAATCCACTACATGGACTTGGCCACTGCTATGATGAAAACTCTCAAGACTCAACTACATCAACTCCCAACATCAATTTATGAACTCTTCAAGGGGCCATTCTCTATCCAACTGTAATGCTTAGTCAACTGGAAATAGTTTATTTTAGTTTTTATTTTAAAATTTAAGATACCTTGGTTGAAAAAGTCAGGCATGGTGGTGTACAATTGTACTCCCAGTGCTTGGGAGGCTGAAAAAGAAGTATTGGAGGTTTTCTGCCAGCCTCAAGTACTTAGTGAAGCCCTCTACAACTTAGTGAGAACCTGTTTTAAAATAAAGATTAAAAATAGGGCTGGGGATGTAACTCACAGATAGAGTGCCTCTGGGTTCAATCCCCAGTAGCACAAAATAAATAAATGGTTAATAAATAAAAATAAAATAAAATATCTTGGATTAATATATGTGGTGACACATGCCTATCATCCCAGTATTTAGGAAACTAAGACAGAATCACAGGCTCGGGGACATCCTCATCAAGTTATTGAGACCCTCAGCAACTCACCAAGACATAGCTCCAGATGCACACGGTACTTCGGCAATTTTAAAATAAAACAAGATAAATGGCTGGAGTTATAGCTCGAGGTAGAATTCTGCTGGGTTCAATTCTTAATAACCATCACCTACACACACACACACACACACACACACACACACACACACACACACACAGAGTGTATATTCATATATAATATATGCGTATATACATATATGAGATGCTGACAATGTGAATTACTGTGGTCTGTTTTGTACACGCTCAGTTTTTCACCTGTGCACAAACCATTATAACTCATAATTGATATGCATCATGGACAAGAATGCCAGATTGTCTGAGTTGGAATTCTGATTCATTTTTGTGCTGAGTGACTTAGCTTCAGATTTCTCAAGAGATGAGTGCATTACAAACTTTGCTGCCTAGTGATGTAGCCACATGACTGACCTTGCTGCTTGTGTGGCCATATGTGATAGCATGCCCTTTCTAATTCACCGTTTCATAGACCTATTCAATGATACAGAAGGTCACTGGCCCCTCATTGTCTCAGACTCTGTATCGCCCTCGCTGAGCCTTGGGTGTTGAGACTCAGCATGCACTCTGGAGGAGCTTACAGTGTGTTTGAAAAGTAACTGTCCACTCCTGATTTCTTTGGTGCTATGGCCCAGGTGCCAGGGTGCCTTGTGCACCTGGGGGAGGAGAAGCAGGTGTCACTAGGTAGGACATGAGATCTGCACCTCAGTGGCACTTTTCATCTCTGCCCTCACCGCATCCTTAGGATGGAAAAAGAGGGGTCCTGGGCTCTCAGCCACAGCTCCACTGCCCTTGCAAAGGGAATGATAAAGCAAGGCTCCTTCTCACCACAGACACCAAGCCCTGGACACAAGGAAGGAACTTTGGTTTGCAAGGTCTCATCAGTGTTCAGGGCAGTTGGAGGCTTAAATTTATTTAAATAAATACCTAAATAAGTCAGTAAATTACCAAATGAATAGACGAAGTTAGACAAAGAAGATGGAAGAGGTGGCACACCAGAGATTAAGTGAGTTTCTCATATGTTGATGTAAATTTGATAGTGACTACTATCTGAAAAGTAGTTGTGCGACTTTGAAAAAAACAGACGTTAGCCGGGCATGGTGGCGCACGCTTGTAATCCCCGCGCTTGGCAGGTGGAGGATCGCGCAGGTTCAAAGCCAGCCGCGCTGGCATAAGAGACCCTGTTTCCAAATAAAAAAAAAAAGTATAAAAATAGGTCTGGGAGTGTAGCCCGGAGGTAGAAGGGTTTCCAGGAACCCCAGTACCACCAAAAAAAAAAAAAGAAAAAGAAAAAAAGAAAAAAAAGAAAAAAGAAAAAGAAAAGAAAAGAAAAATGTTAAAAACTAAGACCTGAAAAATCTGATTAAGGGTTTTTGTAAGACATTCCAATTATTTATAATTAATTTCAGGAGAAGTATGAAATGCAACGATCTCTTAGATTGAATAGTAACATTTAGAATATTTGATTCAGGCATAATTTATCAGAAGGTGGATGATGGATTGAGTAGATAGAGAATATGAACACAGGAAAAATTAAAGTATATTTCAATTAACGTGCAAAAATGGTGATAACCAATATTAAAGTATTATGAGTCTGTGGAAGTAAGATTAGACTTGAAATGAGTACAATTTAGAAACAAATTCAGTATGCATGTTGAGAAAGATGTATAAGTCACTAGCAATTTGGTGATTGATCAAAACTTAAACTAGGAAACAAGTAGTGGGTGTAGAAAATGTTTTGTTTACTTTTAAAGATGTGGAAAGAGACTTATTAAATAAGATATATTTGTGGAAATATTAGAAATTTAGTGCTGAAGCAAAGAAGAGTGCCCAGAGAAGGTGAAGGAGTAAACTTAATAAGCATTAGGTAGGAAACATCAACTAATTATGATATCTACATATTAAAATAGACATTGCCTGAGTTTGAACCAATGCACTAAGAAAAATGAGAATGTAAAACTGTGTGTTTGAAAATATTGAGCTGCGCGTGGTGGTGCACGTTTGTAATCCCCGTGCTTGGGAGGCGGAGACAGGAGGATCGCGCTGGTTTGAAGCCATCCTCGATAGCTTAAGAGATCCTATTTCCAAATAAAATATATATATAAAAAAATAGGTCTGGGAGTGTAGCCTGGAAGTAGAAGGGTTTCCAGGAACCTCAGTACCACCAAAAAAAAGAAAATATTACATGATTTTTTTTTTGGGGGGTACCAATGTTTTAACCCAGGAACATTCTACCTCCAAACTACACCTTCAGTCCTATTTTATTTTTATTTTGAAACAGTCTCTCTCTAGGTTGATGAGAGTCTCACTAGTTACTGAGGCTGTCCTTGAACCTGTGATCCTCTTGTCTCAGCCTCCCAAGTACTGGAATTACAAGCCTGCAGCACCACGGACACTTCTGGAATATTACATTTTATTCAATCTTAAATTCTTTCCTTATAGACAGTTTTAGCAGGTTACTAATTGACCTCAGTTTTTCTTCATTCCTTGCCTGGTGAAATCCTATATGTAGAGAACGTTCCCTAGTTTTTGAAGAGAACGACTTTTATGAGACTGGTTAAAAAAAAAAGTTTCTTTGGAATTTTTATGAAAGGCACAGGGGTAGATATGAGACTTGTGGTACAAACGAAATGACCAGCTCATTTAGAAAAGTGCATAATATTCTGATTTTTCTTCAAGTAAAATTTTCCGGGCTTCATTTTAGTTCATTACCCATTTTTTTTCTCTACATCTTTAGGAATGTCATATTATTCCTACTCTCAGGGTGGTTTCAGATGTATTGTAAGATTTGAGGAAATATATTTGTTCCAGCTATAAAAAGGGTGAGGGCAAAAGAGCCACTATTTCTATTCACTGAGTTACTCTTTTTGTTATTCAGATAGTACTTATTACTGTGCTAATTTATCTATTTCTTGATCTTCTCTGTTAGGGTTTACTCTAATTGCAATTTTTATCACTGTAAGATAAAATGCCTGCTATTGGCTACAATGTAGATGGGGAAGCGATTTTTAAAAATGTGCATATATATATAGTATATATTTATGAAAAAAACCTTTTTCTCATCAAAGATATTTGGTTTTGTGTTCATTACATAAAACATCACCTCTCAAATTTTTCCATAAAATTGTTCTGTAGAATACTACATGATAAATGTAGTCATTCCAAATTAATTCAGATGAAATATGGCACAATTAGGCAGTGATTCCTGCTTTCTAAAAATCTCATTATAAGAAATTCATCTTAATAAAAGTAATGAATTATTGAATTCTTATTATATCCCAGGCATTATTCTAAGTACTTTGCATAGATTATCTCATTAGATTTTATAGCCCACCAAAGAGGTATTATATTATTGCCATCATTGTTTGTGATTTAAGAAAAAGATTTAAAGTGTTTTAGGAATGTGTACACATTCATTTCCTAGACAAACCTGAGAACTGAACCAAAAAAGAGTACATGTTAGATATCATGCCACACTTTACAAATAAATACATATTTGCTTCAGACTTAAATGTAAAGACACAGATTTGTATTACTCTTTATGATTTTATGGGGAACATTCAAATATTTTCAGGGATCCTAAAACTTACCTTTCCTTTATGCTCTAATTTTTTTTACAATAGCAGCATTTGCCCATATATCATGTTTAAGCAAAATTTTCCCCTGGAAATTTTAAATATTGATTTCAATATTGTTCCTTTTGTGACTGGTATCTTCATCATACTGTTTATTAGTATTAATGATAATATCACTTCTTACACTTTAACCTTATGAGTTAATTTCAGACTTGTATTATAATAGTTATATTTTAGGTGCTTTATGATATATACTCACCAATTATTATTTTAGTCAGTGTTATCAATTAGTGGAAGAAATGAATACCAATTTCAAAGGCTGAAATAATAGACTTCAGCCTCTTTTATGATTTTTAATTTAGCCTCTTTTATCTAAAAAATGTCCACCCATAATACACTACTCTACATTTCTATGTCCTTTATTTTTTTCTGTCTCAGTCAAATCTTTAATTTTGTTTTGTTTATTTATAGGTGCATTGTAGTCATATATCTTAATGGAGTACAAGATGGTAGAGGCACACATGCACACATCAATTATTTATCCCTTCCCCAATTTTCCACCTCAAAAAGATGAAGTTTGAAACAATATTAAAGTTATTGAAAAGTTGCTGGCATATGCAATGTTCTTCCTCTACATCAACCACTTACATGTACATTTTATTTAATGGTTTTATTAAGTGAAAACCTTGTCATCCCATTTTAGAAAGAACTACAAACATTTTCTATTAGCCACTTGGATGCCCAATGATCCAATCCTTGGTTCAGTTGATGGTGGCAGGGGGGCATACCAGGTGACACAGTACAATGGGCACGCAGCTTTGGAGCTGGAAAGGCCAGGATGGACAGGGGACTTTAGATGTAGCCCCCACGTCTGGAATGTTTTAAAGTAAACAGATCTAGGAATAAGGATGTGTATGTGTTTTAGTCACTCGGGAGACCACCTATCTATTAATTAAAACAAAGGAGTGTTTATGAGCTCTGGATTTCTTATTTGACAAGTAATTCTTAAAATAACAGTTGGACTAAATGTTGTGAGTAAATACAATCCCATCTGTGTAACTTTCCTTAAGAATCCTCTGTAGCTCCCCAGCACCACCACCTTGCGCCTCAGAAACTGCTTCATTGTAACATACCCAACGCACAAATAGGATAGCAAACTCATTGATCCATAATACGAATTTTGCTAAAGGATTCTCATGGACTTGGATTAAGTAATTATTTAAAATATGTAAAACCACTTTTCTAAATAGTTTAAGTATATCTCAAACCCTTCCTCTCCACTGTCCTGAAAATTAAACAGTTAATCAGGAACTGCTGGTATTCCTCAAGCATATGCTGCCCATAGGGTGAGGAAGGGGACCTCTCCTTTGGAAATGACCCACTTTGGAAATGAAATACTTTAAGTTGGAGGCACTCCACAAAAAAGAGTAAGAGTGTTGACCGCATGAGGGTTACCATCATCAGCACTATTTAGTGTCTCCTACAGTCGTCTTTACTATACCACTGTGGTCATATCTAGTGTCAATCATTCTCCTCCAATCTCTAAGACAGTGCTCTCACCAGGCAACTCACCTTTTTAAATTGAACAATAAGCATATACCTATATTTTATTTAAATGTAAACACATAATTTTCATGGAACTCCTCCTCCTTCCCTCCTCCTCCTCCTCTTCCTCCTCCTCTTCCTCCTTCCCTCCTCTTCCTCCTTCCCTCCTCCTCCTCCTCCTCTCCTCCTCCTCCTCCTTCTCTCCTCCTCCTCCTCCTCCTCTCCTCCTCCTCCTTCTCTCCTCCTCCTCCTTCTCTCCTCCTCCTTCCCTTCTCCTCCTCCTTCCCTCCTCCTCCTCCTCCTCCTCCTCCTCCTCCTCCTCTTCCTCTTCCTCCTCCTCCTCCTTGTTATTATTATCACAAAATCTGCCATTGGAGCAAGCTCAGACTTCCCATTGGGTTATATAATGCATAATTTGTGGAAAGCTTCTCTAGGCTTCTAGCAAACTTTCCAAGATCCTTATAAATCACCCTCAACCAGTGCTCCCTATTGCTTATAACAATAAAAGATTGATCCCTAAGAGATGACATGCTTGACTGGCATGCACCAAGTCCTCAATTGGGGTGCGTGTTTTCCTTTATTACTATCCCGGTAATGTGTATGATGGATTTTAGGTCTAGAACAAATAATTGCCTACAGACACCAGCAATTGAAATTTACTACATCAAGAATGAGTGTTTTGGGGATACTCTGTTTTTCTGCGAGAATAGAAGGCAAACTGGGCTTGGGTAGAGAATGGAGCAGGGGGATTGCCGTCAGCCTCTCAGCATCTTCCAGTTTTGCACTGTCCAAATTCTGTCTATCATGCTTCTCTTCCTTCCCTTTCCTCAGCATCTACCTCCGAATATTTCTGGCATCTAAGCCTACATAAAAATGGCCCTCTAACCCAGTTGTCACTGAAGAGGAATGTATCCACCCCAGCTAGGGCCATCTGTATTTTCATTGGTGCTCAAGGACTGAAAACCATGCTGGTTTCAATGTAATGAAAAATGTAATATATGCTTCTGGGCAATGGGACAGAGTAGAGAGAGGCAGAAACAACTTCTGACTGTTAGAGCTAATTGTAAAGCTTTTAACTTGCACAGAGCATGCATCCATCAATTGGATATTCATTGAGTACCTGCTAAGTGTTAGGCACAGAAAATAATGGATTCAGAGTTCTGGAGAAAGTCTTGTTCAGGAATAAGAGACAAGCAGTATAGTCTTGACAAATGCAAAGAACCACAGTTGAATTCAAAACAAAAAGGAATTCATAATAGCACTTACTGAATCTGCTTGAACATTTGAACCACAGACAAGGTCAGCCTGTCCCTTTCATGTGGATAATATTGCTCTATTTACACCCTGTACCGTAGGGAGGGTTTGGACCTTGCTGTGACAAGAACTAAAGTAATTAGGCATTTTAAAAATATTTGAGGAGTATTCAGTAGGAGTATTCCTACTGAACTATGTGAAAGACATTCTCCTTCAAGCACTAGCATAACACTATGTTTCCTGTGGGCCCTGGACTAAGAACCTGACCATGTGACCATAGGAAAGTCCTTCGCTCATCCAGGTACCATCTTTGAAAGGGATGCTTAGAACTCGATGTTGTTGAGACCACTGCAGCGCCGGTGCTCTAAAATTATAAAATCACTTACTATTCCATTAGAACTACTTTTAGAAACATTGATCACTCAGTTTTTCAAAAATGAAATTATACTGTTTTCACTGCATACTTGTTTTACAGATGAGTCATCTGAATTTTGGGGCATCGATGGCTGGTTCATGCTGGTAGAACTAATATCTGGGGGAGCTCACATTTAAACTCACTCTTTCTGACACTGAAGTCCACGTTGTCTGTTTTTAAATCTAAATTAGCAAACAAATTGCTATGCTTCATTTCATATATTCAGAACTTTACCCTTGATATTTGGTTCTTAGCATCATTCTACAAAAAGAAATGATTGATCATTTATTCTATTTAATTCCCTTGACATTCTAGTAATAGAAGTTCAGATTTGTTAAAGGTCACGTGATAGTGGTTGCTGAGCAGAGCAGTGGGGAAGAAATGGTAACAATAGGCCAAATCTACTTATGTCCTTTGTGCTTTCTCATTTTAAATTCCTTAAAAGATCCTAAAAGTTTAAGCACTATTATCAATACGAGAGGATGTCATTTTTTCTGTTGACTCAACATTTTAATTAAAATTTTACAGTTGAGAAAAAAAATAGGCAACAAAAATAATTTCCTGCCAGAGCACAGTGGTGCATGCCTATAAACCCCAGTACTTGGAAGTTTGAGACAGGAGGATCACAGTTTTGAAGTTAGCTTGAGCATCTTAGTAAGATCCTTAGTAGTTGGGGAGACCTTGTAGCTTAGAGGTAGAACATCCCTGAATTCAACCCCCGTAATAATAATTATTACAACAGCAACAACAACCATAATTATAATTCCCCAATTTTAAAGACAATGTAATACATATTTGTGTAAGACTCAAGTGATCAAGCTTAAGCTTTCTATCTCACCCTCACCTAACCAACAGCTTTCATTAAGTGGGATATTGTAATTGTTACAGTCTTTGACAAGGAGAGATTTTATCCTGACTGGGATTTCTCTGTGAACCAGTATAGAGGTGTTGGGCTCTTGATAGGATGGAGCCACACGCTGTCATGCCAAGATGCACTGGAACAAGGCAGCTAGAGAGATATTGGGTACCCATGCCTTGAGTCTGGAAGTTGTTCATGGTCTGGATCCTGGATGGAGCAGCCTGAATGGCAGTGCAAGTGATAGGAGACTGGAAAGCCTTGCCGGTTCTCCTACATCTCAGTGTAACAGAAATCTATACATTTCCTGCAACTGAGTGGTCACTGCTGAGCCATCCTGGTGTCCTTTCAGGGAGATAAAGCCCAGTGTTGTTGCAAGAGTTGTTCTAAGGCACCGGCTGAAGAACATGTATGCAGGAGAAGGACATAAAAACTCACATAACTGCATCCTGTATTAGAGTAATTACAGAATACCTACCACTCACAATACAGACATCAAAAGTCAAGAGGAGCCATGCTAAATATGCACACTTTTACTCATTTTCTTTAACCTTTTCCCCATTCAAGGAGCTACATAAGATGAGGGGGGAAGGATAAGAAAGACAGAAATGTGTCTCTTTTCCTGCTGTAGACCACCTGCATTGGGAGATAGGAGATGGAGAGGCTTTAATTGTTTTAATATGACCTTATACGTTTGTTCTTAATTTTAGTTGTTACTTCCTATGAAAATTAAAATGATAAATTAAATTGAGTCATAAATATCGTTATAGTAATAAAGAACAATATTTTGATTAAATTTTTGCTTTGCCGACTAATACAGTGATTGTTTATTCATAAACCGAGACTCCTTGGTATTTTCTCACCATCTTACTAAGCCTTCTATGGAACTTCAATATTGCGTTCAGAGATACTTACTGAGAATCCTTCAAATGCACTCTAGACAGTGTATTTATTATGTCCACACTTGAACTCATCAAGGTCATTCCATATTCCTTAATGAACACTGCATCCTGAAAAATACTCAAGCCTGTCTCTTTCTATGTTCTCTTTGTTACTGATCTATACCACCAAGTCCTGATGAATCTACTTCTTCAGTCTTCATGTGTCTTTTATCTTCTTGACATTTATGGGCATTACATCTGTTTTAGCTTCCCTGTGTCCCACCTGGCCAACTGTAGTAGTCTTTCTACTTTCATTCAAATGTATTTTCTCATTTAACCCAGAGAGTTAGATGAGAGCGTGAAACACACGAAATTGTTAACCACGTACAGTTACAATAAGTACATGGGATAAAAGAATGAGACAATGTCATAAAGAGAATACGATAAGGGAGCTGATGTAGGTTATGAGCCATGATTAATTAAGACTGTTCTCAAAGCTCGCCTCTCCATTGAGGTTGACAGGAGTCAACCAGAAAGAAGAATGAGGGTTGTTCAGGGGCTAGCAGAGAAGAGAGGAGGTTGTTCTGGACAGTGGCAATAGCCTGTGTAAGACATCAAGTTGAAGCGCAACACACTTAGGGGCTAAAGGAAGACAAATAGTACCATGTGGGCAGTGCTTAAATAGAAGTAGAAGAAGATGGTCTACTGGAAGAATCCTGCTATTTTTTTATTTTTTTTTTTTTTTACAAATTATCCCCAAACCTGGCCCCTTATCGTCCTTTTCTTCTCGATGTTCTCTCTGTAGCACACAGACCCCTCTCTGGTCTCTCGCACTTTGTACTGTAGTGATCTGTTTACCTACTTTTCTCCTGCTAAACTGTGAGATTTCTCAGGAAGTAACTCTGAGTCATAGCTGTGTTCCAAACATCAGCCACTGTGCCAACATATGGAACAATACACTTCATATATTACTTTTCTCATCCATTTATTTTTCAACCCACAGTTCTTTTTACTTGCTTGTCTCATTTCCTCTTTGACTTCAAACTACCAAGATTTCCTTGCCAGAAAAATTCTGTTTTCATGTGGTATTTTATATTTGGAGTACTGGCACCACCAGCACCTTGTTCATCAGCGGAGAAACTGAGTTGCTCATCATCTTTTCTCTCGAGCCCGACAAGCTTCAGAAAGGGTTCTTGCTGCTTCTTGGGCCTGCGTCTTGCCTTTCCTCTTCAGCACCAATTACAGGCTCTTATTTTTTCTTATATGAGTGTCTAGATAATAGTAAGAAAGAGATGATTTAAGGACCAAAATAAGTTAAAAATAAATAATGAAGAACATTTCTTATTCATTGTGATCTAAACGATATTGTCACATTGGCTATTACTTTTGTTACATCTGTATTATTCACAATGAAGTTAAGAGTTAGAAAAGTTTATTAACTTGCAAAACTATCACAAAATTTAAGAATAGAATTGGGATTTGATTCTGAGTAAGTTTTCTCCACATTTTGTTTGTTTTTTTGACGAATTATATGATGAAACAGTATTAATCCTTTTACTTCTTTTAGGGTATCTGTCTCCAAAAACCCCACCTAGTTAATGTATTTATAAAAAAAATGTATTATTGTTTTTAGCATTGTAGACATAGTATATATGACATCATTGTGGGAATACTTAAAAGTGATTTAACAATGTAATAATACCTTATAGTACACCAATATGCCCACACATGTCCTATTTAATTAAAATCTAAGCTCTTCTATAGAGTTCTAAATGGTATGGTATTGATTTTAAACAGTCTGCCCAGACAGTAATGCGAATATCCAAACCAAACCTTCTTTTTAAACAATAAGACAGATATGTAAATGAAAATACATGTCTCTTGAACAATTGAAGGTGGAGATGATGTTGTATTCACGAAGGACCTGTTCATTTTAACATAAAATGTGATAGAAGTAGAAGCCACAATAATGAGTTATGTTCTAAAATGGAGAGAGATTGAGCGGGTTGATGAGAGAGGTAATAATATTTTGTGTGGGGAAACTGAAGCAGCTATTTTAGTGCAGGGACAGTTTGAGTCTTAATTTTTCAGTTATTTTGAAATGTAGACCATTTTAGGAGCCACCCAAACAAACCACCAATCTTTCAGTTTTTAACAATCAGAAGATATGTGCCTGGCATATATTCCATGCCAACCACAGGCAGCGTCCTGTCCCTGGCTCTCATCCTAGTCCTAAGGGCATGAGACGACAGGAGAGAGTATAATCTAGAGGCTGGCCAGCAGCCGGGGTCAGGGGTGGTGCCAGAGTTGGAAGGGTGCTGGGGGTTAGACGTTAGTAACCCACGGTGATGGAGTAAGAGTTTGTTCTTGAGCCAAGTTTCTTTGAAAATGCACATGTTTCAATCACTGTTCTAAATAGGAAAAAGAACGAATGAAAAAGATAGAACTTAATGTTTACTGCCAAATCATCTTTAAGCAAACCATTAAAACAGTATTTGACTCTCAAGCTGGAGAAAATGGGGATTCAGGGTTTAATAGAGCAAAAATAAACTAACGCAGAGGTCAGGGGACATGTTCTTAAAAATCAACATTCAGCCGGGCATGGTGGCGCACGCTTGTAATCCCGGTGCTTGGGAGGCAGAGACAGGAGGATCTTGCTGGCTTAAGAGACCCTGTTTCCAAAAATAAATATAAAATAGTTCTGGGAGTGTAGCCCGGAGGTAGAAGGGTTTCCAGGAACCCCAGTACCACAAAAAATATTAACATTCAGACAAGGATCTGAAGAAGTAAAATAAAAATTTAAGTGTAATAAATGTATATGGCTTGTTCAGTGCAGTAATTAAAAACAGTAAATTCACATTTGGATAAAGATGGTTTGATATGTGTGTATTCATATACAGAACTGTCAAAGTTGCTGATGGTGGATTTATTATTTAGGTCTGTCGATAACAGATTTTGAAAATTTATATGTAATTTACACATACATACACACATATATGTATCAAAAGTACAGCTGTCCCAGCATTCCATACACATATATATCTGTAACATACATATATCTGTAACATACATATATGATGCATATAGGCAATATATTTGCAAAATATATTCATAAAAATTCACAAAGATAATTTACTTGTAAACTTTTCGGGAAGCTTTGAATTCAACTACTTAATTTATGCACCAAAAGCATAAGAGAAGATGCTTCTGTAGCCATTCTAAAGATGTCATCAATTTTAGAAATAACAGCTTTAATTCAAGACAACATGAGTTATGAGACAAATTTTATAAGGTGTATGCAGCTATTCAGGAGACATGATTATGCCTAATTGATGTATAAATCTGTGTTATTGTCTGGCAGACTGTACTTACGTGGAAATGGTTAGAATTAAATACCGAAGGTCTGACATAAAATGGTACACATTCGGATCCTTTCAACTGCTGCTCTAAAGGTTCCCACTACACTAAAACGTAACCAGAGGTGCCAAGAGGAGCATCCCACCTCAGAGACTTTGTTCCAAATCCTGTTGCCTCACTTCCCACAAGGCTAGGAGGACCTTTAGATCGGCACCTGAGGTGTGGGCACAACAGGTCAAGCATACTGATTTACCATGGCAATATAAAATATGATGCGCACGAAATGTGGGGCCCAGTAAAAGGCACATATTGCTTAATAGGCATTTAATACAAACATGTTACTATCCTCAAGTTTAAATATAAACACTTGAATCTTGAGGACGTCTGAACAGGAAGCATAAGTAGATCTGTCTCCAGGGCAGTGGAAATCTAGTTCTTTTAAATCTGGCTGCTTTTAAAAATAAACTAAATGCAACCTGCCAATTCCCTACTTTGATGGATCGTTCAATGAAATGTTTGATTTGTCTTATGCCTTCTTATTTTAAATTTATTTATCAAATTTTTCTTGGTAATTGGCATGGCTTTCAAGGACATGGTATTGGAAAGCGGATATGGTGAGATAGAGGATTTTTTTATTTTTTAAGAAAAGTCCTTCACTGTTCTTTGCCACAATTTTTTTTTCAGATCCTTTGCCATTATTTATCAAAAGTACAACTCTCCCAGCATTTTACCCTGTGGGAAGAAAATCGTCTACTTATCCCTTAAAATACGTTCTCCTCAATCCTTCTACGTGCACTACGTTTTCTTTTAAAAAAATCTCAGTGTCATACTCCCCAGTATTTATTGTATGTTGTCTGATACTATTTACAGTTTCATACTCAAGTGCTAAATATTCCTAGTTAGGTTTTACTTCCCTGGATTTGACACTGTCTTTTATACAGTGTCTATCACTGGTCTTGTGGAATCAATATGTAGTTATTGATAAATTATAGACTGATGACCAAGGAAACAAAGTAAAATGACTGCTATTAAAAACCTTCTCATATTAATATCAACTGCTTCCACTACACAGTACTCAAATCAGAGTTTTGCCTTGTACAATGGTGTTTTAGTGATGGGTGGCATGTATGACAGTGATCCCATAAGATTGTAACACTTATCAATGATATAACTGTTTTGATTTGTCAAGAAGACTCCGTGATCTCTGCTTAAAAATAAAACCAAGTACTGATGTTCTTCTTAGAACACATCCCCATTATTAAGCAACGTACCAGTGTATTTAAGACTGTTTTTATCCTTGTTCATTAGATTCAAGTTTCAAACTACCAGAATTATACATCATAAAATAAACTAGCATGATTTTCTAGGAAAAAGAGAGCAATATATAAACAGCTTTTTGTTATACTATCATGCACATGAAAGCCATTCATGTAAACCTCAAAAATCTTTGTTTTATGCTAAAAACTGAATTTTAATAAGCCGCACTTTGGTAGCATAGTCCAGTCACACATCAGTCCCTCAGATGACACTAAAAAGCCCAAAGATGTTGTGTAGCGGGTCTTATAAAGACCAGCCTCCAGATGTCACCGGGAACTCAAGGGAAAGGCTCGTAAGATCTACTTAGTGTGGTTTATGGGTTAATAAAATTCCAAAGTAGACTACTTGGCTATTCCTTAATTCTTTCACAGAATAATTTAAAAGTGGTTCTTCCTGAATGATAAATATGAGTAAATAAAATTTGAAGTGTTTATATTTCCCAGAAAGATCTTTGATTCTTAGGAGTGTAGTGCAAGTTACTTTAATTACAGATCCGGGGCTTATTAACTTTTTCAAACAATATTGCTTTCTTCTCAAAACATTTTGAGTTACAATAAAATTTCTAGGAAGCTGTGAATGAACTGTCAAATTTAAGAAATTATTTTTTATTATACTTTCTAAGAATTTTGCATTGTATGAGAATTCCAGAATCAGGAAACAGAAACGCTCGTAGGAATCTTAAAGGTATCTTGGAGTTGTTCATTATCAGTTATTTATTTATTCATATGCCAGACATTGTATGTAACAAATAATAAAACTCAAACCTCTTTTTACATCCTACCTGGGAATGTAGGAAGTGCCGTGTGATTGATATATCATAATAAAGGTAAGACTATCATTTTAAGAAAGTTATGGGCCTTTAACGCAGACTAATTTACACAATGGAGCAAGATATTCAGGTGGTAACACAAAGTTAATTTAAAGTTTCTGAAGACCTTGCTAGGATTGAGGAAAAAAAAATAGGTTTTCCAGGTTCTAGGAGCAGAGTGTGAAACAACAGAAATAACACTGCTGCTTTTATACCAGGGGAATGGTTGAACAGAGACATGATGAATGTTATTTTGGGAAATATTATACAAGATGAGTATCGGTGTTTGCTGTGCTGAATAACTTAAACTTAGTTTTGAAATAATGAAAATCAGCAAAATATTTTTGTTTGTGATGCTAGGGATTGAAACCAGGAATATTTACCTCTGAGCCGTACCAGCAGCCCTATCTTATTTTTATTTTGAAACAGAATGTCCCTAAGTTGATAAGGGTCTTGTTAAATTGCTAAGCCTGAACTTCAACCTGCAACCCTACCATTTCAGACCCCAAAGTACCGGGATTACAAACATGTGCCACCACATCCAACTTAGCAAAGGTATTTTATGTTTTTGTGATCAGAGCTGAGCCATAGAGGTGCCATTAGATCACAAGATAAAAAGTAAGTTGGGGCATGGAAAATTAATGATGAGTTGACCAGCTATAAAAGAAGTTGAGATGAATAAATACAGCTCCCAGTGGCTACACTGGGTATCATCAAGGAGATATAGGCTTAGGAGTTACTTAGAGGTTGAGATTTATAGTGCATTCTGTATGACTGTGTGTGGGGGGAGAAAGTGAATTATATTGGTACATCTTTGATTTGAGATGCTCCTGGAATATAGAAACAATGCAACACAGTACCTTTTATGATCTGACAGACGAGTGTTTCTATGAAAGAAATGGATCACTTTAATTCATTGTTGCAGCCATGCTTATTGAATAGAACTATAAATTATAAGAGATCTTTTCTGTAGAATTGAACATGTTAGTCATTGGCATGGAGGTGGTGGTAGAAATCCTGGGTGTGATGACATTGCTCAGGAAAGAAATATCAAGAGAGATAAAGACAGAACATTTGAGTAGGTGTGCTGGCAAAGGAAGAGACAGGCTGCTGTTTGAAAAGTCTAAAATAAAACTTTAATGCGTGGCCAGCAACCCCCAAATGAACTTAAAGCATTAAGGTAGGGGTCCTATTTGAAAGGGGATGAGGGAGACTTAAGCCAAATTAGTATTTGATATGTGAAGTGAAATCCCATCGCTAATCAGATTTTTTTAATTAGAAGGAATAATTGATAACCCTATAAAGCACACTTTTCTTTCCATGATAAAATTCGAATACAAAAGGGAAAGAGTATATTAATGAATACAAACCAAGAAAACAGAGCCTATAAGTGTAAAACAATCTTTCAAGATTCCTGTTTGTGAAAGGAACTTGTAGGTGGAAGGATCAAGAAAGAGCCAGTGATGAATTTCAGAGACGATGTGGACTCGAAAGGTCAAAGCTGACATTGGGCCATTTCCTTATTCAGGACCCAGTTCTACTAGGAACCAGCCTTGATACAGGTTTTCTTTTGCTTTGCCTCTCGCTCCTGAAACCCACTCCCTCCCCACCCATGCTTCTTCCAAATCCAAAGCTGCTCCTGCCAAATTCTGGCTGTCTTCTGTCACACATCTGCTCATTGAGGAATTGTGAGCCAGCCCTCAGCTCAGAAGATATTTTTAATTTTTGTCACTTTTTTTTCCTTTTTGCTGTGGCTCCTAATTAGTCCCTTTACGTGTTCAATGAAGGTGTTGCTACAAGGGTTTTCTGGGAATGCAGGTGGTAATACCCGGGTGGAAATTCACATCTACCTGCCAGCCTCAGCTTTTTGGGGTGGACGTTGTCTGAGGTGCTGAGAGTGCAGATGTAGCCTTTTGCAGTCCCAGCAGCATGAACCTGGCTCTAAAACATGTACCAATATGGCCCTGCTGCTCCTATGACAGAGATGCCTGTTCCTCTGAGCTGCTGCTACCCCAATTCTGTGCACAACTTCCATCACTGAGAACAAGCCAATAATATATTACCTATTTTTTGTGTGTGTGGTACTGGGGATGGAACCCAGGGGCATTCTATCTCCAAGCAACACGCCAGCTTTATTTTTTATTCTTTGTTTTGGCACTGAGTTACAAAGGGCCTCACTAAATAGCCGAGGCTTTCTGGAAACCACGATCTTCCTGCCTCAGCCCCCCAAATGCTGGAATTACAAGTGTGTGCCACCACACCCAGCTGATATTACCTATTTTTAAGTCCAGCTGTGTGCATAGTGCTGGGAACTATCCTGAGCCAATTTTTCAAACACATATTATGAACTCTTTTATATTCTCTTTTTTATGAACTCTTTTATATTCTCTTCTCTTAAAACTTCATTTGATAAACTAAGAGTCTCTATTTAGAGATGAAGTTGGTTATTTTCTCCCTTCGGATATTTTGAAAATGCATTCAGAAGTATTTCCAAATTCCAAGGCAAATCCTAGCATGGATGAAGTTTCATCTCATTCTAGAAGAATACAATTTTCATAAATATGCATGGGAATATTGCCTCTGGAGCTGCACCCATGAGCATCAACCTCATAGCAAGATCAGGGCTATCCTCTGCTCTTGGACATGATTACTCAAATAGACACTGAACCTCTCTCCATCCAAGAGCTTCCTCCAAAACATTGCCAGTTCCATATAATTTTTACTTTGTTTTTATTATACCATATATTTTCAGTATTTTTTCAGACTATTTTCTGGCAATGGAGCAAATAACAGCTGGATTCTCAAGGTACATATATAGATTAAAGAGATTATATAGCTACTTTAACAGTGAAAGTAAAACTTAGGTATAAAATATATTTATAAGTATCACAATCATGTCAGGCACGACAGGGTTAAGTGCTATAGTTGTAAGACTGTACTACAAAAACAATACTAGTAATGATGAATAATGTCTCAGAGGATATTATGCTATGTGAGATTAGTCAATCACCAAAAAATAAGACATTGGATGCTTTTCCTAATAGGCTAAGGAGAAATGGGTCATAGGGGGAACTCTACATGAAAAAGGAGATCCTATAGAGAAGCAAATAAGACAGCCTAACTGTGGGGATGGGAGGGGGAAGAAGGAAACTCTTTAGAGCACGTGATGTACTTATTCATATCATAGTCAACCACTAAACCAGAGGGAGGGATGGGGAGCGAGTGGGGTGAGGACTGGCTGGTCAATGTGTGCATGTATGTCTACACAAGATTTGTTCTACCCCATTATGAGGTATAAATAAAATGCATCAATAAAAATTTAAAAAAATAATGGCTGGTTGAAAATGTCTTGACTATTTTAAGCCTTTATTCTTCCACAAAAATGTTTGAGATACACCTAGTCAAGTTCTTTTAAAGATAGATGCTATGATATTTTGGTTGGTTTGTAGACTTCTAGGGTTAAGTTACTCTTTTTTAAAAAAATTTATTGGTGCATTGTATTTATACATCATAATGGAGTAAAAAACTTGTGTAGACATAAATGCACACATCAACCTGCCAGCCCCCTCCCAGTCCCCGCCCTCCCTCCCATGCCTCGCTTAGTGATTGACTACGATATGAATAAGTACATCAGTACATTGTGTGCTTTAAAGAGTTTCCTTCCTCCCCCCTCCCATCCCCTCAGTTAAGTTGCCTTATTTGCTCCTCTATAGGATCTCCTTTTTCATCTGGAGTTCCTCCTATGACCCCTTTCACCTTAGCTTTCACATATTAGGGAAAGCATCCGATTTCTTACTTTTTGTGACTGACTATAATCTCGTTTAGCAAACGAGAAGATCCATCCATCTCCCTGAAAATGCTGCAATTGTGGTTTTTTTTATATCTGAGTAAAATTCCATTGTGTACATATCCCACAGTTTTGTAATCCATTCATCTGTTGATGGACATCTTGGCTGGTTCCACAGTTTGGCTATGATGAATTGTGCAGCTATGGACATAGATACACATGCCTTAGTTTGGTAGTTTGCTTTCCTTTCTTTTGGGTAGATACCCAGAAGTGGTATTGCTGGATCGAATGGTAGATTTTTTCCCATTCTTCTGGGGATTCTCCATACTGTTTTCTAAAGTGGTTGCACTGATTTGCAATCCCAACAACAATGTTTTAGAGTTCCCACTTCTCCACATCTTCGCCAACATTTGTTGTTGTTTGTGTTTTGAATGGTTGACATTCTAGTTGGAGTAAGGTGAAATTTCAGGGTAGTTTTGATTCGCATCTTTTCATTTGCCAATGATATTGAGCATTTTTTCATGCATTTATTGGCCATTTGAAATTCTTCTTTCGTGAAGTATCAATTTAGTTCGCTTGCCCATTTTTTTATTGGATTATTTGTTTTTTTAGTGTTGAGTTTCTTGAGTTATCTGTATATTTATTGTATATCTGTTTTTATTATATTGAATGTTGTATTTTGAGAACCAGGTAAATGGTATGACTCTTCTACATTTTTAGGTTGTATTTAATGTCTTTATAAGTCTTAAACTTTTTCCTTTGGCCCATTTTGTATAATGATGGTATTTCTCAAATTCGAATTGAAACTCATGCACTTTGCTTTACTAACCTAAGCACTGTTGTGATCGGACAATTGTGAAGTGTTGTTCATTTCCATTTCATTTGGTCATGGGCCTTCTCTTTGTGACTATTTTCACATCAGTTTCATTCTTCTAGTACTACATTCTTAGAATTTACTTTAAGACCTGTCAAGATAAGATCCTTCAATATTCATTCAATCTCTAAATGTCTTCGCTTCCCCTTCATCCATGAAAGATCACTTTGCTGACTGACAAGTCTGGGTTGACAGGTATTTTCTCCCAGCTTTAGTAGATATTATTTGACTGTCTGTTGGCTTGTGTTTCTGCTATTGAGATAGATGTGATCCTTCTGTCATGTCCCTTAATTGGCATGCCTTTTATTTCTGTCAAGATTTTATCTTCATCTTCTGTGTTCGGCAGTTCCAAAAACTACAGCTATGATTTATTAAATGTTTGCAATCTTTAATTATATGTTTGTAAATATTTATATGAGAATGACAGTTCGTTCATATATTTTTACAATTTCTTATCATATGGTTGGTTTTGGAAGTATCTTTTTGAAACGTTGGATCTATCACAGAAGATATTCTGTATTCAATCACTGCCAACTCTATTGTATGTTGTTCCTGTTGGCTGGCCAATATTGTGATGTTGCTAATTTTTATTAGTGCTTAATTTGTTCTTTTAAGCTATTGCTGTTATGGGGACTAATTTTGAGAAACTTCCCTCTAAAGATGGATTGTTCTTCCTCTGCTTTATTTCTTTTACTAGCAAATGGTAATATCTTACCAGAACCATCTCCAAATTTTGGTGCAGTAAAGATCCTCAAGCCCAGCTCTCCTTTGAGATCTTTCCACAATTAAAACTTCCTGCAGATATGTTGTCATAGGAGCCGTGCATCATAACACTCCTCCCTTCAAGTGCAGTAATCAAATGTTCAAGCGGGTTTTCTGCTCTCGATCCCTGAATCCCCTCCTGTTTGGTCCCTGACTCTTTGCCCTGGGTTCCAGGTGCTTCTTTCCCACATCCCCAGGTGTCAGAAGCAGAGCAGATGCTCACCTCAGAGTCATATCGATGTTTTACACTGGAGGGTCACCCTGTAGTTAGAGAACCCCCCAAGCGTGAGTGTCTGTAGATGGTTGATGGGGAAATGCTTTAAGGGTGTGTGTGTGTGTGTGTGTGTGTGTGTGTGTGTGTGTGTGTGTGTTTGCCACTTCTCAGAACTCTTAGTTCTTCATGTTACAAGAAGTCCTCAGTTGTTTCCTTTATTTTTTTATTTTTTCAGTATGGAGGATTGAACCCAGGGGCATTCTACCACTGAGCTTTATTCCCAGCCCTATTTTTATTCTTTATTTGAAAATAGGGTCTCACTAAGTTGTGGAAGGGATCCCTAAGTAGCTGCGGCTGGCCACAAACAAACAATCCTCCTGTCTCAGCCTCTCAAGTACTGGGATTACAAGCGTACACCACCACGTTGGCTTACTCCTCCGCTGTTTCTAAAGAATTAAGTGACATTGAATATATTAAACATAGAGACAAATACAGAAAGTAATTTCAAAATGCTGCAAACCGGCTACTGAACCTTTATAAATGTTAAAGGGTTGTCATTACACAAGAAATTTGAAATTGGAGAAAAACTACTCCATACAGCCAGGCAGTTCTCTGGTGGTCTTAGAACAACCCAGTTCTCTCTGTTTTCTCACTTGTTGGACTCAAACATCACTACAGAATGTGAGAAAGATACAGCATCCTGAGATAAAAGGGGCCTGATCAGGGCAGACCAGTCTCTGCTTCAGTTCCCTAGAAACAGGAAATCCTCCATTGCTTCAGCCCAGCATGGATATGATCCTGGGGCACAAAACCCAAGGCAGGCTGCATTCTGAGGACACTCAGATGCTGTAAACTGGGACACGTGCAGGGCAGAATACATCTGCCCAAGGGCACTTTTCACTGCAGTGAGTCCTGGGCTTTCTCATCTCTTACCATCTATCCATGGATAACAAACCCAATTCATGAAACCTGTGGTGTGGAATGTTCTCCAATCTCAGCAGACTCAAAGAAATCGGTAACCAGTGTACAGTCAACCTACTTCTCAGATACAAAAAAATGCAGGCCACGGTTTCCAAGGTTCCAAAGATTGAAAAGAGAAGACCTACATCTTTATAATGAGATAGAAGGGAATAGAAGAAAACAGGTAAAGAGGATTGTAGAATGAAAACATAGTATAAGAATAAAAAGTGGATAATATAAATATGAATATAAACAGTAATTTTGCCAGTTAAAAACATGACAAATGACTAAAGAAAAACTCCTGCAACATAGTACTTATAAAAACACGCTTAAAATTAAAATACACATACACTCAGGAAAGTTGAAAAATAAGGAATATAAACAATGTAGCACCATTAAGTAAGAGAATGCTATTACATGAAAAATTATTATCAGAAAATTAGAATCTAAGGAAACTTTTTTTCATCTAAAATGATGATTTTATTCATTTATTTTATTGGTGCATTGTACATCTTAATGGGTTACAAGATGGTAGAGACCTACAAGCACACATCACCTACCTAGCCCTTCTCAAATTCTCATCCCAATTTCTCCCTCCTCCCCTCTTCTCATGTTTTGTTTACTGATTGACTTTGATATGTTTATGAAGGTATGTCATGTTCATTAAGGAATTTCCTTCTTCCCCCTCCCATTCCCCTCACTTAGATCACCTTATTTGTTAATCTGTGGTTTCTCCTTCTTTGTCTAGAGTTTCAAGAGTTTCTTTTTTTGTCTAGTATGTTTTTATAAGAAGAAACTACGACCCCTTTTCTCTCTAGCTTCTGCATATTAGGGAAAACATCTGAAACTAGCAAACTAATGCATGCTCATCTATGTTCATAGCTGCATAATTCACAATTGCCAAACTGTGGAACCAGTCAAAATGTCCATCAACAAATAGATGGATTACAAAACAATGGAACATGTATATAATAGAATTTGACTCAGCTATAAAGAAGAACCAAATATATCATTTTGAATGAAATGGAGGAAACTCTTTAAAATCATAAAAAGAGTACCTATAAAATGGGGATGAGAAATCATTCACATAAAATAACAATAAGCTGTTTGATTTCAAAAAAATCTTCAAAACTTATTTAAACACACACACACACACACACACACACACACACACACACACACACATATATATCACTGGATAAACACAACAATCATGGAAGATTTGTCATTTGAGTGTGGCTAGAGTTTTATAAAGAATAAGTAAGCATATAAATAAATGACGTGAGAAGGAAAACTGGTACATTTGATCTAATAAATATATTTACAACTTTGTTTCCAATAAAGAGAATATAAATATTTTAAGAATGCATAAAGTATTTACAAAATTGTACCCTATATCATAAAGATCTGAACAGTAACTAAATATTCTATTTTTTACTTTTTTAGAAGAAGACACATTTATTTGTTCATGGTTTGGACTGAACTTTTTTAGTTCAGTCCATGTGAGGCAAAGGACCACATACCTCAGGGTATGGAAGCTGGCAGCAGAGAGGGAATCTAGTTTGCTTAAGTCACATTCTATTTTATTGAACAGGATCAATAATTTTTTTTAAATTCCAGATATTTGAACACTTAACTTTAACATTTCACTCTTAAAGACTGAATGGTTATAAAAAGAAACTATGATATAAATAACAAAATGGTCAGAAATTCGTATAATAAAAATTATATTAAAATTTGTTTGGGCTTCCAGTCAATAGAGCTTTTAGAATTGAACATAATTACCAAAGAAAAACAGGGTAAAGTATTCAATATTTAAATAGTATCTCAGGATGTTAGATATGTTTGTGAATATACACTATGTATATTAGGGGATTTCCCTCTCAATCACTAAGTAAAACATGAGAAGAAGGGAGGGGAAAGGAAGGGGATGGGAATTAGGGAAGGGTTAAGTGAGTGGTAAGTTCACATATGCCTCTACCATTTTGTACTCCATTAAGATGTATGACTCAAATGCACCAGTAGAAAAAGGAAAAAATTGAATGTAAAATATATGTGATCCATTAAAAATATGTTAGAAAATAACAATAGACTAATTTTTAAATGTAGAAATATGAAAAAGTGAAAATTAGGATAGAAGTCAAACAAAACTAAGGAGCTAGACAATTAAAGGGAAGGCTCATTCTTGAAAAGAATTTCTGTAAAAGTTGACCATGAAATAATAAAGAATACAAAAATAAATAATGCAATTACAACTAGTACATGTGAATACAGTTAGAGTAGACAAAATAAGACATAATTATAAATTAATTTTTATTAATATTTTGAAAAGTTAAGTAAAATAAGTCAATGTTTAGAAACAACCAACTAAACAATGAAATAGCCCAAAAATCACAACAGAAGGAATACAAACCCTGCAGCTGCTATGACTTTACATGTTGGATTGATAACAATAGGTGTGTAGACATCACCACATGATGGTCCCTGGTGATGAACCATCCAGACTGCATTTCTTCTGACCTTTGTCCTTTAGTTACTTCCCTGTCACCCTCGGGATTAGTCCCTTTGGTCTTGCTGGGCTCATATTGCAATATCATGCCCTACATCATGGCAGTTCATCCCTCCTCATTTATCTTTTAGACTTCTATTGGTGCATGATATTCTCACATCATAGTGCAGTTCACAGTGACAGTGACATGCACACACCAAGCACTTGGTGGGCTCTCCCCAGCATCCTTCTCACTCCCTCTTCCCCATACAAGATACTGACATTGGCATTGCTACCCTCACGTATGTACATCCTGCCAAAGGAAGTGTCTGCTTCATTGACTAGCTCTCTGTCCGCCCCGCCCTTCCCAGTACCACCTCTCTTGCTCCACTGGAGTTTCTCCTCTCTTTTCTAAAGTGCTTGTCATGTCCCTCTTACTTCCCAGCTTCCACATATAAGAGAATATATGACCCTTCACTTTTTGTGACAGGCTAATCTCACTTAACATATTGCTCTCCAGGTCCTTCCATTTCCTTGAAAATGACATAGTTTTGTTCTTCTTCAGTTCTGAGTAAAATTCCACTGGGTGTATCCCATAATTTTGAGATTCATTTGCTTGCTGGTGGACGCCTGGTTCCGTATGGTTATGGTTTGGTTTTATCGTTTGGCTATTGTCAGTTGTGCTGCTATAACATATATTCCTTTACTATCTGATTTTAGTCCCTTTGGAAAGATAGCCAGGTGTGGCAGAGATGGGTCATGTGGTGGATACATTTCCAGTTTCCTGAGGAGTCTCAGCACCGATCTCCCTAGCAGCTGCGCCACTTGTCTCCTTTCACTAAAAGTCTTTTTTGTGCCCAGGTTGGCTATGCATCTATGGCTGCCAAGTTCCAGTAACATCTTCCATAAGGATGCTTGACAATGTTTCTCACTCTATTTTTCAGAACTGGGGACTGAACTCAGGGGGTTCAACTTTACATCTAAGTCCCCAGCCCTATTTTATTTTTTATTTTGAAACAGGGTCTCACTGTCTCCGAGTTGCTGAGAGCCTCTTCACATTTCTGAGGCTGGTCTCAAACCTGTGATCCTCCTGTCTCAGTATCTGAAGGACTGGGATTACAGGCATGCGTTATCACTCTCGGCTTCCTGCTCTGTTTTTCTAAAATTAAGAAAATATTTATGTTATAATCCCAAGTCCATTTTATGGTATTCAAGTTGCTTTCCTAGTCTCAAGAAATGAAGTGAATGTTTGTGAACTATTCTCATGTGATGATATCCTCAGCAGTTTATAACCATTTTCCAGAATACTTTTATTGTTTAGAAGGCAACTCTAGTCCATGTGTACCGAGGATGTAGAGCCAAAAAATTATAAATTTAATTCAAGGTCATAATTTTAAGATTGAGTATCAAGAAAATCATATAGAGAAACATATTAACATAGAATGCCATGGAAAGAGAATTAGAAATGGAGATACCAGCAGCCAAGTGCTAGCTTGAGTGCATTAGTGTTTTTTTTAACAATTATTTAATGAATACTCGAGGAATTCTGAGAACTGTATTTACTGAGATGAAAACAAACAAAACACTCTATTCCCAACATGTGTATCATCTCTATTCAGAGTTTTGGATAAGTAAACATTATTATGTTAGAACAAAATACTAGCATTTGTATATAAAACTATACAATAAAGTGCAATCCTTTAATATTTTCTCCATGACAACCAGCACAGGAGTTTTGTTTGTCTGTTTGTTTGTGATTTCTGGTTGTTTTTTTGTGTGTGTGTGTTTGTGTGGTACTGGAAATGGAACCCAGGGCATTCTACCTCTAGGCAACACCCCCAGCCCTATGTTTTATTCTTTATTTTGATACAGGGTCTCACTGAGTTGCAAAGGGATTAAATAGTACCTGAGGCTGGCCTCAAACTGTGATCCTCTTGTCTCAGCCTCCCAATTGTTGGGATTACAACATGCGCCACCATTCCTGACGAGGTTTTAAAAATTAAAGCAAGGCACAAGTCATTAGGCCACAAATCTTCTGGAGTTTGGACTAGAGTTCTTCCATTGCCCACAATGATTGTGCATTAGGAATTGCCAAACTCCTCTTTTATAAAATTCATATAGTAAATATTTTTGCCTCTGGACAGCTGCATCTCAGGGGCCGCTGCTCTGCTCTGCCTCTGTGGCAGAAAAGCAGAAATGAATGTGTATGGATTAAGTTCACTTATCCAGACACTAAAATTTTATCATGGCATAATGTATTCTTTCCTTAACTTTAACAAATCTGTTTAAAAAAGCAAAGCCATGTTTAGATCATGAGTTTTACAGAATTACGTGGTATACTTCAAATTTGCCAAAACCTGCTCTCCTGACCTGCCCTTCCTGACAATTCATATGCTTTGTACCCTCCCTTCTCACTCTGCCCTGACCACTCTGGCCCCACTGACAGCCTTCATTGAGCTTGGGTTTTAAGCATCCTCTTCCCTGGCAAACTTCCTCCTTATCCTCAGAATGGTTTCCTCATCTCTCCAGATTCTGTAAATGTGACCCTTGGAGGCCTTCTCTGCCCTTCCTGGCCACCCCTATATAAAAAGTAACGTGCACCTATTCCACCTTAGTGCTGGCTAAGTTCCCAGTTAGTAGTCATCGCTTTTTAATTCATGACTTTTTTAGACGCTTTTATAATACCTCTTATTACCAAAATAGTAATGCCAGGTGGTCAGGATCTTTAAAAAGTGTTGTTTCCTCAGCACCTGGAAGTTAGGAAGCACTAAATAAATATGCATTGGTAATAAATGGGTGGAAAGGTACCAAGCGAGACATCAAATGTATCTGACTATGAGAATATATTCAAAAGAGGCTTTTGCTGTATGTGTCCATTGTGAAAGCAACACATGCTTTTAGATAGTTGAAAAGTACAGGCATGCATGAAGAAAAATGAATATCCCTCAGCTCCTTGTACTCCCACTCCTTTGAAGGATTAAAATCAGTTCGCTTAGTAAATAATCTACTGTCTTTTATGTTCAGAACGTACTAGTACAATACAAACATATAAATAGCCCCCTTCTGCTGGTCTCTCTTTAGGGGAATTGCAAAATTTATTGCTAGTGTTGTGTTCTTGTTTTTATAGAAATATGAATATGTATGCAAATTTAATAATCTATAAATAAGCTTATAGAACAGTGCCTACCCAAAGCTAAGTCTTCAGTTCTTATCCCTATTACAATCCATGTAGCTCCAATAACAGCAGTGAAATTACAAGTTTAAAATGCATGCAGAACTCAGGGATAGACTAATGTCACTCGTTTTTATAACAATGATAATTTTCTTGACTCTTGGTTTTTCTTGGCAACAGTAAACTTAGTCTTATTGAGATAATTTTATTTTTTGACTTTTTAAAAAGTCAGATTTAATTCGCTCAGTTATTTAAAGTCCCCTTGGCAAATACCTCCTGGTCTCTGCTCCTTAATGTGAGTCCTGCAAGGTAGTTGGGATGAGTGTCCTGGCAGCTCCATCCATATCACCTGCCCTGGTGGTAAGATGGCGCCCAGTGCTTGCTCTCCAGGGGCACAGGGACATTCTGCAGCTTCCTGGTTTGACAGCCATGGGGAGTCAGTCTCTGTGGTCCCATCTACCTGCCCCTCTGGTTTTCACCTCTGCCACACCCTTCAGCCTTCTGAGACAGAGCCTCAGTCAATTTCCTAGATGTTTTCTATCATTCGTTCTGTGCCCGAGGGTCACATATGGATTCTCCTGCTGCCATGAAGAGTCAGGGATGAGAACAAGAACTTGTTTTCCTTTGCTCATATTCTGAAAATGATCCTCACACTTCAGACCGAAGGAACCTCTTTGCTCCTCGGCAGCCCCATGTCCACTTTCAGAGGGTAAATCTAGAAAATAACAGGAAGTCAACAGGAAAGTAGGCACGTGATCTAGGCAACACGAAGGATATGCTCCCTGTACGCCTTGTCCCTCAAGTGATGATTCCCTTATGGCACATTTAGAGAGACCCTTGAGTAGCAACGCAGTTGAGAATGTGGGCTGGAGAGTAAGATTACCCGCAGTCCAGGTCTAGCTTTGCCGCTTGTTTGCTCTGTGACCTTCATCAATTTCCCCAGCCACTCAAAGGCTCCCTTTCTTCAGCCTTAAAAAATGGAATGGCAGCAACCTGTGCAATCGGTGTTACATTGAAGATTAATGAAATCATCAATGTTAAAATTTTCAGCATAGGGCATGGTGTATAGGAAGGGCTTACTAAATATTGCATGCCATCTGGAGGTAGTTCCTACACTTTAATCTATTTATGTGAAGAGGACATTCAAGGTAAGGAAAAAAAATGTCAGACTCAGCTCCAGACAAGGGCTAAGGAAAGAACAGGATGTGGTGTGCCAGCAAGGGAAAGTAGCTCTTAGAGCAGGAAGTTGAAGGGAATATAGGACTGTTTCCGAGGCAACAGATGAGCAGTAGAGATATGCAGGGAAGATCCTAAAGGCCATTGTGCCATCTATATTTGCTGGGTTCTAAATAGATTATCTATCTGTGATCTTCCTGTCTCAGCCTCCCTGGGATTACAGGCATGCAACACCAAAATTTGTTCTATTTCCTTCTTTAATTAACATTCATAAAATAATGATCTTAAAACCTTGTAAACCTTAAGAAAGACGACATTACTTGGGGAACTTGTTTTTTAAGATTCAGGATAAAATAATAACTTAAATTCTATTTCTTATACACAAAGATAATTTCTTAAATATAGGGTGCATATTATTATACATGGGTGATACGGAGAACCTGGATTTGAAATTATAATGAATGAGTTGGATTCTTTTATAGGTTTTCTGATATTATCAACTCAGTTTGCAATCTCTTGGTTTTGATGTGTTATATAGAATGTTTCCGGGTCCTATCCCCAGCACAAAAGATTCTAGTGACTATAAAGTGGTCTAATTGCATATCATTTGATTATTTTGCTAGGACCTAGGTCCAGTCTCACTGAAATAGAATCTTTCTTTGAGACTGTAGGCCTTGGTGACATTTGATGTGATCCTGCAAGAATTGCTGCCACTAAAGTTTAAGAATTACTTATCTTCTCCTAGGATATAATAAGAACTAAATTATTTATTCTTAAACATCTTTCTCAGTGGTGAGTTAAGGTTCTTGGAATCTCAACATTTTATAATTTTTACTTTTGGCTTCTCTGAAAATACAGTATTAAAATAGAGTTACCACCTGGGGAAAAAATGAAACAAATTTAGTATAGTTAAATAAAAGTTCTTATCACAAACCTTTGTCTTTCCCTCATTTAAAATACCATATGATCAAGGAGGCCAAGTGATCCTGTCAATCATTAAAGTATTGGTCCAATTGTTGGGTAGGGACTAACGGTTCTTGGAAATCATAGGATAGAGAATGTTCTGCAGAGAGACACTGGTTTTCAGAGAAAGAGGCACTTGAATTAGGCCTTAAACAAGGTACAACTTTGATATATGATACCTGAGGGATGAATACTCCATCAGTGGAAAATAAGCCAAAGATATGTCTTGTGATAGGAATGTGTTGTGGCAAAGAGCCCATTCTTAATGGGGTTTTGACTCTGAAAGAAAACTGAAGGGATGAGGAATCAATGGTTGATAGTAGAATATCTCTAAGAATTGTAAAGTATTCTGCATACATGAAAGCAAGCAAGTCTTTCTGAAGAAGTTGGCAACATGGAAGGTGTGTTCCAGAGAGATTAGGTTGTAATATTCAGATTCCCAAATTAGAAAGATTCAGTGAAACAAATGGCTCCCCCTAAGTAGCAGTAAAGGGGAAGTTGTGGAAAGTGGCTTTGAAAGTAATATGGGAGATGGATGTAGTGGTGCACACCTGTAATCCTAGGAATCGAGAGGCTGAAACAGGAGGATTACAGGTTGGAAGACAACCTTGTGAATTTAGTGAGACTCTCAACAATGTATCAAGATCTGGTTTTTAAACAATAAATAAATAAACAAACAAACAGATAAATAAGGTATAGTTCATAGGTAGAATTCCCCTGGGTCCAATCCACAGTAACTTCTCCTCAAAAGAAGTAATGTGGAAAGAGCCTTTGTAAAGAAAAAATAACATTACTCAGTCATTGTGAATTAAGTACAAACTGCAATAGTAAGAATGAGGGAGATGCAAAATAAGTTATTAGAGTTTAAAGCCTGGATAACTTCAAACTCATTTATGACATTGGCCAAAATGGGAAAAAATTGAGGTGCAACAATAATGTAAATTCTAGACGTGTAGATTCTGCAGTGGTAGATGAATATTCAGAGAGCTGTCAGGCTGAACTAGCGAGGAAGCTGCTGTCCATTATGGACACTGGTAGTGGTACTGGATCACACTGTGCACAACCATGAAGGAAAACCTACCGGGTTCAAATACTACCTCCATGCTCACCTAACTTGGTGACTTTAGGTGTGTTCCCTAATCCTAGGTAAACTCTGATTTCTTTCTCCATTCATTAAGAATAGCTGGGCATACTGCATTTGTATTTTCACTGGTTTAATGTCATCCAGATGATTCAGCCAGGCACTGCCTAGCATGGTTCCTCGGTGTTACGATTAGACATAGAATGTCCACTGAAGAGCTCGTGTATTAAGGTTCAGAGTTAATGTAATTAAGTCATATGGGTTGAATCTCATCAGTGTGTCAATGCGTCGTGATGGAAGTGGAGTGTGGCTAGAGAAGATGGGTTCCTTTGGGTGTGGCCTAGAAACTGTGCTTTTGTCTTAGAATCCCCTTGTGTGCTTGCTCTCTTGTTTCTGGCCTTCATGATGTAAAAGCAAATACTTGCTCTCCCCATCTCTCTGTTTCCTACCCCCAGTCTCACCATGCTCTGGATTCTTCAAGTGTAATCCTGCCTATCTTGGATAAAACCCCATGATCTCCAAAAAACTGTGAGCAAGTAAATCTCCCTTCCTCTAAGTTGTGTGCTCAGTTGTTTAGGAGCAGAGCTATGAGGATGTAGACAGAGACACTCAGTAAAGAGGTGAGGGCGCACGTACAGTGACCGTATAACGCTGCAGTCACCTGGAAGCACAAGCTCTCACAGTTATGTCTGTCTGTCCAGCTCAGTCACAGGAGTCAGCCAGTGCCAGAGCAGAGGAGTCAATGAGAGAACCAGGGGAAGGGTACCCAAGAATCAACGCAAAAAATCCCATATCCCAAATTCGTGGATTTATTACTTTTATACTTATTCCATAAAATAGTTTCGTAGTTTATTTGATTCCAGTTCAACTAATGCATGTAATGGGATAAATGACAATTAGTTCACAACAGGAAGGAAGACTCTTAGGAATTGTGACTTAAAAAAAGTTAGAGGGCCTGGCCTAACACAACAGAAAATTAGTGTTCTAATCAGCAGCTTGGCTGATAAAAACATATGGAAGACAGAGAAAATTTCTAAGCTGAGAGATGCTGTCCCAAAGATAAGTACCATCTACATGATGAAGGGGCAGGGCTAATGGCAAAAAAGTACGTTTAGGATTTCAATAGCCCAAGACTTGGAGGCTGAGACTCAGAGCACCACTGTAGCTATCAAAAGTGAGGAAGATATTAGAGATTTTCAAAGAATAATTGAATTTTCTTGGTAACTTTTTGAAGAAAGTGTGGGGAATGAGTCAATTTAATTTCTGTGTTGAAGTTTCCAGTTTGGATAATCAGGAGAAAGAAAGCTAATGATTGATACAAGTCTGAGGGAATAAAGCTGAAGGCGTCCCATCAATCTTACTCTCTGACTAAACAGGAGAGACCTACTCTTTTCTGCTAATATAACAGAACCTGAAATTAGCATTTTGATTTATATTGCTTTAGACCTTTACTCTGGGACAGGCTTGGACTATTTTCATACTTCTTAATGAAATCAACTACCGTGCTTTCATATTTGAATGACAGAGAAATGAGCAAAGGGACTGCATATTTAGCAAAGCGTCTCAATAAACAGCTGGGTCTTAAACCGCAATCCAAGGGCCAATGAACCATTTCAAAGCCATTTTGTAATACAATGCCATTTTCAAAATTACACATTTTTTAAATGCCGGTGGTAAGCAATAGTATAATAGCGTTAAACATTCTAAGATTTCTATTTCGGTGTACATTTGTGGTTGCATCTTATATAGATGGAAAATGTTTCCATCTTGTCCAGTCCTTATGAGATGATAGATTGAGGAACCAGATTGACCCTGGCAGTTTATTTCTGTCCAGAGCTCTGGTAGATATCATTGTCTCTAGTCTCTCAAAGTGTAGGCTATTCCTTCTAAAAATGATCTTTTTCCCAATATAGGAGGTAGCTACGGACTCTAGCCATGCCTAAAATTTACTAAGACGAGGCACAATATTAGCCACTTAACATGGATCACTTATAGTTTTCAGTGGGATACCTATTAAAAGGTTTGGCTTTAAATATCCATTCAAACTTTCTGAACCACTGTGACAGTTGGTAAAACTGGGGATGAAAAGAAATACCCCCCTGCCCGAAATCCAGAGTTGGAAGAGTAATGAAGCTTTAGCTAATTCTTTACTTCCTCTCTACCTAAGATGGAGAAATATTACTGCACCTGGAGAATGAAAATAACCCCTCAAGTCCTCAGATAATAGTCTGCCTTGGCAGAGGTCCTTGCCAATGGCAAATTGTGATACTTGACACAGGCTTTTTAAAATTGGTTCATATACACTTAGACTAGCAGAGTATGACTGTTATCCACAATATGGGTACAATCTTTGGGTCAAATGGCCATGAAAGCATTCTTCTGAACCTAGTATATGATGTCATATTTTTAGAGGAAAGTGAATATCTGGGCATTTTACAGATATCTAGTATTCTTTGGGTATCTATGAAGAGGCAGTGAGAACTATGATCTACATTTTCTGCAATAATTCTCCAGCCAATCTCAGACACTTGAAGGAGTGGAACCCCATTAGCATCTAAAGTTAAACACCATCCAATGAAAATGAGGGCAGAATGTAGACTAGCCAGTGAAACCAAAACGGTATTATTTGACTTGTATAGAATACTTTATAGAGTATTTCAAGTATTCTTAACTAAGATTATTTGTATCCATCTGTCATGAAGGAGTTCAACTTCTGAATTGTACACAAATAGTAATCTATATTTACAATGTACTTTATGCTGTAGATAATCTATGCCTTATTTATTGACTACTTGATATTTGCAGGTGTTCTGTCTTGTGCCAAGGCAGGCTGCTATTTTAATTCCAATCTTTTATAAGAGGTAATGAAAGCCAAGAAGATGGAATTCTGTCAATAAGTGTTCTTAGATACATAAAGGCTCAGCATATAAAATCTCTCTGGTGAATATTTCCTTAAGAAAATAAATATTTGACCTACTTCTTGATTATGTGCCATAGTTTTAGTTTTTAAACCCATTTTTAACATGATATAGTGAATACGTTAAGGAAATGTTGTTACTTGACCACTTGACTGGGATATCATTTTTGTTCTATTAATGTCAGCCTTTCTACATCACTGTCCATCATGTTTGGAATTTATAAAGTATGTGCCTGTATTTTATAGATTTATAAACCAGAGAGATGGCTAGAACACAAAGATTCTGACTTTGATAAAAACTTTTAGGAATTATGACTTAAAAATATTAGGGGCCCTGGGGCCTGGGGCTTATTGGCAGAGCTTGTGCTTAGCAGGCCCTGGGTTCAATCCCCAGCACCATACAAAAAAGAGAGTGAAAACAGATTGACTTCTAAGGGCAAAATGTGGTAACCTTAACTCCTCATCCAGACCAATAGAAATGTGAGCACTTCACGCCATGTCATGAGCATGTCCAGGACTCATTAAAAGATGCCTCCTGCACTTTCCTGTGCCAGTCTGCTGGCAACGGCTACACTTGGCATTCTGCACGTGCTCCTCTCTCCCCATTCAATGGTGACTCTGCTCGCCCATGTGTGCTTCTGGTGCCTGGCAGGAATGTGCCAGTGTTCCTGCCAAGGGCACCAGCAGAGGACGCTCCTACCGTTGCCAATTACAGGCAGCTCCAACTCTATTTAGAAGTGGCTGGGGCTCATCTAGTTTTCTGGAAGCAGAAACCATCTCATCTTGAAGCTGCATTCACACGGCTGGGGCAGCTTTATTGTGTCCTTGGTGCGTTTGTTTAGCTGTTACGTTGAAGGCATCCTCATGGTGCTTCACATTTCTATTATAAATAATATTTAGAAGACATGCCCCATTCTTCTTAAAATGTTATGTTTATTGTTTTTCATTGACATTATTTGTCTAGTCTTCAGTGGCATAGAGAGTACAGCGTGAGGAGAATAGGGTCCCTAACACCTAACATGCCCACACATATGTGTGCATGCACACGTATACATAACATGCACATGCATACACACACTGCCTGCAGGTGCACCACCACACTCATCTCTTATCTCATCTCTTCCTCCTCTTCTACAGCTGGCGCCACACCTGCTACCTGGTTCTCACAGTTGGTTGGTCCTGATATGGCTCCCAGGAAAGACTGTTTTCCTTCCTTCCTTCCATTCTCTCTCTCTCTCTCTCTCTCTCTCTCTCTCTCTCTCTCTCTCCCCCCCCCCCAAATAAGACATGTCATTGAGTATATTAAATAAGTAAATAAGAGAAATTATTATCTTAAAGCCTAGATATATGTCCAGAAAAATACAGCAGATATCAGTATATTCTCCGAGAAAAGCAAAATAGGAAACTAAATGATTTTTTTTAATCTAGAGCATTTTTTAAATCAAAGCATAGATCTCAGACCCAGTCCCATACAGTCAACACATCAATTCCAAATTCCTCCACGGTCCCAGGGCCGTCCTCTCCCTGATGGCCAAGGCTCACTTACTGTGTCTGTCAATGAGCGTCACCAGAATAGTGGGTGAACGTGGAGTAATTGAGAGAGGGGAGAGTAAAAGGGTTTTACTCCCAGTGTTGGTACCGCAGTGGGGTCAGCAATAAAAGAAAACTCCCCTATTAAACTAGTTTTCCTAAAAGATGGTGCAGGAGATTTCTTCCCCAGAGTTTGGCCATATGATCCAAGATGCATGTACTGCGTAAGTGGATGAGGGTATGCCAAGAGATCGGACATTCTAGGAGGGATGTTGCTAATAATCAGTCAAGGAATACTTGGTTTGATAGGATTTTTAAAAGTTCCACAATAACTTCTTTAAATCTACACACATCAGTTTCAGGAGAATCTAGTGGGGGGCTTTTTGTTTATTTGTTTGTTTTGTTGTTGTTTTGCTTTGATTTTTGTCTTTTCCATTCTGTTTCTGACCCTTTGTGGTCTTCTGATGATTTCTTCTTACCTCTTTCAATTTATTTCATTATTATATAGTTAAATGCATATTTTCTCTTTAAAATATTATTGCCCAGTGATTATCTATCAAAAGCCTACTTAATGTTAACAAAAGCAAGATCCAGCTTCTGAGTGGAAATGTTATCAAAGTGGTTATGTTGTCCCATTTATTTAAAATTATGAATGTAGCCGGGCGTGGTGGCGCACGCTTGTAATCCCTGCTCTTGGGAGGCGGAAACAGGAGGATAGCACAGGTTCGAAGCCAGCCGCGCTGTCTTAGGAGACTCTGTTTCCAAATAAAAAAAATATAAAAAGTAGGTCTGGGAGTGTAGCCCAGGAAGTGGAAGGGTTTCCAGGAACCCTAGTACCACCAAAAAAAAAAAAAAAAAAAAAAAAATGACTGCAACTAGGCATGGTGACACATGCTTGTCTTCCCAGTTTTTGGAAGGCTGATATGGATGATTGAAAGTTCCAGGTCAGCCTCAGCAACTTAGCAAGATTCTCAGCAGCAATAACTTGTTTGAAAATTAAATTCAAAATAGGGTTGAGGGTGTAGCTCAGAGGTAGGGAAGTCGTCCTAGGTCCAATCCCTAAGGTCATAAATATATATATATATATATATATATATATATATATATAATCACAAACCCCATGAAGAAATTTTATCAGTCACAAATAAATGAAATAAAGAAATGAAAAGCTACAAAGCCTTGTCAATATCAGTAATATTTTAAAATTTTTATTGATGTATTTTAGTCATACATCTTCATGGGGTACAAGATGGTAGAGGAATGCATGCATACATCATTCATTTAGCCCTTCCTTAATTCAGTCTCCATTCCTCCATCTCCCTCCTGTTTGGCTTAGTGATTGACTTTGATATGTTTGTGAATGTACATCATGTACATTATGGAATTTCCCCCCCCCCATCATCCTTAGTTAGGGTGCCTTATTTGTTCATCAATCAGTAATATTTTAAAGGGTTTAAATTTTATCTCCTGTAAATCTCATATGTATTGATTTCTTAAATGTATGCATAAGTAAGTCTTATTCTAACTGGGAATGTTGTGATACATAAAGCTGCGTCTGCATTAAAATCATTGGAGAGGATTAAAATGAGAAGGTATAATTAATTGCCAATGTCATGATACATGGCTACAACACTAAGTTATTAAAAATATTAAAAACACCATGTTATGAATTTTATGCTAAAATCATGCTGCTTCTAGACAAGAGTGAAGTAAATCAGATTATTAAAACAATATGGCACTCTAAGCTCTTGTAGTACTGTGCTGTTAGATTTCTTGAACTTGATGTTTAAAACAAAATTTGATATTTAGTCAACTGATGAAGCAGTCCATATTACGAGGGGTTGCAGCAGGTAAAGAATGGAAATTGGAAATGGACCGTTGAAGTGTCCAACCAGATGGAATGACAGAGCTATTTCAATAAAGATCGTCCACATCCCGTAGAGATTTCAGAAGTGAGGAGGAGAGGGGGAACTGGAGGCTCCTTGCAGAGCTCCTGTTCAGACTTTTGAAACTCCATCTGGGAATTGAGAGAAGACAGGCAAAAAAGAGCAGCTACTGAGAAATACAACTTAAAAAGGAGTTGTTTTCATATTTAAATGAGAAGGAATTTGAGAAGATATATCTTCTGAATGGTTCTAGGTAGTAGAGCTGAGAAAAAATACTGAAGTTGCTAACTGCTGGGACGCAGTAGTGACTGAGGAGTCCAGAGGACAAGTGAATACATTTACGAGAAGAATTTGACCAGAACTCTATAGTAAGAATAAGAACGAGGGTGGGTCTAGATGAGAGAATGGGCGAGGATAGAGTAGCTTCCCTGGTAAAGGAAGCCATTTGTTCATTTAAATCAGGGCAATAATTTAGCCGGGCGTCGTGGTGCACACTTGTAATCCCAGCATTCAGGAGGCTGAGGCGGGAGGATCACGGTTCGTGGACAGCCTCAGCTACTTAGCGAGGCTCTCTGCAACTGAGTGAGACCCGGTTTCAAAATAAAGAATAAAAAATAGGGCAGGAACTGTAGCTCAGAGGTCGAATGCCCCTGGGTTCCATCCCCAGACCCGCAAATGTAAAATAAAATTAAATAAATAAATCAGGGCAATAAGCATTTCCCCTGATTTTTTCTCTTTCATTCACTTCTCACATTAATTCTTTCCGCAAATATAAAGTAATTGCTCTTTATTTATTTGCTGCAGCTTATCAAATTGATGAAATTTGCTCTGGACCCAAATATGTTTTATTGTTAGAAGACATATTCTCAGAAGGGCCCAGGAGAAAGATCATAGACGACTATGTCCACTACCTGAGCTCCTTCACTGCCAAGCATGCGTGATACTGATTCTCCCAAGGCGACCTCTAGCCCAGCTCACATGTGGTTCTAGCTCATTTCTTTGTAGAACAAATGACAAATATCTACCTTTTTATATAAAATCATTAATTATCCTTAGGAATCCCCCTAGAAAAACACAATATGTAAATTTGTGCCGGAGCCAGCCGGCAAGAGTATGGGTTCTGAAGAGAGGCGTGAGGATGAATTTTTTATTCTAATGTGGGAGAGCTGCCAGCCTACTATCTCTACTGTTCAACCCCTGTTCTTGGGTCAATATTTCCTACGGGTCGACTACACCTGGCTCATCTTTACTGTGCCGATGCTGGGTTTGTTTTTCCAGAGTTATACACAGCTACAGGTCAATCAACATTCTTGTGCTACCACCACCGGAATACAATACAGACCAATACAAAACACACACACTACAGATAGGCCTATCGGTACCCTCGTGTCATCACCACCTGATCATCTCTCAGACCTCTTTGAACTTTCCATAACCTCAAACCTTGTTGACCCTGGGTGAAGGACAGTCAGCTGAGTCAGAGACACTAATCTAGGGGAAAGCCTTAATGGCTCCCCACAATTCCCCCTTTTTTACTATATTCAATGTGCCTGTCTTAGGTTGTTTTCTTTTTGTATCAAGGATTGCCCGTCTTTGAATAATACAGAGCTAAGCTGTATATCCTGTCTTAGGTTTCCTTGTCCAAAGGAAATCTTACCCATCATTGACTACCAGCCTCTTAAATGGGGGTACCCTTCAAAGGTAAATTGTGCACTTCTGCTGAAAAAATGTTCTCACTTTGTCCTGAGGCCACACTTTGTCCCGAGTCTCTCATAAATAAGGTATTGGGAATATTAGTAGGATAGACATTTCAGTAAGACATTTTCTCCAGTTAACACAATGATTTTTACATGTTGAATCAGTTTTACAGAGTAAACAAGTTATTAGTAAGCAACATTTTTTTTTTCTTTTTTTCCCTGGATAACCAGGGCCCCACAAGACCAACCTTCAATAGCACAATTACTTATCAGTCTTTGTCCAAAATAATCAAAAGTACCAATTCTTTGTCCAAAATGATACTATCAGTCTTTGTACTATCAATTCTCTATCCAAAATATCAGTCTCTGTACTTGTCTGCAATACCATGGGTGTCAACTGCAGACATCCCATCTTCCCAACATTTTTACCAGTTCTTTGTCCAGCATAACCAAAAGTTTCTACAATGGGTGTAAAATTCAAAGCAAGAAGTCCCAGCAATCACGAGTTGTTACTGAAGACAGCAATTTTCCGCTGCTCCTAAACAGCTGGATGAAGTATGGGATGATCTGGAACTAAGCCCATGTTTCAGTCATCAGCATTAATCCCAGAGTCTTTTATTCTTGCTTGATACATATGTTGCACAAGCCGCTCAGGTATCCACCGTGCATTATCTTCATCCTTGTTTAGGTCTCTGAGCACTATTGTTAGTTTGCACCTGAGGTAGCAATACTAATTGTGCCAGTCGTTGGCCTGCATTAATAACAGCTATCCACTGGGGAGAATGTATCATGATTTTTATTTCTCCTTCATAGTCAGAATCAACTACGCCAGGGGCTACAATTCCCTTCATGGTGACACTACTCCATCCTAACAATCCTACTGTCCCTTTAGGTAATGGACCATAAACACCAGTGGGAAGGGCCTGCATTCCCATTTCAGGAGTTAATACTGTGTAGGTGGAGGCACAGAGGTCCAATCCTGCGCTGCCTGGGGTTGCTCTGAGTAAGTCCTGAACGGATTGCTCTGTTGAGGATTGCTCTGCTGTGGTACAAATGTCTGGAGTACCCCATAACATTGTTGCTGTGGGGTCTGAGGGGGGCCCTCTTCCCGTTTCCTGACAGGAGCATCAGTCCTTGATTTACATTCCTTAGCCCAATGCTTCCCTCTTCTACATCGAGGGCATAAGCCTGGCTCTCGTCCATTACTAGCACTCTGCCTCTGTGGGCAGTTCTTAACTAAATTATTATTTTGTCCACACCCACAGCTTTTAACCATATTATTCTTAGGTCCCGACTTTTTATGTTGTTGGAAAAGGATTTCTTGTACAGTTTTCTCTTGTAATGCTTCAGCCATAGCTAGTCCTTATGTATATGCAGGTCCTATATCGGGACATAGCCGAATATAATCAGACAGGTCTCCTTTCTTTCTAAAAGGGCGTAAGGCAATTTGACAAACAGTATTAGCATTCTCAAAAGCTAATTGCTTTACGAGCAACAGCCCTGCTTCACTATCGACTAGCAGTTTGTAATAACCTGGCTACAAACTCCTGATATGGCTCATCTGGTCCTTCTCTTATTTTGAAAGGTCTTCGGTTTTTTTTCCTGAAGAAGGCAACTTGTTCCATGCTCGACGCGCAGCAGCACTGGTCTGAGCATAAGAAGCTAGACTAAATTCCAATTGCTGAGCGGTCTCCCTAAACTGTCCTCCTGCTAGCATGTCAAGATTTATGGGTATTCCCTGAGCTATGTTCAATTCTGCAGTGGATTGGCATTGTTCTGCAAATTCAGACTTCCATAATAAAAAAAAAATCATCCCCTGATAAACAAGCTCGGGCTGTTTCCAACCAGAAGGACACAAAGCCTCCATGGAGAGAGATTCTAACATGGCCTGAGTAACAGGTGCTGTTGGCCCATATTGAGCACAAGCCGTTTTTAATTCTTTTGATTGTTTGAATCAGTTTTGTTGGCATCTAAGAAATCTAAAAGCGCTTCCTTAACCATCAGGGTCTTTAGAATCTGGGAAAACTCTGAATCCCCTAGTATCTTCTCCATTTTTTTGCAGCCTGATTTATAGCTGCTTGAAGGGGTGAAATTAAAGAAAACAACTCATCTCTATGGTACTGAGCAGCAGTTTCTTCCTTAGGAAGTTTAACACAAAGCATAGCTTTTAACCTATGTACAAAAAACAAAAAACTAATCTTCTGACCCATTGTATGTTACTATTTACACATTAGGCGCTTTCATTTCCTATCTTAGTTTCTTCATTTTCTGTCTTAGTTTCTTTTGCGCAAAGCTTTACTTTAGTGACTGATTAAATATTACAAAATTCCCACGTTTCACCGCTACCAAAAATCTTTGAGCACGCTCTGTTTTTATTCAGTGGTGTCCTTCACAGGATCCTCAGTTTAAGAATTGTCCCTGTACGGGGCACTACCTGCCGGAGCCAACCAGCAAGAGTACGTGTTCTGAAGAGAGGCGTGAGGATGAAGATTTTTTTTTTTTTTTTTTTTTTGGTGGTACAGGGGTTCCTGGAAGCCCTTCTACTTCCAGGCTACACTCCCAGACCTATTTTATATTTTTGAAACAGGGTCTCTTACGCCAGCGCGGCTGGCTTCAAACCTGAGCTATCCTCCTGTCTCCGCCTCCCAAGCACGGGAATTGCAAGCATGCACCACCACAAAAGGAAGAATTTTTAATTCTAAGGTGGGGGAGCTGCCAGCCTACTATCTCTACTGGTCAACCCCTGTTCTTGGGTCAGTATTTCCTACGGGTCGACGACTATGCTTGGGTCAGTATTCGCTATTGCGTGGACACTCCTGGCCAACACAACTTCTGGGTCAATCTCGTCTTTATTGCGCCGAAGCCGACCTTGTTTTTCCAGAGGTATTTATACACAGTTACAGGTCAATCAACATTCTCGTGCTACCACCACCGGAATACAATACAGGCCAATACAAAACACACATTACAGATAGGCCTATCAGTACCCTCGGGTCATCACCACCTGATCCTCTCTCAGACCTCTTTGAACTTTCCATAACCCCAAACCTTGTTGACTCTGTGCGAAGGACAGTCAGCTGAGTCAGAGACACCAATCTAGGGGAAGGCCGTAATGGCTCTCCACAAATTTGGAGCTGGACTGCCTAATACTGATTCCAAGCCTTACAACTCATTGACTACACATTCATAGGCTAATTATTCAATTTCTGCCTTTTCTCATCATGTATAAAAAAAGGCATAATATTTTTCATATCTCATATCATACACTTACACAATACTTATTATGTTTACTGTGATTAAAATAGTACTCATACATATTAACTACATATGAATTCAATATGTTGCAATATTAGTTACTGTAACAAACCTGCCTAGTGTTTTTAAAATACTATCAATTTAAATGACAAAACAAAAAATGTTTTACTTATACAGACATATTTTAAACTTTTATGCTTTTATTTGTGCAGAATATTTGAGAAACCTTATAAAAATTTGACCTGTTTCTAATGTTACGTTTATTAGAAAAGCTAGAAGATTGTAGTTACAAAAGAATTTGTGAAATGATAGGAAAAATATAAATTGATTCCAAAGTCTGCACTGTGTTCTTTACATAAAAGAAAAATGTGTATATGTGGTGCTGGAGATTGAACCTAGGGGTATTTTATCTCTAATCTACACCCCCAACTCTTAAAATTTTTTTGGAACAAGGGTCTCCCTAAGTTGCCAAGGGCCTCACTAAGTTGCTGATGCCAGCCTCAAACTATAATGCTCCTGCCTCAGCCTCCCAAATGTTGGGATTACATGAATGGAACCAGGGCACTGGGATTGTACTCTCATTGGTAATATGAAATGAATAAATAATAGTGTTTGATAATTCAGGAAATAGTAAGGATCTCACCTAAAATTGCTTTCAGTATCTACTTGTCAGTAGAGGGGTAATAATAAGGGTTCATCTTGTAATTAAGAATGTCTGAGACTGTAGAAATTTGGCGACTGTTTGCTATTATAAGTCAGTCTCGACAGGTTGTTGCATGTCTGTGCTTTGAAAGCACATCAAAGTATCAGCACCGATGTTTACCATGGGCAGGTCTGTAGACAGTCACATGGCCCAGGTCGGAAGCTCCATTTGTTCATGATATATTGTATTGTTGGAACACCAGTGGGTTCTGTGATAGAATGCCAGAGTGGAATTGAAAAATTCCAAACCAACAGTTCTTCCTCTTAAGTGAGTTAAGTAAAACTAGTCCTACAGAGTTTGCGATTTGTTCAGCGTCCTAGAGACAGCACTGAGGCCACTGAAATCTCAGCTCGAGGCAGGATGCACTTCCGCGAAGTTGTCAAGTCTCCGTGGCTTCCACTGTGTAACATAAAGATTGCTCAGCGTAGGCTGTGAGTGAATCAGTTCAACAAGAACTTTCAGGAATCTTATCTACCACATGGCTAGCAGGGTGGAAACTCATTCGGATCGTGACGGTAGTGCGTGGCACTGGCCTGGGTTATTAAGTTGTAACCTGTGCTGTAGAAAGAAGACACCCATGCGCAAAGATGGGCTTCTGAGAGTAATTTTGAAGCTCAGTCTCAAAAACCTCTTTTTGCTTAAGAATCATCAAAGGCCTCCGGATGCTTTGGGTCATTTGAGAGCTGTTATATTATTAGTCAGGTAAATTTGAGATATTTTTGGTAGCCATTTATTAATATAAAACAGTAATAAATCAAGTATTTGTTAAAATGCATAGCATGTTTTTAAAGTACTGATTAATATTATTACTGATAAATAAGGATCAAGTATTAATCAGATTATGGCACTGTTTTATGTTTTTTGTAAATCATATGTCCAGCTTCTTAAGAAACTGTCATAGAATTTCAATCTGCTTGTGCAGTGAATCTTACGTGCTATGCTTTGATGGAAGTGACGAGAGAAGCAACTTTACAGGGATAGGTAGTTTGTAAAGAGGGACACATTTTAGAGATAATAGCAGTTATCCTTTTGTACTGCACCAAACCTCCCCAGGTGATATATTTTTTAAAGGCTAATTGCAACATCAGTGGATCGTTTTGTATTCTGTTCCATTAAGACCCACCCCATACGTTTTCCTCTTTAAATGGACATTTTATTCACCCATGATTGTTTAAAGTTGTGGATGATTCACTTGGAAGATTTTGTATCACTGTGACTCAAAACTTCCAAAAGTTGACACAATTCTTTATGCAATATCAAAAATCATATTTGTTCATATCAACAACAATCTCATTGAAACTTTTCTGAGTATTGGGAAGCTGTCAAGCACTTAGTGGCAAATATATTTTCTTTGCTTGAAGTTTTGTGATTGGCAACAAATGTTGTCAGTTGTTTTCCTTCACGTCAACAGCTTAGTTTTATTCATTTTCAAGAAAATGTCTGCCAAATATCCAGATCTGAATAACTTGAATATGTCTTTCAAGCAACATTGATGCGCCGTGAGAAAAGCAGGCAATTCCGTTCACATTAAAACAAAAAACAGAATTGCTGCTGCTTAGGAAAACCATCGTATGAATCAGTCTGCAGCCAAAGGCCCCTATTCACAACTAATTCTTTGTCCTGCAGAATATTAAGACATTTAATCACAACTTGAGATATAAAAATTGTATTTCTTGTGCTTCATCAAGGATATTTTATGTAAAACATTTTTACTCTTTTTTCAGCCTGTAAACACACAGAATTGTGCAGTGGACACACACTGCTCCGTTTGCTGCTTCTAAGGCATCAGTAGCTTGTCTAACTCTGATTTTATGTCACTGCTGCCACTGTCAACCCAGAAGGTCTAGGATGAGCCATGAGACTTGAAAATTAGTCAGGAATTTAAATATGCCAACAAGACTTGTGTTTGTTGTTGAGCGTTCTTATGATATTTGATGGTTGGTTCAGGATGACAATGGACCAATTCAGGAAAAACAAGAAAGTCCAGCAGACCTGATGACACAAGCCTACAGTCCTCAGAGTTGGAAAGCTGTAATAAGATTGCAGCATCAGGACCAGCATGCAGTGACGTAATAAGACCCTGTTTTAAGAAAAAAAAATGAGCCGGGCTTGGTGGCACATGCTTGTAATCCCAGTACTTTGGAAAGCTGAGACAGGAGGATCGCAGGTTCGCAGCCAGTCTCAGTTACTTCATGAGGCCCTCTGTGACTTTAGTGAGTACATGTTTCAAAATAAAGGATTTAAAAAAAATAGAGCTGGAGGTGTATCTCAGAGGTAGAGTGCCCCCGAGTGCAATCCCCAGTACTGCAAAAAGAAAATAAAGAAGAAAGAAAGAAAAAGAAAGAAAGGAGGAAAGAAAGAAAGAAAGAGAAAGAAAGAAAGAAAGAAAGAAAGGGAAAGCAATGAAGAGGAAGGAAGGAAGGAAGGAAGGAAGGAAGGAAGGAAGGATAAAAAGGGCTTGGGGTATAGATTAGAGGTAGAATTTTCCTTGGTTTCATCTTCAGCATCACACAAAAAAAGAGTCCCACCATATATCTACATATCTATATATTTGTTGGACAAAAGTAAGAAAAAAATATATATGAAAAATATATCAAGGCTGTATTTTTGAGTTACAACTTTCCATTTATGAATTATTGTCTTGTTGGAGGTAGGAGTTTGTTATTTTGTTTTGTCTTTTGTTTATTTTGCTTTTGTTTTATTTTTTATTTTTTACTTTGTCCAGTAGGCACTAGCAATGGCAGCTGCAAATGGTGCTTTATTAATTCCTCAGACCTTTGCATGTACTTCTCAGGCAAGACGGTACCACAGCTCACCCTGTATGTAGAATCAGTGACTCCCCTATTGTAGAATCAGTGACTCCCCTACTGTAGTCTTCAAAGTGTTATTTGGCTTGTGAAGAGGTGCTGATGTCTAGTATTTTCAGAACTCTTAATTATTTATCCCACAGGAATACAATGATCAGTCAGAATAAAATTATTTTGAAATGCTAAAAAAGTAAATTATTAATATCCATAAAGCTAATGGAAAGATAGATTTTGCCATATACTTATTTTTTGTTGTTGTTACAAATTTTCTCCTTTTTATGTGGAATAGATTCTTTCCTTCCACAAATAGGAAACCTGTTAGACATGTCAGTGTGTTGGGCCATTTGCTTTTCCATCCCTGTGACAGAAACACCTGATGAGGATAACTTAGAGGAAGGAAGATGTATTTGGGCTCATATTTTCAAGAGTTCAGTCTGTGGATAGCTGGCTCCAGGACTGTTAAGGAAGGCTTTTCAGGGAATATAATATTTGAGCCAACAAATGAAACTGAAGAGTGAGAAAGACAGCTGTGGAAACACTTGCAAAAAATTCTTGAAAGCAGACAAGAGATCAAGTTCAAAGTGCTTTGAATTTCACAGCCTTCAGTGTCTGGAACACGAGTGGTCAAGTGTGAATGGCAAGACGAGGGCTGTGTCCAGCTCCATAGCTCCGTGGTCAGGGACTAGAACACAGAGATGTCTTATTCAAAGGGCATTGGAAAGCCAGCTCGTACCATGATTTCACTTTTTTTTTAAGTTTATTCATATTTCTTTCTGGCAAATAGATTTTGGGAGACAGCTTGAGAGTACAATGCTAGTTTTTAAATCCAAATGTATTGTGCATCTGTGTAATAAATTATGTCATTGCCCCCAAATAACCTCAGGCAGTCAATCAAGTTTGATATGCTTAAATTCAATTTAGATGGGCTCAAATATGGTTTTGTTTGTCTGTTTCTTTTTCAAGTCACAAGGACCACCTCTAGTTGTGATATTACTGGGGGCTAATATAAATGGAATTGCAAAAATAATTTTTCCATTTTTTTAAAAACCATCAGTACTATTACTATTAATACCAAGACAAAAATAAATTTTCATTTTCCAAAACTGTCATTTCTCTGAACATTGTCTGGCATGAGTTATAAAAATGACAAATGTTAGCCTTCAAAGTAGAAAATAGAATACAAACTGCATTACCACAAAAATTATAGGAAGAGCCATGCACAGTTAAACCACATTCTCATAAAAAAGGTGATAATTAATATTAAAAATTAATGTAAAGCCAGGCATGGTGGTACATGCTTGTATTCCCAGCCTTTGGGAGGCTGAGACAAGAAGACTGTGGTTTGCAGAAAGCCTCAGCTACTACTTAGTGAGGCTCTCTGCAACTCAGTGAGACTCTGTTTCAAAAGAAAGAATACAAAATAAGGCTGGGGGTGTAGCTGGCAGGGAGAATGACTCTGGGTCCCATCCCCAGTGTGGCTAATAATAGTGAGAGCAAACATGAGTGGTTTGTCAAAACATGGTTCTTCTCTTGCACACAGGAGATATTTACATATTTATTAAGAGAATACCCAAATAGCCATTGATTTAGATGAAGGGGAAAAATCCTCAATAGGAAGTTTATTGGTCCACATTATCTATATATTCTTATTTGGGTACTTTTTACAGATAATGCTTACAGATATTTATTTTTATTTTCTTTATTCCCACTAAAGTAAATTCACTTTTATTAAAACAGTCATACAAAAGGACATTTCTATTTAGGGATTTTTTAATAAAATGTACGGATACATTTTAAGACTGTTCTATCATAAAATGAGTATAAATAGACAATGTAATCAGGTTGTAGCCTAGCTGATTCAGAGTTCTCAGTGTGGACAGATCTGTTCACATCATTATTTGATAGAACAAACAGAAACAAATAATAAAACAACCTTTAAAACAGATCACTAAACAAACTGTGTGTGGTGGTGCGCACCTGTCATCTCAGTACTTGGGAGGCTAAAGAAAGAGGATTGAAGATTCAAGGACAGACGCAAGGACTTAGTGAGCCGCTCAGCAACCTAGCAGCACCCTATTTAAAAAGAAAGAAAGAAAAAGGGCTGAGGTGTGGCTCAAAGGTAGAATGCCTCTGGGTGCAATTCCCAGTAACACACACACACACACACACACACGCACGCACGCACGCACGCACGCACGCACCCCTAACATGATCCGTCTGCATTTAGAAGTTCAATATATCCATGCACAAACACAAATAGAGGCACGCTTGGACAAAAAAACCTACATAAAAAAATTACATGGGCTTAAAACTTTAATACTTAGAACGAATTACCTCCAGAAACAATTCTCCATTTTATGCCACAGTCGTAAATCCTTTTCTGAGCAGTGTCTCACAGGGTATTTCTAACGCATATTTTTATTTTTTTAATTTATTTTATTTTATTTATTTATTTTTTTGGTGGTACTGGGGTTCCTGGAAGCCCTTCTTCCTCCGGGCTACACTCCCAGACCTATTTTATATTTTTGAAACAGGGTCTCTTACGCCAGCGTGGCTGGCTTCGAACCTGCGCGATCCTCCTGTCTCCGCCTCCCAAGCGCGGGGATTACAAGCGTGCACCACCACGCCCGGCTAACGCATATTTTTAATTGCTTTATAGCCACAGCATATTGTCTTACAATCATCTTTAAATTACATTCTAAGTCCGTATCTCGAAAATATATCATTGCCATCTCTGCCTTTGTCTGTTCATAGGTAAAAGGAAGCCCACTGTAAAGTGACTGAGGCCCCAAGGACAGGCGTTGTTTCACAAAAGCAAAAGCTTCCGAGTGGTGCCTTTCCACGCTGGGCTCATACAGTGCCTCAGTGCTAGCCCCAAAGCTCATTGCTTCCTTCTTTTCATATTCTCACGGGTTGCTCTCAATCTCAGAAGTTGACTGCTCCATGTGACTGCCAAAGGTCCAACTTGCAGGACTACAACATGAGTCAAGAAAACATCATTGTCTCACCTTTCTATTTCCTGGGCTGCAGATACATATCTTAAAATCAATTCCAGGAGATGGGAATGGCACCACTACTTTTTGGTTTAGAGCAGGTAGAACAGGTAGACGATGTCCGAGGCTCACTCTGAAGGGAGCTTCCCAGAGACACAAACCTGAGCTGAGAAGTACAGATGGCTGAACTGAGCAGGGCCCTGAGTGGGCTTGGAGTCCACAAAGCAGAAACCTGATGCACACCTCACATGCCAGATTGATAGGAAATGAAAATTTGATGCCAGCAGGGTAATGTAGTCACCCAGAGGAGAGAAGCCTCAGATTTTCCATTTTATCTCTGTTCTTTTAATATCACAGATAAAAGTCATGTTTTAGCAATTTATAGAACCTTACGAATCAGACAAACAAATTTTGTGTAGAAATCATGGAGCCAATCCAACCTTGAATTACCTGTGCATACATTTAAAAGAAGATTGTTGTTCAATTATGATGTTATATACCATGAGTAAGATTTGTGTTTGATGATTAAATGTTGGAATAGCATTGGGAGATTTTAAAATATGACTCCTTTTATATTGAAACAAAATGGTAGTAATATAACATTATATAAAATTACCGTTTTGCTTCCAGCATTACCCTGAACTTATTATTTTATTGTTTAATTTCTCCTACTTGTTTTAGAAGGATAGTATGATGGTTAATCACTCAACACCTTTGTAAATAATAAATGTGAAATAGGACTAATTGTCTTTTTCTCAATTTTTAAGATCCTGACTTTAAGGACCTTGGAGTTTTGAAACCATTACCAGGTTGGTAAAATAGATATTTAATAATGTTCAGACGCTTTTGTTTTCTGCCGTAAAATATACTTTTGGTTTATTATTCAAGCTCCATTTTTTGTGTGTTTGTCTGGCATCTTACTATTTAGCGTGTGAGTTTGAGATGGGCGGTCCTGAAGGAATTGTGGAGTCCATACAGATTCTGAAAGAAGGCAAAGCTTCTGCCAGCGAGGCCGTGGATTGCAAGTGGTATATCCGAGCGCCTCCTCGATCCAAGGTCAGTCTTAAAATGAAACCTGGACTTCTGAGATGAACGAGAAGAGTCTTGAGTGCGCGTTGCTTTGAAGTAACGGGACATGCTTCATACATTTCAGAGAGCCATCATCAGCTATCACTTTATTTTGGCTTTGAAATGCGACTTGTCTTCACCTGTCCAATCTTCCTGTATCATAAATTGCACTGTAGAGAGGGTGATGAAGAGATCACTTGATAAACCAGAGATGAGACACTGGAGTCTCTCACTCTGAAGAAATAGCTTGAAATGTTACACACAAGCTATAGATCTGGAATATATATATATATATATATATATATATATATATATATATATTTTTTTTTTTTTATTTCACCAGTGTCTACAGTACTCATTTACCTAAAATCACATCTGTGGAGGAAGTGGCCAAGAATTGCAAAATCATATGTCTCTGGCATATAAAATGCAGATGTGACAAGGATGGAGACCTTAGTGAGAGAATTGAGGGCAGTGTTACGATAGCCCTTTAGTGAAGGCCCTGGCCCAGATCCTTCCAACAGACCAGGCTCAGTCTTCTATCCCAATGTGCCAGTCAAAGAGCTAAGCAGTGATGGAGGGCAAGAGAGGAGCTTTAGTTGGTGGCAACACCAGGAAGTACAGATACAGGGGTATGGTGAACAAATAAGTCTTCATTGGACGGATGAAAACTTGGAGACTTAAGGAGAAGGTGAATCAAGCAAGGGCGAGGGCTGAGGGTCTCAGAGCTGGTAGTATTGGCCAGTTTGGCCAGGCCAGGGCATGGCAGGTCATTATCTTAGGACCAGTCCTGGGAAGCTATCTCTTGAAGGCCATCTCTTGAAGATGGCCTTCTCTTGAAGGGGTGACTTGGTTCCATGGTGAGATGACTGACCCCGCATGGGGATCAACCTCACTTCTGCCCTGGGGTTGCCGGGTGGATATGGAGTGGAGGGGAGAATAGGGTGGTGGTTAACCAATGAACAGGTCCTCCTTCAGGAGCTTCTGCCCACTGGAAGGCACAGTTACTCTGTCTCTCTTACCCTCTTTGTGCCCTTCACAGAAAAATATGTAGTCAGCATTACCAGATCTTCCATTTTTTTTCATAACACCAAATTTTTGTGTTTATCATCCTATTTTGCATAGTTGCAGTGCACTAAAAAATTGAAGTGTGGGATCTATTAGGATAAATATAACTTGCACCAGATTCAGGCCAAGGCTTCCACTCAGCAGACATTTCTCTGGAGCAACCATATCCATCCTGTATTCCTATCTGTGATCTATCTTTAGACATGCAGAGAATGGGTATTGGTTATCGCTGCAAAGTACTGATTATATGCCTTTTCTCTCTCATCTCTTCTCATTCGTCAGTTATACATTTACAACAAAATAGTAGCAATTTATTAGATTCATAGTTGACTCTTATTGAGGTTGAAACAGGTGTGTGTGTGTGTGTGTGTGTGTGTGTGTGTGTGTGTGTGTTTTGCTGGGGATGAGACTCAGGAACATTCTAACTCTAAGCTATACTCTGAGTCCTATTTTATTTTATTTTGAAACAGATTCTGACTGAGTTGTGGAGGGCCTCACTAAGTTGTTGATGCTGGCCTCTAACTTGGGATTCTTCTGTTTCTGTCTCCAAAAAGATTGGAATTACAAGCATGCACCACCATGCCTGGCTGAGTTTATTTTATCAATTGGAATTCTGATGGAGAAATAAAAAGCACCCTGATTCCTTTTCTCAGTATTTGGTACTTAGACAAATATTAGCAAAATACCCATGCAATAAGTTCATACTAAAGAATTAATAAGGATAAACACAGGGAGGGCAAAGACCATATATACTTGGAAACTGGAACTAAGGAGCAGCCAGGGTCTCAGCCAGGTCTTACTGAAAATCAGTAAGACTTCAGTCAGTATTGCCTCAGGTTCGCAGATGGGGAGGGCTCTCCGTGCAGAGGGATGAGTAATTGTGAGGTAACAGACTTCTGAAAGAAAAATCTCATTCAGGAAATAAAGGAAGAGCATGGGATAAATCAAGGCACAAGTGCAGAGGAGCAGAGCCACCCAGCTGAGGGCTCTGTGGACCTCCCCAAGGAGCTTGGGCTTCTTCCTGCATCCTGAGTGATGTGCTTAAGTACAAATTGGGAAAGCGGTGTGACTAGATTTACATCTTAAAGGTACAGGGTTTCCCTGTGCAGAGAGGAGAGGGGACAGAAGACTGAGACGAAGCCCAAGCAAGCAAGATGCACTAGTGCAGGACTGGCCACTGGAAGACAGCGAAGGGAATGTCGGAATAGATTCAGTAGAATCTGTGGCCTGATATTCCAGCTGTAGGAGTTGGCATTTAGAAAATGCCTTTGTTGATCCAGGCCTGATTCTCCCATGAGTCCGTCTCTGAGGTTGGCAAATGTGAGGGAAGACAGGCACGCTCTCCACACTGCAAGTTTCAGAGATGCAGGGACCCCGCCAAGGCTTCAGCTTTGACACTTAGAGATCCCTTTGCACCTGACCAAATCTTTTAAAAGGCTAATTGAATTATGATGGAAGACAGTCTTCATCCACCCCCCCCTTCTTCCCCATCTTTCTCTCTCCCTTTATCTCTTATTAAAGGCTGTGATACTGAAAACTCTTTTTCTGTATTTCCTCCTCTCTCTCCCTCCTTCCCTCTCTCCCACTCTCTCTTGCTCTTTAAAAGCTGTTGATAACATAAAGGCTACACCTACATGGAGTTATAAGAGAGCTAGGTTTAATTTTATTACACTTCTTTTAAAAAGGTCTGGATTCACGTGGAAGTGCTTTGTATTTTTCTCAACCTCTACTAATTATTATTATTATTTTTTTTTTGGTGGTACTGGTGTTCCTGGAAACCCTTCTACCTCCAGGCTACACTCCCAGACCTATTTTTATACTTTTTTATTTGGAAACAGGGTCTCTTAAGCCAGCAAGGCTGGCTTCGAACCCGCGCCATCCTCCTGTCTCTGCCTCCCAAGCGTGGGGATTACAAGCGTGCGCCACCACGCCTGGCTACTAATGAAATATTTTAAACAAATATTTTAACCTCTATGAATGAAAAATCTTAAAGGAAGTACTGAGAATTTTCAATATACTTTTATTGGTGTCTTGTAATTAGACATCACAGCAAGGTCCACATTGATGCATGCATATGGGCACGCAGCGCTTAGTGAATGGTCCATCTTTAAAAGTCCTTTTGATAATCAGGGCATATCTGTGCAGCACCCCACTGCCATAACCAGCATCTTGTCACCGCAGTGTTAAAGCAAAGGTTTCCAGGCCAGTGTAAAAACACAGTTCTTCCTTCCAGCTGGTAAATAGGCTGTCTTTTGTACAATAGCACCACAACAATGCTGAGTGTACCTGTCTGTTACTGAGGTTGGCATTCTGTGACCCGAAGGGGAAGCTGCCTGTGGAGCTGGACAGAGATGGCTCTATGGTGACAGACTTTCTCTGCTAAATTAAAGGTTAGAGGACAGGAAGTGGCTTTGAATGTTACAGAAAAAAAAGCAAGAACTGGAGACTGCTGCCTATGTGGGCTTTCTATTTTTATGGGGTTTTTAGCAGTGTACGAGAATAAACTATGAAAACACAAGTTAAACTTGAAATGAATGATTGAGAAAATTTCTCTGGTACCTTCTGTCTGATCATGTTGCACAATGTAAGTGCTAAGTAGCTGACTTAATTTCTTTAACTTCTTTTAACATTTGAAGTTAACTGCATGTTGTTTCTTAGCTTTTGATAAGTAGAGAATATAATATCTGGAATATTCTCTATTTGGGAAAAGTCATATAGATGAATGACCCCCTTTATGTAGAGTGTGACCAGTCCAGGGTTCTTAGCATTTGGAAAACCAGAGCCAGGATATTTGGAAATCAATTCTTATTGAAGAGAAAATAAGATAAAGCAGGATAACAATGTTCTCTTTGGGTTGACCGTAAAGTATAGAGAAAAGTGTCTGTGACCAAGCATTGTGCACACATATAGATGCTAGAGCATGTGTGGTAGAATGATATTATTGCTTCTAATTCTGAATCTGGTCCAGAAAAGAGACACCAGAGTGGAATAATGAGAGATCAAATCATGGTGATGATTTGACTCAATTCCATAAGGGCTGGACCTTCAGTATCTGCAGTACCCGGTGCCAAGCAGAATGTCTGACATTCAGTTAAAATTCACAGAGGAAATAAACTGATGTGTCTCTAGAAGAAAGACAATATTAGCAGTCTTCAAACATCTGAAGGACTGTCATGTGAAGAGGAATAAGACAATCTGAGTAGTTCTAATTTAAGCCATTTATTTGAATATTTGAAATTAGAGAAATGCAGCTTTTGATTCAATATAGGTTTTTGTTTTAATAATGGAGATCAAATGAAATTCTAGAGGAGGAATCCAAGTAGAGTTTGGCAGTGATTTTGTATAATAATTAAAAATCAAGTAATTTTTTGGCAGAGATAATATGAAAGTCTTCTCAGAACCCAGATTTTATGAATCTATGATAAGTGACTTGCTCAAATATTTGGCTGGTTAGTGACAAAGATGGAGGTTAATCAGTGTCACTTAACTCCTGGTTGTATTTGGTGTCCCCAAAGCCACACTCCTGGGGAAAATGATGAAGTTTGCTCAGACAGGATAGGAGATAGAGTCAAAAGACTTATAAAAATATACAAAGAAAGTTAAAATAAAACTCTTGCTTTTATTAACTGTTTATCATTCAATATTTTTAATAAACATAAAACCTTGGCTTCAAATAAACATTACTATTATAATTTTATCATCCTTTACAGTGATACTGTGTTAAAGTTATTCATATTCTCTGAGCATATTTGCAGATTTTAGTTGTGTGTAAGTGTGGTACTGGGAATTGAATCTAAGTATTTGAGGGTCTCACAAAGTTGCTGAGGCTGACCTAAGACCTGCAATCCTTCTGTCTCATCCTTCCGAGTAGTAGGTTACAGGCACATGCCACTGTGCCTGGATAGAGGATATATTCTATGAGAGTATATGAGTTTTTTTCTGCCCTAATCCTGTAACTGTGAGTGTGGAAAAAAATCACTCTTTGGTTACATTTTCTGGGAAAGGATTTTTTGGTGATTCCACTTAAATTATCAATTGGTTGACTTTGACCAAAGAAGAAATTATCCAGTGAGCCTTATTGAGTCATATGGCCACCTTAAAAATGGAGAATATTCTCCAGTGTGGACAAAAGGAGAAAGTACCAAGAAACCTCTAGGAATGAAGGTGAACCATGGTAAATAGCCATCCAGAAAATAGGGCTCTCGGTCCTGGAACTTCAAAAATTGAATTTCCAGCCTCAGGAAAAGCAGTCAAGCCCAAAGTACTTCTGAACTATAGAGCTGTGAGATAACAAATGGGTGTTGTTTGAAGCTGCTACATTTGAGGAAATTTGTTATGGAGCAATATAAAATTAATGCCAAAGACAAGGGGGAATAGTTGATTATGATGATAAGCACTGTGGGTTCTAAGATTGAGTGTGCTCTCACTTTCTTGATAAATGAGAGTAAAATTGGGTAAGCCAAGTGAAAATTTTAACAGCTTAAAAAACAATAAACAAAAGTGTTCTGGCTCAACTTTCTTTTAAATTAAGTCTTTTTATTGTGCTATCAGATTTTAGAGGGCTACTCAGATGAGCTTTAATCATTTTGACATTTCTCTATGTCTACCTAAAATCATTTTTATATTATTATATCAGAATTTGTTGTTGGGTGTGTATGTTTTTACATTTCAGAAAAGTATACGATGGTTTGGTTTTCTTCTCTGAATACATGGAATATTGCTACCCTCCAAATTCATGTGATATGCTACCCAAGATTATAAACTTGTCATCTGCAGTCACATACAAAATAGCAACCACAGAATTTCTGGGTCACATGCCTTTATATAAAAGAGTTTTCTTTGTAAAAAGTACCCCATAGTATTGAAGTTATGCACAGCATTTAACACACTTGAAATATTTAATTTTAAATATTATGGAGAACACAATTCCGGCAAGTCTCAGATAATTGCCTTAATATCTATTTTTTGCACATCATTATGACCTTATGGGCGTATCCAGGAGGAGCAGTTGGTATTAGATTTCATGTGCAAATATATTACTTAGTAAATTGCTAGATAGATTTATTTCTTTGCATATAAAATGATTCTGCCTTCCATATTTGTATGATCTGGAAAACAGATATCAGTAGAGTTTGCTTATATTCTGAAGTTTTCCATGTCCTGATCCATAAATCATCTTGTCAGTTCCAACTCTTTGTGATTGATTAAAAAGAAGGATACATTAAAGTGATTCACTGAGAAAAGATTATAATCTATTTTACTGGAGTTATATATTATTCTGCTTATTGTTGTTTCTTTTCTTTAGCAGAGGGACTAAAGAGCTTCCTGCCATTTTCTGCCTTAAATAATTATTTCCCTTAGCATAATTATGGCACAAAGTTAACCTGACAAGGTAGTCATCCCGTCATAATACAGGCAGGGTTTTTATATGACAGGTACGGGAACTAGTGAGGAAAAGCTCGATCACTTTTTCTGGATAATAGAATTTGGCTTTGGCATGGAGAGCTCTGGGCCAGGAAAGTCAGCTCCATACTGCCATATTTTACTTCTCCTCTAAGATATAAAAACTGAGTGTAAAAATCATAGAATGCTTCAGATGTGATTACATAAAACTTGGTGATGGTAATTGTTCACATCCTCTATAAAGAGTATTCTACTTAATTAGAGTGTCATTTAAAGGCAGAAACTACTTAGAAGGCTGGCATTGCTCTCTACATATACAAGTCAATCACCTCGTGGAAGATTTAGATCTTCTCTAGAGCCATCAAAATACATAGCACAGGCCAAATGCAAATTGACGTTCTAGCTATAGCCATGCGATTGGTACTGGAATCTCAAGAAATTAGATTTTCAGCCTCAGGAAAAACAGTCAAGCCCAAAGTATTTCTAAACTATAGATATAGCTGTAAGATAATAAATGGCTGTTGTTTGAAGCTGCTACATTTGAGGTCATTTGGTAAATTGCGGTAATTTGGTACCTCAATTTGGCAATGGAGGTAAATAATCCTATTTTTAAGGAATTTTAAGGCAGCCATTTATTTCAAAAGGGAAATATTAGTGATCTACAAATTTGATTTATATCTTGACAGTCAAAAGGTTTTCTAGCCCCTTAAGGAAACAGAAATGCTTTGCTTTGCTTGCTTATTTAGTTTTATTTCCCCAGATAACTTATTTTTGCTGTAGCGTTTTATTTAAGATTACAGCATCCTTTTTGGAGTATATTTATGTGAGCATTTTATTTTGTTTATTATGGGTGCATTGTTGTTTTACTTTTTTTTTTTTTTTTTGGTGGTACTGGGGATGGAGCCCTTCTACCTCCTGGTTATACTCCCAGACCTATTTTTTATATTTTATTTGAAAAGAGGGTCTCTTAAACCAGCGTGACTGGATTCAAACCTGCATGATTCTCCTGTCTTCACCTCCCAAGCGCAAGGATTACAAGTGTGTGCCACCATGTCCAGATGTAGTTTTACATTTTCATGGGCTACAAAATGGTAAAGGACCAAGTGTACACATCACTTAGATCACCCTTCCCCAATTCCCACCACTTCTCCTCCATCTTCCCTCCTTCTCGTGTTTGGCTTAGTGTTTGACTTTGATATCTTTGTGAATATACATCATGTACATTAGAAAATTTCTCTCTTCCCCATCCTAGCCTTCTCAGTTCGGTTGCCTTATTTGCTCATCTATGGCTTCTTCTTTTTAGTCTAGAGTGAAAGTTTTCTACGAGGATGCACAGTGTGATAAACGAGAAATATATTTGAGTAAAATACCAAAAAGTTGCTTAAGAACCTAGTTCTTTTTACAAGTTACTTATTTTTTTTCTAAACCTGGTTTTTCTTCACCTTAAAATATTTAAAAAATGAATTTCTGTTATTGTTTAGAGAATTGAATGAGATAATGTACCAATGCTGTCAAGAGTGGTATATTGTTAATATACCACGCAGACTTTCTTTTCCTAATAATAAAATAGCAATTCAATATGTGTTTCTACACGTAGAACAAAGATCTACATATAAGTGTCAAGTCACAGGAAGCCTGAAAATATCAGGTGATGAACTATGTTTTCTTTTCTTGAGTTAGTCAAACAATTTGAGTATTTTTTTCCTACCATGGCCATGGTATTTATTTTTTCTAACTTTGTAACACTATGAGAGAACTTACTTTTTCCTACACCTCATAAAGTGCAACATACTTTATCAGTTATCCTTTTGATGGTAAACTTGTATATTTTTATTGAAATTGCATATTCTTTGGAAAGTTGGTTTATTGTATAGTCTTTTATAATGTTTATTTGACATTTTGTTGCATATTATAAGTGTTATTTTGTGAGAACATTAAGGCTTCAGTTTACCTTTTTTTAGTATTTTCAGTTTTATTTTCTTTTGGTCATGAGAAAGTAAAGTAATGTGGAGAAAACAGTCTTAAAAGCAAAGCTAAAGATTTTTTTCTTATGTAAGTCTTCCATATTAATTTGATTCTGTTTCCTTCCTGCATTTTCATTTTTAATTTTTTGATACTGAATTATCAGATTTTTACTACTTCCAAAGTATAGGCCCAGCCCTTTTTATTTATTTATTTTTAATCAATATAGAAAACAGGATTTCCGATTAGTCAACAACTAGCAGGTACATCCAACCAATACCAAACTCTTATTGAATGCTAATATTTGTAAGACCTAGTTTAATGATGTTAAAATACACACCACTGCCGCAGCTTTTCAAGAGCACATAGTTTTGCAGAAGAAAGATATCATCTGTCACTACTGCTTAAAATGTGTTTAAAAATCATAATTTAGCACAGAGTGTGCAGAAAACATTCTACTGTGTTTGGTAATGTGAGAAATTCAATTTTTAAAAATTTTTTTATTGGTGCTTTGTATTCATACATCTTAATGAGACGCAAGATGGTAGAGACATCCATGCACAAATCACTCAATTAGCCCTTACCCAGTTCCCACCCCATTCCCTGCCCCCCTTCTCAGGTTTGGTTTAGTTATTGACTTTGCTATGTTTGTTAAAGTACATCATGTGCATTAGAGAATTTTCCTCTTCCCCCTTCCCATCCCCTCGGTTATGTCGCCTTATTTGCTCATCTATAGAATCTCCTTCTTTATCTAGAATTCCAAAATTCTTAACTGGATATGTAACAACTGAACTAGACTTTGATAAATCAGGAAGATGCTGACAGTAGATAAGAAGAGTTGCTTGATAAAAGAACAATGTAATTTTCTTAAGGGTGGTATTTTTTTGTTGTTGTGGCACTGGGGTTTCTGGAAAGCCTTCTAACTCTGGGCTACATTCCCAGATACCTATTTTTTATATTTTATTTGGAAACGGGGTCTCTTAAGTCAGCAAGGCTGGCTTTGGACCTGTGTGATCCTCCTGTCTCCACCTCCCAAGCGCGGAGATTACAAGCATGCGCTACCACGCCCGGCCTAAGGGTGATATTTTGTGGAGGATAACTGAAGATTAATGTATTCTCTACCTCTGAGCCACACTTTCAGTCCTATTTTATATTTTATTTGGAAACAGGGTCTCACTAAGTTGCTGAGGCTTTTCTTGAACCTGAGATACTCCTATCTCAGCCTCCGAAGTACTGTGATTACAGGCTTGAGCCACCATTACCAGCTAAGCTTTACTGTAAAAAATGCTTATAATTTTTAGAGATAGGAAGGAGAAATTTGCCAGTGTATATCTTTTAAATGTTTTTATTATGTTCCAGTTAAATATTTTAGCTAATAGACTATGATTATTAAGTTTATTCGTTAGAATTATAACTTTGGCTGGACTGGGATTTGGAGGTGGACTCAGTGTCTATAACTTGCAAACATCCAGGCTATATAGGATACTACATAGACTTGTCAGTGTCAGTGAACATGGAAAACAATTATTTTGAAGGGGAAAATTAACAAGGTATAGTATCTAATTTGAAAATATTGCAGGCAAAAATTATATTTTTAAATTGTAATAGTGACTGACTTATCTCAGCATAATGTCCTCCAGTTCCTTCCATCTCCCTGTAAATGACATTAGTGTGTGTTTTTATGGCTTGGTAAAATTCTGTTGTACATATTCCATAGTTTTGTAATCCATTCATCTGTTGATGGACATCTTGGCTGGCTCCATAGTTTGGCTATGGTGAATTGTGCAGCTATGAACATAGATACACATGCATTAGTTTGGTAGTTTGGTTTCCTTTCTTTTGGATAGATACCCAGAAGTGGTATTTCTGGATCTTATGGTAAGTTTGTTCCCATTCTTCTGAGGATCCTCCATACTGTTTTCCACAGTGGTTACACTAATTTGCAATCCTACCAACAATGTAGTCGAGTTCCCACTTCTTCACATCCTCGCCAGCATTTGTTATTGTTTGTTTTGAGTGACTGCCATTCTAGTTGGAGTTAGGTGGAATCTCAGGGTGGTTTTGATTTGCATCTCTCTGATTGCTAATGATGTTGAGCATTTTTCATCCATTTATTGGCCATTTGAATTTTTCATGAAGTTTCTATTTAGTTCACTTGCCCATATTTTGATTGGGTTATTTCTTTTCTTAGTGCTGAGAACTAGGGAGAAAATGAGTCAAAGGAGGAACTCTAGACTAAGAAGGAAATTCTATAGATGAGCAAATTGGGTGAACTAACTGAATGGGTGAGAGAAGGAAAGAGGGAAATTCTCTAATGCACATGATGTACTTTAATAAACATTAATGTCGATCACTAAGCCAAATACGAGAAGAAGGGAGGGAGAGGGAATGGGCTGGGAAGTGGAAGGGGCTGATCGGGTGATATATGCATGTATGTCTCCACCATCTTGCATCCCATTAAGATGTATACATACAATGCACCAATAAAATATTTTAAAATTTGGAATAGTGAATTTTTAAATTTAGGGTAAGCATGCCAGATTTTGGGGAAAATTGTCTCATGAGATTCATAGTCTATGAAAAAAATAAAAATAATGGATGTGGATGGATGAAAGAGATGAATTTTTAACTAAAATCATATATTTAGTTTCTATCCATACTACATAAAGACTACTGAATTTAAGATAAAGTAACCTATAGGAGAACATGCTAAAAAATGAAGCGTTTATAGAGTAGCTGTGCAGAGGATGCCTCTTCCAACACCACTGCAAATACTCCTCTCCTGATGCCTAGGATCCTTTTCTGTTTTCCTTCTTTGAATCCCCATAATTTGGCATTCCCTCTTGGTGTCATGATTTAAATGACACACATTTCCTTCATTCCGTTGATTACCACTGTATCATCATCCTTGAATTGTGCCCATGACCAGCCAAGAGGCCAGGCTGTGGATACTGCTAAATCGATGGATGAATGAACAAACAGCTTCTCTATAGACTCATCTGTGAATGAATTGATTACTCGTTGTTCTAAATACTCATTGCCGTGGAGTCAAATAATGCCTGTTGATCCAGAATCTGTCTGGAGCAACGCGGCACTGTAGGATGATGTACACTAGGGAGTTAGTGGCATCTCATGTCTCAATCCCAGTTCATACCTTCTGAGTCTGAACTTCCCACATATGAATATTATATCATAAGAGCCAATTATTGTTGTTGGGAGAGTTAAACAGTAACATACAAAGTAGTTTGCATTTTTTTTTGTACCAAGGATTTAACCCAGGGGCATCCTACCTCTGAGCTACACCTGCAACTCTTTTATTTTTCTAATTTTGTTTTGAAACAGGGTGTCACTAAGTTGCTGAGGCTGACTGGGATCACAGGGACATGTCACCTCCACGGCTGGCTTGCTCAGTACATTTTACTTGTTAAATGTTAACCTCCAAGTACCGGGATTATAGGCATGTGCGACCATATCTGGCCCCATAGATGTTTTTGAAAATTAAATAAAGCTGGGGAACTTATCAAAATATTTCAGGAATATTTAAAAGTTTTCTAACCAAAGTAAAGTGGTATATACGTTTTCAAAACTAATAACTGATTCCAAATATCTTATGAGAAGAGATAAAGATTGTTTGCATAAAATACTCAGCTGAGAGAAATGATGCTATTAAGCAAAGAACGGATCATGATATCTTTTAAAAAAAATGTGGAACACAACTTGTTCTTACTTGCATATCTTCCTGCTATCCACTGGGAGAGAATAATAAGGGCTTGATTGCAATCAAGGCCGTCTTGTAAGACTGTACAAGAGAAAGGAAATTCTGGTACTTGGTGATCTACATTTTTGAAATGGGGGTAAATTATCTCCTCTTTGTTTTACAGATCTACTTACGCTTCTTGGACTATGAGATGCAGAATTCGAACGAGTGTAAAAGGAACTTTGTGGCCGTGTATGACGGCAGCAGTTCCGTGGAGGACTTGAAAGCCAAGTTCTGCAGCACAGTAGCTAATGACGTGATGCTGAGAACCGGGCTCGGGGTGATCCGCATGTGGGCTGACGAGGGCAGTCGGAACAGCAGATTCCAGATGCTCTTCACGTCCTTTCAAGAACGTAAGATGCTCTACACGTGCACGTGACTCTGTGACCTTCACAGGAGTCTTGGGATGAGAGTCTCTAAGCTACTAATGATGTTTTCTTCACGCAGGTTGAACACAGCAGGGTATCCACTAATAAGTTGTTAACATCACTGTGATCCTGTCCCCTTGCTTTCTTAGGATCCAGTGACCAGAGCGAATTATAAATTACATTCTCATGACTTCTTTGGGCATATGCCTCATATTTTTGCCTAAAAGAGTTAACCCTATCCAACTGGGAAACGATGAATTTTGTCTTTGGTTTAGCTTTATGAAAATGAAGCAGCAGCTTCTGATGAAGTCTGGGTTTAAAATGTAAAATACCTGCATAAGCACATTTGGTAGGTTCACCATCGTAAACTTCTCTTGCAGTCACTGGAGTCACAACATAGGGAAAGAGAGAATTACCTTGGAAGATAGTAAATGCAGACAGTTCCAGAGCTGGGCATGGTGGTGCACACTTGTAATCCCAGTACTTGGCAGATGAAACAGTAAGACCAAGCTTCTCAGCCAGCCTCAGCTACTTAGTGAGTCCCCCTGCAACTTAGAGAGTCCGTGTTTCGAACAACAACAAAAACAACAAAATCAGGTTGGGGGTATAACTTGGAGGTAGAATAACCCTGGGTTCAATCCTCAGCACCACAAAAAAATAAATTTCAGAAAGGGTCCAAAGTGGCATCACGAGTGATACTTGAAGTCACACTCAGGCACAGACCTCTTAGAAATCCTACCCTAACAAATAGTGAATCTTATCAGTAGATATACTTGGAGTATTCTTCAGAAACCCTGAATATTTCATGCTGTGCAAATTTATGAAAATGAAAACTAATCCTCAACAATTCGGCCCTAAGGAATAAGCACATTGAATTTTGAAGCTATATACTTTTGTTTAAGTAGAAAAGATAATAAGATACTTTTAAAATTTCAGGGATTTTCTCTTACTGTCAGCAGAACAGTGGTCATTTTCTTTGCTTTTCTTTTTATTCCGTTATGGTGCTAGGTACTCAACCCAGGACCTCACCCTAGATAGACAAATGTTATACTAATGAGCTATTTCCTTGGTTTAATATTTTAATTCATATTTTTGTCTTTTATAGTACTGGGATCAAACCTAGGGACATTATACCTCTTATACTCCAGCTCTGTTTTATTTTTTATTGGAAAGAGGGTCTCATTAAGTTGTTGTGGTTACAGATAAGTTGCTGAAGCTGTTCTCAAAACTGCAGTCCTCCTGTCTCAGCTTCCCAAGTATTGAGATTACAGACATGTACCACTGCTTTTGGCAATTAGTAAATCTTGAATATTTTGGACAACTATTTTATATAAGAAATAAGTCATTTCAGCTTGAAATTTCCTTCTAATTACCCAGTCAGAGAATTACAAGGCCCCGGAGCTCTTGATTGGCAAGATATCCCTTAAAACCTTGATACCATCCCCATTGCCCAGCTCTCTTCTCACCAGAGGGTTCTGTTTCCTCCAACTTTGCTGCCTGGAATCATGGCATCACAATGCTGTTGTTGTTCTTTAACATATCGGACCCATGTCTCATCTATAGGGCAGTCTTGAAACCCAGAAACAAGACAAAAGACACCCATGGATATCAGAGGGACACTCTTTCACTTAATCTTGATTTTTATATCCTAACCAGGACCTTATTTAGTCTACTTTTGAAAGAGACATGTGTAGTCAGTCCAAAATAGAAGACAAAATTTTGAGTATGAGTTTAGTTGCTTATATTCCATTAGAAAGATAATATACTTAACATTTAACATGTATTTTGAGGTTAATATTAAAATATTTAATTAATAAGTAACTAATTTACTTTCATGTGTTAAAATTCCACAGAGTGGTTAGAAACCTACTTGTAGATTTAAAAAATAATTAACTCGATTTGAGATAAATGTATTTTACATCAAATAATTTTTATGTTGACTATTGAAAGTGTGTTATATTTTATTTTGCTGACTCAGTTTAAGAGTGAATTACTAATACAGCTTTATACATTTGTATCAGTTTTTACAAATGCATTTACTCTATTCTAAAGGATCATGCAACTTTCATAAAATTGTTATGGTAAATGTAATTTTAATTTTGAGTATAAGTGTTCATAACCGACTATGGCAGAACTGTATTTCAGATGAGCTGGTTATCTGGGATAGCACAGCTATAGAGCATAGTGGAATGTTCCTGTTTGGAGTGCCACCTGCTAAACTTTCTTTCCAAGCCCATCTTTCTGTGCCTGAAACATGCATGTGCAGAGATGGCGCTGGTGTCACAACACAGATGTGATCTACTTTTGACATCTGGGGCTCCAGGCTTAGATACTCAACTTCTCTCAATCACGGATTCGGTTCAGTGAAATACCAAGGATATTTCTTTGCACAAATAAATGTCTAGATGATCAGTACTTGCTTAATGAGGAACATACTTCTGTGAAGAACAGATATTCATGTGCAACGGTTTGAAAAATTGAGTAGATTTTTAAATTATTTTCTTTTTTTGTTGGTGCACTGTAGTCATCCATCTTAATGGAGTACGAGATGGTAGAGGCAGCACACATGCACACAGCACTCATTTAGCCTTTTCTCACCTTACTCCCTCCCCTCCCTCCTGCTCGTGTTTGGCTTAGTGATTGACTTTGATGTGTTTGTGAATGTACATCATGTACATCAGGGAATTTTCCTCTCCCCCTCTGATCCTCCTTCCTTTGTTGCCTTATTTCCTCATCTGTGGTTTCTCCTTCTGAGTCTACAGTTCCTCCTGTGACCCTTTTTCTCCCTAGCTTCTGCTTATTAGTGACAGCATTTGACTTTTTACTTTTTGAGAGTGACTAATATCACATATTGTAGTGTTCTCTAGTTCTATTCACTTTCCTGAAAATAATCATAATTTGGCTCTTTATGGCTGAGTAAAATTTCATTGTGTATATGTACCATAGTTTTGCAATCCATTCATCTGTTGATGGACATCTTGGCTGGTTTCATAGTTTTTATGAAAAATGTTTTACAAAATTTGCTAAACTGTGTAAAAGTATTTAGTGTCATATTAGCCTTTGACAAAAGATTAACGTGTCTAAGGTACATGTTTATTAATAAGAAAGAAATATAGATACTATAACTTTTGAATCCCAAGAAAAATTGAGTTGAATATTCTCAGATAAATGAGAAGAAGATTCTCATCCATTGGTGTAGAAGCCGTTTTCTTATAATTTTCTCTCCTTGAGACAGCCAAAACCTTCAGGTATCATTTGGTGAAAAACTTATTTTCTTAGGCAAAACATTCCTTATAGACATAAATAAGGTCCTTAAGCAATTGGTCATGTGTTAATCAAAAGAGAGATTATCTTAGTTGGACCCGACCTCATCAGGTGACTCTCCCAGTCAGTGACATTGCTAGCTCTAGAGGGAGAAAGCAAACAGCTGTATTGTGACCTGCCTCCTGGTGAAGGAGCATCATTTGAGTCCTCACAGAGTCTCTGACCACCAGCCAGCACCAAAACAAGGGCCTCTATTAGACATTCCAAGGAGCTGAATTCTGCTTCCTGCCTAAAATCATGAAGTAGATTCTCAAGCCCAGTGTGAAGACCATCGTCTCAATCAAAACCTCAATTGTCATGGCGCAGAGGATCCACAATGAAGCACTTTGCTTCTGACCTACATAAACTGTGTGGCAATAAATGGGTGGTGATTTTGTTACACAGCAGTAGGAAACTACCATAGCTTTTGTAGCTGCAAAGGAAGCACCGCTTTAACAGGATCAAGTTGGGATCCGGCAGTGTTCAGAGGATCATGAAAAGGAATAGCCTTGATCTACTTGGGTAGACAGCTAATAGAAAGCTGGACCTGGAGGACTGCCAAAAAGCTCAGAGAGAAATGCAGAATATGTTCTTTGCAACTGGAGGAGAGTATGTTCTTGCTTCTAGTGGCAGAGCGCCTAGCAAAACCATGTCTTGTTGGAATGTGGCAGGAGTTTCTTGCTTCAACATAAATGGTAGATAGAGATAAGTAAATCGCTAGGTTAAGCGTCTCCTGATTTCTTCTGTCAGCTTAAAGTAACACATGGGGGAATAAATCAACAGAAGAACAGTTAAATGAAAAACTGAATGATTTTGAATCCTCAGCCTTTCCAGTGGTAAAGATGTCAAAAGTCAGAAAATGATTTCTGAAAGTGTGACTTCGGAAAGAGATGGATGGAGTCTGTGGCTGCATGAGCTTCTCTGAAGCACTGGAAGGGTCAAAGTACACAGTATTTAGCACCAAAAAGGCACTTTTAAGAGGTGAAGCTGCACCATTTGGATTCTTTGCATCAGAATTGAGGGCCTCCATAGAGATGAAAGGCATGGACCTTCATCCCTCTATGCAAAAGCCCAGAAAAAGAGACCACTTCAGAGTGATGTATGGGGAAAGGGTGTAGCTTTTGTTTAATGGGGCAAGACACATTGGCTTTCAAGCAAGGCCTACTAGGTTCTTGAGAAAGTTATGCTGGCAGAAATCAACTTTGTCTATAAGGGACAAGCAGAACCTAATGAAAAAATGTTGTCAGAATGCCCCAAACTGGAATGGCATGAAACAGTCTAATCAAACTACTCAGCTGAAACATGTGTTACTTTCCATGAGAAAAGATGAATCATTGAACAGAGCCAATAAAAAATGAGGATGGTTACTAGATCTTGAAACATGATCAGGAAAAGTCAACATTTACCCTGATGTACAACATTTACCCAGAAACTTTTCAGAGCCTGGTTACCCCCTTAGCCCTCTATTCTCCCATTTGTATCAAAATCCTGCACCTCTTCTACCGCTATGGGTCTGGTACTTGGGGGACAGAGAGATTGCATCTTTAGTTTCCTATGCCAACACATGGAGAGTAACTGTACAACAGGGATGATGGTATTTGGTCCTCCAAGACCCCCTAGTAAAGAATTGAGATGCAAACAATTTTGATTTCAGTGGCATGATTTTGGATTTTGAGCTGATGAATTTCACATGAGAATTTGGACTCGGATTCAATCTCTCCTGGATTGACACTCTGGGGAGTCATGGGAAAAAGTAAATGCATTTAGCACCTGTGAATGAGATGAAGCCTGGCCACCAGAGGGTGGTAGTAGGAAATCTGTTAGCCTCCAAGATGTCTGCCCCAACTGAATAACCTTTGAAGTCTTTTCACTAAGTACAGAAGGAATCTGTGACCATAATTGCTTAAACTCCATTATCCTGTTATATTTTATAGAAAAAAAATAAAGTTGCATGTGTAGTAAAAGTCCCTGATCAGTTTACGTTATTTTAATCAAAAGAGAAATTATCCTGGTGGGGGTTTCTGGCCCATTCAGATGCTCTCATTTAGGAGAAATTTTGAGGGCTAGAGATGGGAAAAGTCAGAGGTTCTGCATTCCAACAAATACTGCTGCTGGCAATAAAAGAGTAAATTGCCATATTTCAGAGAAGACCATGTGACAGGAAGTTTTGGGTAATCCTTTAGAAGCTGAAAAATCTCTACAGTTGAAAGCCTGCAGGAAAATGGGATCCTCAGTGCTACATCCCCAAATACCACATTTATCTAACATTACTGATCTTTGAAGAGGATCCTCCACTCATATGAGAATCCAACCCAAGATTACTTGTGCCTTTACCAAGATAAGGCTCCAGGAGAAAATAACTCACCTGAGTGCTATCCAGATGCCTGACAGCACAAATGTGATATAATGAATAGGTACTGTTTTAAGCTAGTAGAAAAATCTGTGGTGATTTGTGACTCAGTAGTAGAAAACCACTGCATACTCCTATTATAGTGATGTGAAACTTTTATTCATCTAAATGTCAATCTTAACAAATTGATTGAAGACATCAATTAATATTTTATTAACTATTAATATCATGCTCTTAATTTGTCATTTTCTAAAAGGTAGCAAGATATAGCTGTGTGAACAAAATTAATTACTGCGATGTCAATTTGACCCTAAAAGTTGAGTGACCACTACTAGTTCTTTAGTCTAATCATCAATGGTTTTCACTGTGATATTTCCATTCTACTCTTTTGTTCCTTCTGTTAATAATTAAGCACCCAGGAGCTGATGCTGAAGCTGAGAGAGAGGGTGCTACTGAGCTCCCCTCATTCAAATTCAATCCAAGTATCTGACTAACCTGGGGAATGTGTCTTTTGTATCCGGTAATATGTGCTCCCAGAACACAATTCTTTATTTAATTTAGTAAATTACCCACTAAACTGTTGTGTCGAGTGGAACCAAGTTCTCCTCTAGTAGACTCTCTCCCCTCCAGTATTTGTCTACACTAGTAGCACCTTTTTTCTCCTAGAGTTGTGTTATGATTTCAGCATCCTGTTTTTGTTTTTTTTTAATCTTTTCCTGTCAAGAACACAGTATAGTTTTTTACCTGCCTATGGTTTGCAAAATCCACATTCTGTCCTGGAAAATGGAAATTGTTGATTTTTTAAAATAACCATCTAAAACACAATAAACTAAATAAAGAAAAACAATCACAGATGATAACTTGAATGCTAATGTGTGTAGGCACCATGCTGAGGACACTCTGAGGATGGGCCCCAAAGGAGCCAGCAACAGTCTGCTCAAGTTTATCCTTAGTTTTTTCCAACTGAAAAAACAGTTGACTGAATGAAATTTGTTAGAAAAAAGTAAATCAAAACATTTAAAAAAATTTTGAATTCCTTATTTAAGGAATCAAAAAAAGAAGAAAATCAAAACCATAAATGTTTGCTAGGGGTTTAGCTCAGAACTAGAATACCCCTGAATTCAATCCCCAGTACCTCAGAATGTTATTTTTCTCTTTAATATTTCACAACAATAATATTTCCTCAAAAACAACAGCTTTCCTCTGGAAACAAGGAGATTAAACACAATTATAAGTGTAAGATATTTAAGATCAAAAGGCATTAAATTCATTCTATATTTCTCAACTAAATATTGTATACTAGAGAATGCAATGTTACCATTTTTAGTCTACATTATAAATTGACATTTCAACATATACTTACTACCTCAGCATTGTGAACTGATGTGCTTTAAAATATTAAGTTACATTATTACTATAGGAAATATTTACTTATGTATGCCATATAGCAACATAAATAATATGTAGCATAGATTTTGTGTCAACAAGACACAAAATATTCTGATAAAATTGCTGATTATATTTGATATTTTGGGAAGTCTTTCTCTTTTTTTTTTTTGGTGGTGGTACTGGGGTTCCTGGAAACCCTTCTACCTCTGGGCTATTTTATATTCTTTTTTATTTGGAAACAGGGTCTCTTAAGCCAGCGCGGCTTCAACCCTGCGCGATCCTCCTGTCTCCGCCTCCCAAGTGCGGGGATTACAAGCGTGCGCCACCACACCCGGCTTGGCAAGTCTTTCTAAAGTAGACATAGAACATGATGTGGCTAAGAAAAATGTTAATGTTAAAATAAAATTTTAAGTATATATTAATATAAAACACTATAGGTAAAATAAATAGGAAAAGGAGAAGCTGGAGAACAATTTATAAGATAAACAATAGATAGTAAGCACATACTTTTATAGTCTAAAGAATAAGATTTTATAAAACAATAAGAAATACATAAGCATTCTATTATAAAATGAGGAAAATATAGGGAACAATTAATTCATGAAGAAGTATACACAGGCTATCATTCAGGAAACAAAACTATACATAATAGAAAGTAAGGAAATTTAAATGCAAGTAGCAATAATTTTTCGCTTTCACCTGTCAAAGAGTAATTCTCAATATGGAGATGGTGTCAGACAAGGAAAGCAAATGCTCTGCTAGCAGGTGGCATAGGTTTTCTGAGACGCAGTTTGGCACCATCCACCAAAATTCTGAACTAGAGAAAAACCAAGACAGGTTCTTCTTTCTTTGTACAGGATAGCAACTTCTAAGAAATATTCTTGTGATGGATATGTTTAAAATAATACAAATAATGAAATATGCTAGAGTGGATTAGTTAAATAGTTCTGGGAAAATGTGCCACTCTTTATCATGATGATAAAGAGTCAGGCATGATGGTGCACACTTGTTATCCAAGTACTTGGGAGGCTGACACAGGAGGATCACAGGCTCAAGGACAGCCTCCGAAATGTAGCAAGACTCTCATCAGCCTAGCAAAACCCTGTTTCAAAACAAATATAAAAAGACCTAGGGGTATATCCTAGAGATTGAATGTTCCTGGGATCTATATTCAGTACCACAGGAAAAAAAAATACAATGCTAAAAATAAGTAGTGACCATATACCTAACAAATAGACTTTTGTAAAGAAATGACATAAACATTTACTATATAGTATCTATTATATATGTGATCCATGTGCATAGAAGGCAGTTTCTTTTAGGTTTTGCATTTTTGCAATGAATATATTGCTTTGGTTAAGAAAAATTAAAACAAAAAACGCAACACTCTGAAGCAACTCATTTAAGTGTAAAAGACCAAGACCATATAAACTATTATCTATACCAAGATAATTAAGGCTAATTTATAGTTAAATGATGATTGTAGTTTCAGTTATGCAAACAGTCAAGGGTACCATATTTTTATCTAATGACCTGTTTTTTCAGACTCTATCACCACTATGAAGCCACTGCAGCAGAACTTTCCCACCACCTACCAAACCTGAAACATTCAACTGAGTATCTCTTACTCACTGCAGGACACTTCTGATGGGTAAACCCTAACTTTTGCAATGTCCTTAGAACACCAGCTGTGGCTTCAACCCACTTGGCATTGAGTGAAAGTACCCTTCAATTCATGCTCGCATCCCAAAAGATGGAAAGAATTAGAAAAATGTCACTCTTGACATATGTCCTAGCTACTGTGTGACATGAGTTGTCAGAGTCCTCTTGATAAAAGAAGACCGATGCTTCTCCATGCTGGGGGTCTCCTTATACATTGACTTTTGCACCTTCTCCTGGCCTAATTGCTGTGATGTAGGGCTACTTACATCTCTGCAGAAGGCTGGTGGGTCGAGTAACATTCTCGGGCTCTGAGAATTAGCATGTAGATAACGGGCACCATTATTCATCTTAGCACAAGAACTTTGATATTTCTCTTTTATTTTTGTTTATTTTATTTTATTTTATTTTATTGTGCCACTGGGTATGGAACTCAAGACCACTCCATCACTGAGCTACACACCCCAGCCTAATTTGTTTCTTTCTTTATTTGTTTGCTTGTTTGTTTGTTTATTTGCTTATTTTGGTACTAGTGTTGGAACCCAAGGGCATTCTGCATATGAGCTACACCCCCAGGGATATTTTGTTTTGTTTTGTTTTTTGTTTTAAAATAGGGTCTCACTAAGTTGCTGAAGCTGACCAAACATGTGTGATCCTCTTGTCTTAGCCTTCCAACAGCTGGGATTACAGGTGTTCCCCATCATGTCTGGCCTTATAACAAAGTTTCACTAAATGGCTGTGGCTGGCCTTGAACCTGTGATTCTGTGTCTCAACTTCCCAAGTACTGGAATTACAGGCATGTGTCACTGTGTCCAACTTTTGTCTTTTTTTTAATTAACAGAGGGTTCTTTGTCTGAAATTATGAAAGTAATAATTTATTACTCTTCACTGTTCTTCTAGTATATTTGTTTGACTAGATCAGTTGCTTCTTCACAATGACAAAATTATTGGCTCCAGCATCATGCAATTCTTAGTGTCTCCTACTATGTGTTTAGAATTTAGTGTGCATGTGTGATTCTGAGGATTAAACCTAGGGAAATTTTACTGCCAAGGTATACGCGAAATTTTAAAATTAATGGTAAACGTTTGCAGGAACAAAACTACAAACCAGTCATTTAAAATATTCTTCTATTTTAATCTGTAATAGGAATAAGGTACTCAGTGTATGATACTTAATTCTATGTAAAGACTTGACTTATACATAAAGCCTTTCCAGAAAACAGGAGAGATGTTACAGGACCTGTGGAAGTCTTAAATATGTGTGTCTGAAAGTGATAAAGTAGTAGGAGAAAAAGGTTTACATTGACTCTGTTAGCAGAATAACAAAAAACTGAGACTTTGATAGTTTGCACTTTTTTAACTTCCAAATCTAATGAGATTACTGAACATAAAATGATATAAAATTGTCTCATCTTCCAGGGATCAACTCTTCCTTCTCTTCCTCTTTTCCCTTCCTCCCCTCTCCTTTCTTATTTCCTTTCTTTCTTTCTTTCTTTCTTTCTTTCTTTCTTTCTTTCTTCCCATGTTTTTAAGCTTTTGTTTGGTGTAATTATAAATATGCAGTTTAATGAAATATTTAAATTTTTTTTTTAATTTTATTTTATTGGTGCACTGTATTCATACATCATAGTGGGATACAAACTTTTGTAGACATACATGCACACATCGCCCAGTCAGCCCCCACCCGATCCCCACCCCATTCTCTCCCCATCCCTCCCTCCCATGCTTGGCTTAGTGGTTGACATCTAGTATTATAGCAATTTATCCAAAATTAAAAATGATAATCTCACATAACAGTTTCATTTGTCTGATACCAAGCTTTTGATGACTTAAAGATAACATTTCAACATTTCTTTTTGCTTTCTTTCTTACCAGAGAATATTTTTTTCTTTTTTTTAGGTGAAACTATCATATATTTATTTTTCAGAAAAAAATCTATCCTGATATGGAATATGGACTCTAGATACCCAAAACAATCTCGAAGCAAAAACAAAGCTAGAAGATGTATATTTTCTGATTTCAAACCATATAAAGCTACAATAATTGAAACAGTGTAGTACTGTTCTAAAGGCAGATATATAGACCATTGGAGTTAAATACAAGCCTAGAGCTAACTTCTTCCCTATATTGTCAAGTTATTTTTGACAAGGTTTCCACGAAGATTTGGTGGTGGAAATAATAATCTTTTAACTAAATATTGTTGAAAAATAATAATTACATGGAAAAGAATAAAATTGGACCCTTACCTAATCCCACATACAAGTATTAACTCAAACTAGATAAAAGACCTAAATATAAATCTTAAGACTATAAACTTTTAGGAGAAAATCTGGGTCATAAAACCTCACAACATTGAAATTGGCAGTGATTTCTTGGATATGATTTCAATGGCACAGGCAACAGAAGAGTATACAAACTCCCTAAAAAATAAAAGAAAATATTGTATATCCAAAGACAATGTAAACAGAGTTAAAAGTTACTAATAGAATTGGATAAAATATTTCCAAATGCTATATCTGAAGGTATATTAATATTCCAACTAGAAATCCTAAAAATTAACAACAATAAAGGCAAACAATACAATTTAGAGATAGGTAAAAGACTAACATAAATAATGAATCTCCACAGATAACCAATCTTAGTTGTCTGTTGGATGGAAACTCTTGTTTCTCTGGTTCTGGTGAGTGTTACCTATTTCTTCTTTGTAGTTAATCTCTTTGAGTATTTTCTCTAGCGCTGGTTTTGAAGACATAAATTCCTTCAGTTTCTGTTTGTCATGGAAGCTTCTTATTTCTCCATCTAATTTGATAGAAAGTTTTGCTGGGTAGGAAATTTTTGGCTGGAAGTTGTTTTCTTTCAGAGTTTGGAATACGTTACTCCAAGCCCTTCTAGCTCTCATGACTTGGTTTGGGAAGTCTGGAGTGATTCTAATTGGTTTGCCTCTGAATGTCACTTGGCCCTTTGTTTTTGTTGCCTTTAAGATTCTCTGCTTGGCTTCCACATTGGTCATTTTGACAATTATATGGCGTGGGGATCCTCTTCTCGGATCCTGTCTAAAGGGAGTTCTATAAGTTTCCTGGATCTGTGTATCAACCTCTTGCTCTATATTTGGAAAATTTTCTGCTATTACTTCCTTGAAGAGATGTTGATCCCTTTGGTATCACTTTCTTTTCCCTCCTCTATTCCAATTATTCTTAGGTTAGCTCTCTTAAGATGGGCCCATATTTCTTCAATGTCAGATTCCTGCTGTTGGATATCTTTTTCTAGATTAGAAACTATGCATTCATTTTTGGATTGCTCATCTTCTAAGAGCGAGATTCTGTTCTCCATGTGGTCTAATCGGTTGTTTGTGCTTTGAATTGAGGCCTTTACTTCATTAATTGCATCCTTTATCTCTTTTTGGCTCTCTCTGAGTTCTTTTCGAAGCACCTCTATTATTTCTACAGTTATTTTCCTGATTTGATCTTCTAGAAATCTCTGATTTTCTGTTTTATCAGGTTCTGATGTTGTGGGGTTGTGCACATTCATTACTTCAGTGTTATTCCTCTTTCCCATGATTTCGGAGGTTTGTGCCTTCTCTGGGTTCTTCCCTTGGGTCACTATGGCTTCACTTAAGGTGCTCTGGATCTCGAGTCTGTATTATCTCAGACCCTACTACTCCTTTACTGGGTTGTATCACAGAGTCTCCGACCCAGGGAGTCGATAGAGGCTGCTTTAAACTATGGGGGGTGCCAGGTTGCACGCTCTCCTATGGTGTGATATCTCTGCCACCACCACTCCCTCACTGGGTCAAGTCCCAGGAGGCACAATACTGGGATTTCTCCTCTGTGGCCCGCAATTTGACTCACTGTTCTTGAGTACGTAGATGTAGCTGTACTGGACTTGGTGAATTCACTGCTGCTGCCGCCGCCGGTGGCAATATGGCGCCTCTGCCACGCCCTCGGCCATGAGGCTGGCGTATTTTTTCTTCTCTGGTTTTGATTTCCACTCTGAATCCCTGCAGCGTGTGCTGAGCTCAGCCACTGGGAGCTTTAAATGCTGTCTGCGCCGAAAGATCCCGCCTGGCTGTTCCGCATCGGCTCACCTCGGCTTGCTGTAGCAGTCCGCTGAGTTCGCCGCTGCCGCCAGCAGTATGGCGCTGCTGCCGCGTCCTCGGGCGCGTGTGTCTCCTCTGTGGCCCTGAGCTCTGTTCTTAGTCCGCTTTCTCTCTGGAGCCTGGTGGTTTTTTTGTTTTTCTGGTGATGGTGTTTTCTGGCTATGAAAGGCGCTCTTTTTGTGGTAATGGAGATTGGTTGTTAGCGGGACTCTTAAGCCCCGCTTTTCTCGGTCGCCATCTTCCCAGAAGTCAAATATTTAAAATTTAAAGTCAATTCCCTCAAGTAGCTTTTAGACAGAAACAGTTGTTCTAATTTAAATACATTGGCTTCTAAATTTATTCCTTTATAAACAGAAGCCATGGTGAGAGTTTATTGAACATTTACAGAAATGTTGCATTTCATAAAGTGTGAGTCTGCAAAGAGTCCCGTGAGCAAGAAAAAAAAGAAAGCCAAGTTCTCGTAAATATTTGGTAGGATCCTTGAGTTATATGTATATGTATATGTATATGTATACGTATACATATATGCACATGCATATGCATATGCATGTATAACCTTGCCACTGTAGTTTATATCTTTCACTGAAAGTATACTCTCTATGTTTGCTAGATGGAAGAGAGAAAATGATCTTCAATTGTTAGTATTTTGCCTTGGTCAACATTCTTGCTGCTCTAATTCAAAATGACTGACCACACAACCTAGAGAGAGGGAGATTTATTTGTTTACAATTTTTGGAGATTTTAGGTTCAGTCTGTGTGAGGCAGGGGTTTGTGGATCTCAGACCATGGAGGAGGAAAACAGAGACAGGTAGAGAGCAAGGCTCTGCTCTCACGCCTTGAGGCCAGCAATCAAAAAGCAAGCAAGGAAAAGGGTTCAAAGACAAAAGCACCATCTCTAAGGCCCCTTCCCAAGGACACACTTTCTTTAGCCACACCCCACCAGACTAGGTTACCACCCAGTGTATCCACTCCGATGGATTTGTCCACTATGAGTGTAGAAACCCTGACTTGATTATGTCGACTCTGAACATTAACACATGAGCAGCAGGAGACATTCTATATCTATTCATAACATACTTGGAGTAGTAGAACCACAAGCCCAAGACTTGGTGGTCTGTTAATACTTGGATATAATCTTTGCTGCAGTTTCTCTTTTTGGATCTTGTAATGTTCAACCATGAAATTAAATATACCTTTATAAGAACAGCATTTCTAAGCTCACCAACTGTTGAAAACATGGATAAAGGAGCCATCTAAAAAAACCCTGGACACACGTCCAAGGCCTCATAATAATTAGAGTGAGACTCAGAGCCATTCTCCGCCCTTCTTACTGAGACTGTAACGTCTAACTGCTCATGATGAATAAATCATTGTGCAGCTGACTCAAGGCAGACATAATGATAGCATAACAATGAATGATCATGTTTTGGAATGAAAAAAGAATAGATATCTCAATGAGGACCACACCGTGAGAGAGAAAACAGTTCTCTTTACATACTAAATATAATTTTCACATGAAGTTCTGTTTATCTTTCTTTAAAACAATGACCTTTAGGATAGCAGGAATATGCAATTTTAGAGCAAGATTGGGAAGGATTCTAATAGTTCTGTGTGAGATTATATTGGACTTGGTGAACAGAATTTTCCATATTAAAAAAGAGATTAAGATATACTGAACTGAATAATACTAAATTTTTTGTCCAGTAGCTTAGTTACATTGGAAGGGAAAATTCTGAAAACAGATATTGATCCTCAAAACAAATAAGAAGATGATAAAGGACAAGAAAAAGGGATGCATCAATCTATTTCTGTCCTCAAATTCAGTCAGTATTTTTCAAATACAATGTCACATCTCCTAGTTTTATAGCCTAAAATCCATTTTAAGTTTAAAAGATGTCACAGGGAAAAACTTTACATTTATTTTGAAAAAATAAAAATTTGCTTGGGGAGCACAGCTGAGACCCAATATACTTTATATTTTAACATCCTTTTTTAAAATTTAGAATACCATGATTAAAAGTGGCAGTTAGAGTGTGTTCTGCATGTTTTAATCTAGTTTTTGGACAACAGACATCTGAATATCTGAGCATAGTGACCTAGGAAGGTTGAGGAAAACCATCCCAGTCACCCAAGTTGAAACGATTATTATTGAAGAAAAGCAGTTGAGTTCTAAACATGCTAGATTTTGCTATGCAGAATTAATCTATTGCTTAACTGTATAATATAGCATTTACATATTTATAATGTAAAGCTTCATCTTCATCTCTCAACCATAGTGAGCAATAGAAAAGCCGCCAAAATATCTGCAGGATCAAAATTTTTAATAAATCATGATCTCCAAGGCTGATAAAAATTGAATCCAAGAAAGAAAGCCAGGAGGTAAAAAACGTCCTCCAAACTATCCCCTCATCCTCCTGCTTCTCCCATGTCTGTGAGAAATTCCACTCAAAGGTTGAGGAGATGATACAGAATTAAAAATATGCAGAAGTAGAATATTAAAAGTGTGGCTGTGTGCTGTGTGTATGCATGGGTATCTGTGCATGGATGTGTGTGCAAGGGTAGGCATGTGTGTGGATAACCGTGCGTCTGTGCCTTCTCTGGCAAGCATGGAGCTGTGTGCGCTTTAGGCAAGGTGGCATCTTAGGGGCAATCATCAAACATCTCTTCTATTTCCAAATATCCTTGATGCAGCGTGATGATTTAATTTTGAATTAATCTGCTGACGGTAGTTTTGCTAATCATACAACACAAGTATTTGAGATTTCAGTGGTTTGGCCAGAAATATATCTGGTTTAATTCTGTCTTGTTGTTTTTTTACTATTTCTTGAATGCTATTTGCTGGATTTTAGGATTTTTTTTTTTTTTAAAGACTGAAAAACTTCCAATGAAAGGAGCTTCAGAGGCTCCAGTATGAAAATAGAAATTGTAAGTGAAAAACCTATTAACTACAGAATTATAATTATTTATAAACAGATGAGACAAACTCTGGAAACAATAGTACACCTATGATTATACCTTTGGTCTTATAAAATATGTTTTCTGATTCTTTATTAAACACATATAAAACTTTCTAAATTTTTTGTGTTGTGGCTATCTTTCTTTTACTCTCCTAATAACTAAATGCTACATGGTAAAATTATTTTGTTGTCTCCTGCTGAAATATTTATTTTTTGAAACACTCATACCTTTATAGGTATAAACTTGGTTCCTCTGAGGTGTGGTCCAATTGAATCCACATCCTGATGAAGGGGTCAAAGTCTGATTCCCTGAAACCTGGTGTCTGCCGCCACCTTGTGGTTGAAGTGGGAACAACTGAGAGTTGGAAAACAGCCCATCAAAGCAATAATACATTATTTAGTAAAATATATTTAAATTCATTAGCTATTTTCAAATATAACAAAACACTGATGTTATTTAAAAATTCCCCCATTTACTCACTCAAAATTATTACAGACTCCATTAAAATGTATGACTACAATGCACCAATAAAAATGAAAAAAAATGGCTTTTAAAATTAACATTATATATTTTTTCAGGAACTTAGTTTTTATCCAAATACACACACATACATAGACTTATGCATATAATGGATATATTAGACATTACTCAAAAGTGACTCAATACATTATAACTTGAATATGTCCTAGAAATATCTATTGCTAATAACTGATTCATGTATTTCCTGTAATTTTGTATAAATGTATTTGTTTATATTTATTCACTTAATTATTTTTATTTATACATTATTATAATTTTTTCATGTACAGATTTATTCATTTTATAAAATAAATGTACCTCATTATATTTAAATATATTTCTATAACAACTATATATTATTCAAAATCCAATTTACTGTATGGCACATGTCTTACCTGTGCTATAACTTATTAATTCATATGTTTTTAAACACTATATTCTTAATTTGAATCCAACTTTATATCTTAGTAATTCCTCACATTATTTTATATTTGGGGGGAATTAAGACTTTTATGACTATGATGACTTTTGAATACTAGGATAGTATTTTCTAAAGGGTTTGTTGCTGCTTTGTTTGCTGTTTCCTCTATTAGGAGTCTTTTTAAAGATCCAGGCATGGTCGTTTACCTCTGTAATGCTTGGGAGGTTGAAAAGGGATCATTATAGGTTCATGGCCAGCTTCAGCAACTTAGGGGGGGTGGACGTCAGCAAGTTAGCAAGACCCTGTTTAAGAGATAAATAAATAAATAGGGCTGGAATATAGCTTAGAGATATGAAGCCCCTGGGTTCAATTCCCAGTAGCAAAAATTAGGGGTTAAAATAATTACAATTAAAGCCGGGCATGGTGGCACATGCTTTTAATCCCAGCATTTGGGAGGCTGAGATAGGAGGATCAGGATTCAAAGACAGCCTCAGCTACTCGGTGAGGCCCTCTGCAAATCAGTGAGACCCTGTTTCAAAATAAAGAATAAAAAATAGAGCTGGAGGTGTAGCTCAGAGGCAGAGTGCCCGTGGGTTCCATCTTCAGTACTGCAAAAAATATATATAATTATTTGAATTAAGAAAATTTAAGTAGGATTCTTTTCTTCGTGACTTCTCCAAACCCTTTACTTTGTAGGAGAAACTGAGAGTACTGAACCCTAAGTTATAGTCTTACTGGTTCATAGATACACTTCTTCTCCTGGGCAAAATGATGTACTAAATTTTGTGCTTTCAAATAATAATATTTATGTCATAATTTACTATGTAATATTTGGATAAATATTTACTGAACACATTTTAAGTTGAACTGCTTAAATTGCAATTAAAGTGTCTATAGAAAATCTCAAAATTTGGATGTAAGTATAAATTCATGAAAATTTAGACATTTTTGTTACTATAATCATAAGACAGTATCATCAATTTTCTCCCATGTATTTAGAAGATCATCCCTTTTATTTGGGAGCCAGCAGGCCAAGGTGTAATATTTTCTAGATATTATGTATCATGCCTATCTAAGATGGGACTTGCTTTCTGTCTTCATAACTTGGTGTTAGAAAGCAGATGCCATTTTGATGGTATTGTGAAACTGCTAAATGGGGAATCTCAAAACCAAATGTCTTAGGCAGTTGGGCCTTACTCCCAGTAAGGAGTACAAGCAACATGCTAGAATCTGAATTGTCATAGAATTTAATATGCACATATTTTTTTTTAGGATCATACAATAACATTTACACTGGGCATGTTTATAGCAAAAGCATATACTACTCAAGATATAAAAATAACTGTGAAATGGGTGGAACTGGAGAGCATTGTGCTATGGGAGATTAGTCAGTCAAAAAAAAAAAAGAAATCGGATGCTCTCAATATGTCGAAGCTAGGGAGAAAATGGGTCATAGGAGGAGCTCTAGATGAAGAAAGAAAGATTATAGATGACAAATAAGGCAACCTCACTGAGGGGGACGGGAGAAGTGAAGAGGGAAATACCATAATGTATATAGAGCACATTCACAAACATACCAAAGTCAGTCCCTAAGCAAACATGAGAAGGAAGGACTCGGTGGGAATCGGGGAAGGGCTAAGTGAGTGATGTGTGCATGTATCTCTCTACCATCTTGTACTCCATTAAGATGACTACAATGTACATAAAAAATAAAATTAAATAACAATAAATAAAAATAACTGGAATTTTAGTTTTAGGAAAGCTCTAGACTTAGCACTGAAATACATATTCTCAGGTAGAAATATCAAGGGCACTATGAATGGCAGCCCTTATTCTGCAAGTGAGAATTTAGTATCAAATTAAGCCAGACATGGTGGTGCACGCTTGTGGTGGTGCAGCATTTTGGAGGATGAGACAGAAGGATCACAGTTCGCGGACAGCCTCAGCTACTTAGTGAAGTCCTTTGTAACTCAGTGAGACCCTGTTTCAAAATAAAGAACAAGAATTATGGCTGGACGTGTTGCTCAGAGGTATAACGTTCTTGGATTCCATCTCTAGTACCATAAAGATCATTCAATTAATCAATCACTTAAATGATACATCATGCATCTTAACATTGAACATTTTTACTTTATTCTTGGTAACTATCATACTCCAATAGTTGAAAGCATCTTTTTTAATGGAAGACACTGGGGTTAGATCAAAGGGGGCATTCTACCTCTGAGCTACATCTCTGTTCTTTTTTGTATTTTTTTTTAAACAGAGTCTTGCTAAGTTGTAAAGGGTTCCACTAAATTTGTCAAGCTGGCCTTGAACCTGAAGTCCTTCTGTCTCAGCTTCCCAAGTGCTAATATTAAAAGCATGTGGTACCATGTGTAAAAGCTAACATTTAAAAAAAATCATATAAGCTGGGCGTGGTGGCACACGCTTGTAATCCCCGCGCTTGGGGGGCGGAGACAGGAGGATCAAGCTGGTTCGGAGCCAGCCACTCTGGCTTAAGAGACCCTGTTTCCAAAAATAGAAAAAGTATAAAATAGGCCTAGGAGTGTAGCCCGTGGGAGTGTAGCCCGGAGGTAGAATGGCTTCCAGGAGCCCCAGTACCACCTAAATAAATAATAAATAAATAAATAAATAAATAAATAAATAAATATAAAAAAATAAAAAATCATACATGTAACACTATAGCAGATATCTGCTCTATGGTATTTAGAGGCCAATCGTCTTTAATTCTCACAATGACTCTGTGTGGTAAAGATGATCACCTTAGATAGATATAAACTAAAACTGAAAACGTGAGTACATTTGCTCAAGGTCACTCAGCTAAGAAGTGGTGGGCCCATGCTTCAGAAGAAGACATTCTGACCTGCAACTTTTCTTGAAGCTCACAGATATATATGCCTGTCTGCATCGTGTAGCCAGCAATGCACTATATTCTGTGCACAGCACATCCGCTTTGTAAGCATTATCTTGACCATGCTTTACAGATGGGGTATCTCAGTTTCTCAGTCAGCTCAAGGGAAAAGTTTGCAAGAAAAGCTGAGGTTTTAAGACAGGACATAAACCTCCAGTGCCCACAACCCCTGCTCTTTCTTATCCAGTAAAACTGCCTTTGTTTATGGAAGAACTCTCTTTTCCCTAAAGATTATCTCTCCTTGCAGGTAGGATCACAACGTTGCCCTCTTTCCTGGGGTAAAGACTCTCAATCCCAGGATAGTGTGTCTGGAGATTAACTCTCTAAGCCTTATTGAAAGGATAGTCCATTCCATAATCAAGAAAAAACACCTATACAAATGCGCATGATCAGTTCTTGAGAAAGGAGATAATAGAGACATACTGTAATGTCACTTTCTGTATTAAGAATGAAGTGAATTGTTTAAATCAAATGCAGTGGTATCTTAGATATTCCAGCTGACTTGATTATTTTTCTGTATTTTTAACAAATCTGTTTATATCTTGTACTTAAAAAAAAAAAAACTGGATGACACAGCAGTGGTGGTTGGTGTCAATGAAGTGGGGTCACAGTGTTGGGGTCAGCGCAGAGTGTGTCCAGAGTTGCTGGGAAAGTAGAAGTCACTGGGTTTGATTGTTTGGCAAAAAAATGCTACTGGATTCTGGAGCAGAGGAGACATGGGCTCTTTAATGACACTGCATGCATATTTATATATGAACTGTTCAAACAGTACTATTCAGAAGCCAGTGATATACTTCTGGTGTCTCTAAGAAAAAATTAATTTTTGTTCAAAGTGTATAAGATATTATAGATCTATGATTTGTTTTATCACTTGCAGGTCTTGTTTGGTTGTGTATTTGTTAACTGTCATTTTCAAAGCAATCTATAAATATTTGCAAAAGTGAAAGAGAAAAGATATGGAGCATAAATTAGAATAATGTCCAAAAATGTGAGGATGATTTCCAACTAACTGGCCCATTTGAAAAAGTATTAATGTCAAGAAGTAACAGGAGTTCCGGGAAGATGGCGACCAAGAAAAGCAGCTTTTATGAGTCCTGCTAAAACTCGATCTCTGTTGCCACAAAATCAGCACTTTTCACAGGCAGAAAACACCAGCAGAGAAATAAAAAATGTAAACACAAGGGACAGAGAAAAAAAAAAGACTAGAAGAACAACCAGAGACCAGAAATCAAGCCTGCAATGCAGCAACAGAGCCGCACCCGTGCCATCTTCCCTCAAAGCACCAGGATCCAGAGAGGAAAGGTAAACAGGGAGCTGAAGTGAGCAGCTGTGGATCATTCAGGTGTAATTTAGCAGTTCTTTCAGCGCAATGAAAGTCTAAAACTCCCTGTGGCCAAGCTCATCACACCTTCCAGGGACTCAGAACGGAGCTCAAAACCAGAAAAGAAATACGCCAGACTCACAGCCAAGGGCGTGTCAGCAGTGCCATATTGCCAGCAGTGCCAGCCTCAAGGCCAAGGGTGTGGCAGCGGCTCCATATTGGCAGCAGCGACAGAGGTTTCACCACGCCCAGCCACAGCTCCAGAACTGCACGCACAATAACCATGAGTGTAATTGCGGCCACTAAAGGAGAAATCTCTGTACTATACTCCCAGGGACTTGCGTAGCTTTGATAATCTCCTTGGGTCATATATTTTGCAGTCCAACCCAGTGAAGGAGTAGCAGTGGCAGAGATGCCACACCCTAGTCAAAGCTCCCCCTGGGAAAATGCCCTGCCTGGCACCCCCACGGTCTTGTGCAGCCTCGATTAACTTCCTGGGTATGAGACTTTGTGATACAACCCAGTAAAGGAGTAGTGGAAGCTGAGATTACCACAGACTCAAGATACAGAGCACCCTAAGTGAAGTAGTGACCCAGGGAAGGCACTAAATTCTGAAATCATGGGAAAGAGGAACAACAATAGAGTAATGAATGCCCACAACCCTGTTTTATCAGAACCTGATAACACAGAAATTCAGAGATCTCCAGAAGACAAAATCAGGAATATAACTGTAGAAATAATACAGGACTTTTAAAAAGAATTTAGGGAGAGTCTAAAAGAAATAAAGGAAGCAATCATTGAGGAAAAGGCCTCAATTCAAAGTATAAAAAATCGATTAGACCACATGGAGAATAAAATCTCACTCCTAGAAGATGATCACTCAAAAAATAAATGCATAATTTCTAACTTAGAAAAAAAATCAGATACCAGCAATCTGACATTAAAGAAATATGGGCCCATTTTAAGAGAGCTAACCTAAAAATAATTGGAATAGAGGAGGGAAAAGAAGGTGAAACCAAAGGGATCAATAATCTCTTCAAAGAAATTATAGCAGAAAATTTTCCAAACATAGAGCAAGAGGTCGATACACAGGTCCGGAAAACTTATAGAACTCCCTTTAGACAGGATCAAAGAAGAGGATCCCCACGCCACATAATTGTCAAAATGACCAATGTGGAAGCCAAGCAGAGAATCTTAAAGGCAACAAAAACAAAAGGCCAAGTGACATTCAGAGGCAAACCAATTAGAATCACTCCAGACTTCCCAAACCAAGTCATGAGAGCCAGAAGGGCTTGGAGTAACATATTCCAAACTCTGAAAGAAAACAACTTCAGCCAAAAATTTCCTACCCAGAAAAACTATCAAATTAGATAGGGAAATAAGAAGCTTCCATGACAAACAGAAACTGAAGGAATTTATGTCTTCAAAACCAGCACTAGAGAAAATACTCAAAGAGATTAACTACAAAGAAGAAATAGGTAATACACACCAGAACCAGAGAAACAAGATTTTCTATCCAGCAGACAACTAAGCAAAGAAAAATATATTCATGTGTTCATAGGTTAAAATCTTTGGAGACTCATTATTTATTTCAGTCTTTTACCTATTTCTAAATTGTATTTGTAAATTGTATTGTTTGCTTTTATTATTGCTAATTTTTAGGATTTCTATTTGGAATATTAATATATCTTCATATATAGCATTTGGAAATATTTTATCCCATTCTATCAGTAACTTTTAACTCTGTTTACATTGTCTTTGGATGTACAAATTTTTTTTTATTTTTTAGGAAGTTTGTTTATTCTTTTGTTGCCTGGGCCTTTGAAATCATATCCAAGAAATCACTGACAGTTTCAATGTTCTGAAGTATTATGACCCAGGTTTTCTTCTAAAAGTTTATAGTCTTAAGATTTACATTTAGGTCTTTTATCTATTTTGAGTTAATATTTGTATATGATGTTAGGTAAGCATCCAATTTAATTCTTTTTCATGTAATTATGATTTTTCAACAATATTTAGTGAAAATAATATTATTTCCTTCACCAAATCTTTTTGGAAACTTTGTCAAAAATAACTTGACATTATATAGAAGAATTTATTTCTAGGCTTTTTATTTTACTCCACTGGTTTATATATCTGCCTTTATAGCAGTACTACACTGTTTCAATTATTGTAGTTCTATAAAGTTTGAAATCAGAAAATGGACATCTTCTAGCTTTGTTCTTTTTTGAGATTGTTTTGGGTATTTAGAGTTCATATTTCATGTTAGGATAGATTTTTTCTGAAAAAAAGTATATGATAGTTTTACCTTAAAAAAATATCCTCTGGTAAGAAAGAAAGCAAAAAGAAATACTGAAATGTTATCTCTAAGTGATCAAAAGTTTGATATCAGACAAATGAATCTTTTATGTGAGATTATCATTGTTAATTTTGGATAAATTGCTATAATATTAGATGTCAACCACTAAGCCAAGCATGGGAAGGAGGGATGGGGAGGGAATGGGGTGGGGATTGGGTAAGGGCTAACTGGGCGATGTGTGCATGTATGTCCTTGTACTTAACCATTTTTCAGCTAATCTCTTTTCAGAACACTCCTTTATACTTTGTGTGCATATTTTAATAACACCCTTTATCTGCTTAACAGAAAATATCAATTCTGCAGAAACCATTAGGGTGGATTGCAGAAATTCAAGTATAGTTCCATACTAAAAATAAATTTTTAATAATATATCATAGTATTAAATTTCCCATTATACCAGGTTTGGACAGTACTTAGCCCATCACCAACCCAATAAATTACTAAGTATGATGCTTTCTAAAATGGCCACCACATATTTTCTACTCATTCTTTTTTAAAAAACTCTTTCATGTTTTTTACTCTTACTAAAGAACTTAAAATTGAAATTAACAAAGGAAGAAGAAACTCTTCCTTGGGAGGGGCTGGTGCAGGGAGCCAGGAGGAATCACTTGGCTCCAATTAGACATACTTTGTCTAATTAATCTTAATTTTGACTTTCAGGATTTGGGTGTTTTTTTTTTTTTAACAAGAATGTCTCCAACAATGTTAAACTATCGTAAGTTGCTTTGTGTCAAATATTACCCTGAGCATTTTGAAAGACAAACCAAGTGAAGCAAAGAACCCTACACCCTAAAACACACTTAAAATATAGTCTTAAAAATTAGAAAATTTATTATGAATGACTAAAGTTTTTAGATAAATCTCTCCTGGGCGTGGACTGTAGCTCAGTGTTAGAATAGTTTCACAGAGTGTATGAGTACCTGGTTTCAGTCTCCAGCATGGAAAAAAATAATTAGCCTTCTCTTACTGATTGGTTCATTAACTACCATAAATCATGTGTTCTGTATGTAATATATATATTCTTTCAAGAATGTATATCTGTAAAGGGACTGGCAACTATTATTTAAAGGTTAAACACTAAAATTATATTTTATGAGATGTATGACCATTACAAAAGTAAAGAATCAAAGTGAGCTTTGAAGCATCCTCTGCATATTACAATTTGCAATGCAAAAAAGTACTATAGAGGTTGATTTATTTTTATTTTTATTTTTTGCAGTACGGGGGATTGAACTCAGGGGCATTCTACCTCTGAGCTACCCCCCAGCTCTAGTTTTTATTCTTTATTGTGAAACATGGTCTCACTAAGTTGCAGAGGCCTCACTAAGTAGCTGAGGCTGGCCAGGAATCTGTGACTCTGCTGTCTCAGCCTCCCAAGTACTGAGATTACAAGCATGACCACCACACTAGGCTAGAGATCATTTTTTTTTTTTAATATGCTATCTTCACGCTGGGCGTGGTGGCGCACACTTGTAATCCCCGTGTTTGGGAGGCAGAGACAGGAGGATTGTGCAGGTTTGAAGCCAGCTGTGCTCACTTAAGAGACCCTGTTTCCAAATAAAAATGTTTAAAATAGGTCTGGGAGTGAAGCCGGGAGGTAGAAGGGTTTCCAGGAACCCCAGTATCACACACACACACAAAAGTGCTATTCTTTTAATATAAAATAAATGTATTTTTCTTAAGATTAAAATCGTAGGTAGCATTTTGCTATTTGCAGCTCTCCCATATTATTATCTACTTACATTTCATATCTCCTTGAAGTAACAGTTCTACCTCCTCGTACCTAAATTTGCCTTGTAATCTGGAGATCACTGTTATTGTATATTATCACATTAATGTGTACATTAAATCCAGAGTAGGCTAATTATATCTCTGCCCATATATTATTTTCTTAGCTTGGTTTGGATTAATTTTTTCCTGGTTCTGAATTCATGACTTCATTTATTTTGTATATGCTGGTGATGTCACAGGATATGATTTACTAGATATTTTTCTTATTAGTCCATGGCACATAGCTTTTGGAACTCTTTTAGTATTTCAGTTGTATTTTTGTCCACTAAAACTAAATTTAGGTAACACCAGGTGTAGTGGTGCACGCTTGTAATCCCCGCGCTTGGGAGGCTGACACAGGAGGATCACACAGGTTCGAAGCCAGCTTCAGCTACTTAGGCTCTCAGCAGCTTAGTGATACCCTGTTTCCAAATAAAATATATAAGATAGGTCTGGGAGTATAGTCCAGAGGTAGAAAACCTCTGCATTCCACCCCCAGTACCACCAAAAAAATTAAAAAAAAATTTAAATTAAAAAAACCTAAATTTATGTATATAAAATTTCAGCAAAAAGCATAATTGAAGCTAGTGGTAGGCACATGAATGCACCAACTTAAAATGAACAAACGGAAATGCCTGTTTCAGCACATCAAAAGTCATCACATGGTATAGGTGAGGGAATAGCTCCCTTGCCTCTCAAGGAATTCCAGCTCCTTGGTAACACAACAAATATTACCATCATACGGCACATTGGTTATTTCCACTTGATAACACGTAATGATTCTGCTCTTTGTGCTTTCAGGTTTTCGGGATGAGTGATCTACTCCGAAGCATAAGACACAACTTTCTTGTCTTGTTCTTTTTGCTTTTAGCTCCATGTGAAGGCAATACCTTCTTCTGCCATAGTAACATGTGTATTAACAATACCTTGGTCTGCAATGGACTCCAGAACTGTGTGTATCCTTGGGATGAAAATCATTGTAAAGGTAATTAAATAGTCCTTGGAATTTGCAAAATACCCTTCCTGTGGAGGGAGAAATCAATCTGCATGCATCAGACTTAACAACAGCATCCACTGCCATTTTGGACTATTTGGCTTTACTCGTGTTTTATTCAGAGACTTCCCCATTCACTCACACACGTGGACTATTTATTCTTAACACTGGACTGCTTCTCGAAGGCATCTCATTAGTGCCCACAGAGCCATGGGAAGGAAATTGGAGCTTACGGTGAGGAGCAGTGCTTCACTGTCGTAACCAGGCCACATTAGCCCCGGCGACACCTCTCACTTATTTCTGTGTGTCCTGATCGCCCTTTGAGCGCATCCTTTAGACATGTGTTGTAGGAATGTGTGTTTCCTAGTGCTTCAACCATTTAGGTCTACTTCGATTTTTCTGACAACATTTCTTCTTTTCCAGGGAGAATGGTTTCCAATGCCCCTTTCTCCTTCTCTATAAACAAGCCTGTAAACAGAGGCTTGTTTGTCTAGACAGGCTTTCTTCATTGTGCTGTGCTGCCGTTTAGTTAAGCTGAGCGTGCCACATAACCTCTTATTCAGATGCAATGCCAAATAACTTATAAAACAAGATAAACAGATGGATAGTGCTTTCATGCTTAAAAAAAAAAAAAAACAGGGATACTTATACACATACCTTCTGGAGTAAGAGCCCAGAGTAGCCACTGTTTCGTGGAATCAATAAGAATGCAGGGTCAGCATCCACTGAGTTGATGGTCATGAATGAGCGGCCATCACTTCTGTGTCCATAGAACCACTTGGGAATATGTAGGGGTTAAATGCCCTCTGAGTTCCCCAAAGATGGCACTGCCAAAGAGAAGCAGTCACCAGCAGCCTTGTGTGCCCAGTGTAGACTTTTTGCTACATGTGTAAGGAGCAGCCAAGGAAACCTGGATGCGCATTTTGAAAAGCCACATAATTGGCCCCAAAAGGCAATGCAAGTCTACTGATTCAGAACTCATTCTCTTGTGATGGGAAAACATACTTCCTACCGTTACAATCATTTCTAATTTCAGGGGAATAGTCTTGTGGATTCGCCTATGGTGCAGCCTAAAGGAAGGTCCCAAGTGCCTTTAAAGAAAGTGCATTTGCTGATTTGGGGTGAACCTTTCCACGATACCTGCTCTGTCTTGTAGCTTTACATAAGACATCTCCAGTCTTCTTCTTTTCGTCTCATTTTTTTCATCTTTTATCTGTTACTGAAAGAGGATATTATGGTTGGAGCATCGGCTTTTCTTTTCGGTTCTCTAAAACTTTTGTTTCATGTACTTGTAAGCTTAGACTTTGGGTCCTATGAGCTTATAATAGCTATTTCTCCCCAATAGACTGGCCATACTATCACTGTACAATGACTGAACAGGTAGTGACATTTTCTGTCTTAGAGTATAGATTGTCTGACGCTGGCGCAGCCGTCTCAGCTTTCTTACAATTGTAATTCTATCTTCTTACTCTTGGTGTGTCTGTATCTTTGAATAGAAAGTATTTTTTTCTATAGATGATGCTTTTATGGGTTGTTTAATCTACTCACACTCGATTCTGTGAATACAGTTGAACTTATATCCACCATTATAGTTTTCTTATAAATGTCTCGTGTGATCTTGTTTTCTTTCTTAATTGTTCTCGTCTGCATTAAGAGAATATATCCTCCTGTGATGTTTTAATTTTTAGTGGTTTTCCAGTGTAGCCAATGTATTTCAATGTATTGATTTACTTTTCCAGTGGCTACTTTGAAATTCATGCTAAGCAGCTTAGCTTCCCAGGGTATATATCACATTTATACTGACATTTCTAGTTTGATATTAAAAATGATTACCATATAGTTCTATCCCCTCTTCTCTGTCCCATTATTTTACCAGATTATATCTAAGTGTGACAAACTTAACAATGAATTTTTTTTTTTTTTTTGGTGGTACTGTGGTTCCTGGAAGCCCTTCTATCTCCGGGCTACACTCCCAGACCTATTTTTACATTTTTATTTGGAAACAGGGTCTCCTAAGCCAGCGTGCGTGGCTAGCTTCGAACCTACGCGATCCTCCTGTCTCCGCCTCCCAAGCGCGGGGATTACAAGCGTGCACCACCACGCCCGGCAAACAATGAATTTTAACAATTATTAATTTATATAATTTTCTATCTTTTGGGTTTGGGAGAAGAAAAGACAGCAGGTATATATTAGAGTCATTTGCTATAGAAGTTCCCTTATCTAGGATTTCCAATTCTCCTGATTAGTTCTGTGAATTTGCACCATCCTCTGGTGGAATTCCATCGCTCCAATAGTAGTCTAGCTCCTGCTAACCTCATTTGAACTATTTTATTTCTGTAAGTATAGGCTCAACAATTCAACTATACACATATAACCCTGTCTTTTTAAAAACCTTAATGTAGCCGGGCGTGGTGGCTCACGCTTGTAATCCCTGCTCTTGGGAGGTGGAGACAGGATCAACGCAGGTTTGAAACCCACCTCGCTGGCTTAAGAGACCCTGTTAAAAAAAAAAAAAAAAAAAATATATATATATATATATATATATATATATATATATATATATATATATATGTCTGGGAGTGTAGCCCAGAGGATTTCCAGAAACCCCAGTGCCACCAAAATATAAAAAATAAAAAAATAAAACCCTGAATGTAGAATGCAGGTGCAACATGCAACTGCACTGTCTTTCACAATTATTTACACACTGTCTTTCTTTGACATACTTATTTTTGTTTCAGTTATTGCCTATTTATCTTTACCTATGGATTTCTTATTGTCTCAGGTCACTTGTTTTCAGTTAAAAATGCCCCTCAAGATTTCTTTTAGGGAAGCTTTTTTAGTACTGCTGCTTTTTGTTTTTGCTTTTATTTTTATTTTTGTCTGCCACCATCTTTATTTTCTTTTTTAAAGTAGTTCTGTTAATTATTGTGGTTTTGGGTGCAAAGGTTTTAGTTAGGCTATTGTGTATTTTGTTTCTTTGTTTTTATTTGTTCATTTTATTTTTGCTTCCATTTTTTCTTTGATGATAAATTCTATGATAATCTGAGGAGTGTCCCTCTCTGTGATACACGCTGTGTTTTCCTTGCTAATTTCTATATCTTCTCTCTGTGCTTTTGCATTTAACCTACTTGCAACTTGTTGAATGTGGATATGAGTTCTCTCATCAACTTTGGGAAGTTTTCCATCTTTATATTTTTATTTTTTTCTGCTTTTCAATGCTCTTTTGCTATACTCCTAACACATCGGCTTCATTATTTGCTACATTTCTGAGGCTCTGTTAATTTTCCCACAATATTTCTCCCACTGCTCTTTAGATATAATTATCTTCAGGCCTCTGTCTTCGAGGTTGAAGGAATCCTGTGTTCCTTTTTACAATCTCCTGAATAGAGATGATGGTTGAGGGTGGAGGGAACGGGCCATGGCACCTGTTTCATGGATGTTCACTGTGGCTGAAGAAACCTAGCATACTGGTTTAAATAAAGGCATCTCCATTTGTTATACTTCATTTTCATAGTTGTATTAAACCAGAATTTATATGGCTATCTTTCCACAATACTTTCCATCAGTGGTGAAATCTTAATCTAGGAGAATCCATGCCCCATATTAAAATGTGTCATGAATGTGTAGCAATTTACATCTTGGTATCAGAATGTCATGATTACTTTGACTTTATTTATCCATAGTAAGCATAATTGCAGAATAATACAAATATATTCACGTGCCTCATATTAGAGTTTAGATATTTTCTTAGAATTAAGTAAAGAAGAAAATTTGTTGTTCAGAAAACTTCCAGCTCTCAAATGTCAAGCTACAGATCTCACACACATTTCTTCAACATATGCACACAAACATATATATACACACACAAATATATGCATATGTATTTATACACACACTTGCATATATGAACATACACAGATATGCACTTCCATAGATACATTTAAAGCAGGGATGCCGGGAAATGGGAGGGCTATTTTCATGGCTGGACGGTAGGGCCTTTGTAAAAAAAAGTAAGACCATCTTCTTTTTTAATATCTTCTCACGTTGCCAGGCATGGTGGCACACACTTGTGATCCCAGTATTTGGGAGACTGAGCCAGGTGAATTGCAGATTTGCAGAAAGCCTCAGCTATTTAGTGAGGCCTTTTGGGGCTTAATGAGACCCTGTTTTAAAATAAAAAATAAAAAAAGTATTTCTGGGGGTGTAGCTATGAGGTAGAATACTCCTGGGCTCAATCCCCAGTACCTCAAAACAAAAATTATGTCGCCTTAAGCCTGGGGGAGTTCTATGCCAGGCCAGTTTTATTTTAAGCTCTTCAGTGTACATTCTGACCACGATCTATTAACATGAGGTGGATTGTTTCTCGTTTTGTCTGTCTGTCGTCTCCACTCTCTCTCTGCCTGCAGAAAAGAGGAAAACCAGCCTGCTGGACCAGCTGACCAACACCAGCGGGACTGTGATTGGAGTGACTTCCTGCATTGTGATCATCCTCATTATCGTTTCTGTCATTGTACAGATCAAACAGCCTCGTAAAAAGTACGTCCAAAGGAAAGCAGACTTTGACCAGACGGTCTTCCAGGAGGTGTTCGAGCCTCCTCACTATGAGCTGTGCACTCTTAGAGGGACAGGAGCTACTGCTGACTTTGGCGATGTAGCAGAGGACTTTGAAAACTACCATAAACTGCGGAGGTCATCTTCCAAATGCATTCATGACCATCACTGTGGATCCCAGCTGTCCAGCACTAAAGGCAGCCGCAGCAACCTCAGCACAAGAGACGCGTCCATCTTGACAGAGATGCCCGCACAGCCCGCCAAGCCCCTCATCCCCCCCGTGAACAGAAGAAACATCCTCGTCATGAAACACAATTATTCACAGGATGCTGTAGACACCTGCGACATCGATGAAATCGAGGAGGTGCCCACCACAAGCCACAGGCTGTCCCGACACGACAAAGCCGTCCAGCGGTCAGTATCAGTAGATGTTTTGATGGCCTGTATAACCTGAGGACTGAAACACTTCCAGAGTGCTGTGTTCTGTTTTGTCTTTCTATTTCAGTTTCCCTTTAAGTGGTGGTTTGAGCCGTAGTGTCTCAATGTTTTTCCTGTTTTTTCCCCCAGTGCCGTTTGCGCTCTTCTCCAATCCCATACGTATGTGTGAACTCACATGCACACGCAGAGCAAAGATACTTCATTCATTTCTATAAAGATACAGATCTTTATTTTTACAAATATTGGGCATTTAATTAACGATAGTTTTGATACTTTTATTGGTGCACTATGATTATACATCATAAGCTGGGCGTGGTGGCGCACACTTGTAATCCCAGCATTCGGGAGACTGAGACCGGAGGATCAGGGTTCCCGGACAGCCTCAGATACTTAGTGAGGTCCTCTGCAACTCAGTGAGACCCGGTTTCAAAATAAAGAATAAAAAAAATTAGTGCAGGGGGTATAGCTCAGAGGTCAAATGCCCCTGGGTTCCATCCCAAGACCCGCAAAAAATAAAATAAAATAAAATAAAAAATAAATAATTATTATACATCATATTGAAGATAAAAGGGAAACATATACGTTGCTGCTCTCCATTTCCACATGTTCACGGATGCTGTTTCTATAAATATTTACATATTTTAAGATACAAATTTCTATTTGAATACAATTGCCTTATCAAGATGCCTGACCCATCATCTTGAATAATTTGAATGCCAAAATAACATGTTTTGCAATATGATGTATTTAATTTGGGTATAGAAATAAAAATACTTTTCTTCCACCTATCCAAAATAATTATGTTGCAAATTGCTCATGATGACATAATAAACTAAGTCACTGAGCACTCATGCTTAAATGTAGCGAACATTAGTAAATTATTCATTTTTATACACATATACAGTATTACTTATATCATTATTAGCTTAAAATCATTGAAAGTTTTGAGGACAGGGAATGTAAAATTAGACAGAAATATTTTAGGTTCCAACATCCAGATTATTTATGACGTGACTTGCATGTTTTCTAGCATGAGCTTACCTTAGGACTTAAATACTTTCTACACTCATTACACACCCTTGAATTCTAAAATAACGTAGTTTTGCATGCTGGTGGAAAACAACTGTTACCATGGTTTTATGAGTCCTAGAAATGCTTTAAAGTAAATATCTGTATTGCATATCATTATTTTTTGTGCAAATATTGCTTTGTTGAATGAAATAGCCATAACATTCCAGGTTCTGCCTCATTGGGTCTCTAAGCAAACATGAATCTGAATACAACACAACTAGGGTGTAAAGAGAAAGCTGAAGGTAAGCACATGCCCTTGGTTCTTTCTTTTACTTTGTTGTACCCTGTTCTGTTTTGTACTGTTGCAACTGTCTTGTAGTATCTTAGGGAATACCATATTTTTTCATGTTTTCTTAAGATACCTGTTTCAAGGCATTTCCTAATTAGAAATAGAATGAATCCACTGCTAAAGGAGGGATGACTCTTAATATATTTGACTTCAAAATAAACCTTAATATTCTTACACCAAACATTGTGCTAAAATATTATTTAAAAGGAGGTCAAATTACTAAGATATATTTTACTTGTTTTGAGTTAAAAATACTTAAGGTTATACATTCTGAGAACCTAAAATTCTTAAATAAATGTATAATATTTGTTCATATTAAAAACTGAAGTAAGCTAAGCATGGAGGGGCACACTTGTAATCCCAGTACTTGAGAGGCTGAGACAGAAAGATCCAGGTTCACAGTGAGCCTCGGCTACTTAGTGAGGTCCTCCATAACTTAGCGAGACCCTGTTTCAAAATAAAGAATAAAAAATCAGTCTGGAGGTATAGCTTGGAGGAAGAATGCCCCTGGGTTCAATCCCAGCACACACACACACACACACACACACACACACACACACACGTACACACACACACACACACACACACACACACACACACACACCAAAAAACCCTGAGGTGAACACATTAAGCTAGTAATTACTGATATTATTTGGCAACATTCTATTCATTAGTGACACTCATGCAATCATGCACTGTTAGTTTTGCATGAATAGTGAGTTTATTTCATCAAAATTAAGCATAGCATGTCATGTCAAAGTTTATAAGATAAAATTTGTATACTGGATAATGTAAAAAGTTCCACTACTACAAGGTGCTGATGTGTGCATCTGTTTTGGCAGCAGTTATGACACTGGCTTTACTTTAGCAATGGATAGTCTATATCGAGATCAGCTTAATTTGTCTCCAGTTAATTTGCTTGACAGCTAATCTCTTCAGAACTTCTCAAGTCTATCACTTATTCTTGATTTAGGGGAATGCATTCCCATGCTTTCTATTGCCTTGATAATTTGGTGTATTTGTATGCATTTATTTTTTTTCAACTGGGAGAAAATGTTTTAACTCTTTTCTATTTTCAGAGAAGAAATATTTATACAAACATGGGGACTGTGAAAAGAAAATTCTATAGTGAATTGTGAAAAGTGGACATATTTCTAAATTCATTCCACTGCCTTTATCCAAACTTAAGAATTACAGACACTTGTTATTCCTCCGGCAAGACCATCCCCGCTGCACAATGACATGTTCATTTCGTAATTTGTTTGCTGGCCACCAAGTGCTCCTTAGTTTTAAATACACTTTGAGATTTACTGGAAACTTGAAGAAGAAATTAGTTCCTGATTAAGACTATCCCAACTTTAATTTTATTGTCATTTTCACTTTCGTTTTGTGTTGTTTATGTCTTTGTTAGATGATTGTACATTGTGTGGTATGTGGGGGAAAAGACACAAATTTGGTTGAACCTTGTGTTACATGTACATTGTTTTCATTATATAGACTGCTTGAGAATAGTGCGTTCCTGAGTGATTTTGAACATGCTACAGTGAAAAGTGGAAATGTGGACCCTGGAAACACCAGCTAGAGGTTTTATGGACTACATACACCCATCTTTTTATTATGATTAAATGCAGTACAAAAAATAATGAGTAAAATCCCTAGATTGAACTATGAGAAAACAACAATCTCTCTCCCTGTCTCTCTCTTTCTCTCCCTCTCCCTCTCTCCCTCCCTGTCTCCCTTTCTCTCTCTCTTTCTCTCCCTCTCTCCCTTCCTTCCTCCCTCTCTCTCTCTCTCTCTCTCTCTCTCTCTCTCTCTCTCTCTCTCTCTCTCTCTCTCCCCTCTCTCCCCTCTCTCCCCCCTCTCTTTCTCTCTCTCTCTGTTGTTGTTGTTTCTTATATAACCCTGGTATCCTTTCTGCTTTGAATCAGAGAAACATACTGACTTTCAGAAATAGCTTTTGAGATCAGGAATTTTACCATTCTTACCCTACAATAAACATGTTTTGATTAAGCACTTAGCAATATGACTGAATTGACAGTTTGAGAAAATACCCTGCATGTCAGTACTGGATATTTGAGTTGGGGAAATATCCTCTTTATTAGACACATTGTAAAAAGCATGCATTCTCAACTATTGCTGCTATTCTCCCATTTATTTGTGTCATTTGCTTGCTACTTGTAACTTTTTATATAAAGATATATAAAATGTATAATAATTTCCTAACTTGAGTAAAGAGAAATGTTTTCTTCTATTAGAGTGATAAAAGCTGACATCAGTACACACTTATTGATATCAACTCGCCGCACCTTTTAGAGTATAGGATGCTCTTTAATATTGAGATTTACTTCCCAAAATATTTGATTTCTAAAGTTGTATGGAATACGTTCTCCTTTTAGAATGGGAAAATGTTTTTTTTAAAATCATAGGCCCTTTTATGGCCCAAATTATACCATTTTAAGTTCCTCTGATACTCAGGCACAAATCGCAAACCTTAAGCTTGGTGATGTGTTTCATACATAAAAAGGAAAATTCTATAGCACCCTCAAACATGTACACCTTTATAAAGTGTGACTGAGTTAACACTTTTTAAAATACTGGATGTTTATTCCTTGCAAATGAATTTAAAGAGCCAGTTTTATCATAATTCTGACGACCAATGTTTCCAAAGCTACTGGATTCTCCAGGTTACAATAGCGAACTGAATTGGTCTACACAGTCCTTGTCCTCAGGCAGGTTCAGGAAACCACATGGAGAAGTTCTTTTCAGATGTCTCTTGGCAGGAAGTCAGTTTCATATGTTAGAAATATAAAAGTAAATGGAAAACAAAACAAATTTGTAATAGGTCAATTAAATAATTGTAGCAATTATGAGTACTCCATGGTGAAAGAACATCAACTTAGAGCAACAATCACTTCCTTGAATTTGATAAACTGATGAATAGAACAAAATGTATTGAACATGATAAATAAATATTTTTCATTATTATTTTACATATTTTATACAAAATACTTGTGATAAACTACCCTTTTTTACTTGGCTTGGCCGATTTGTTAGCATGCTTGCTATTTTGTTCTTTACTTTGACGTTGATGCACCAAAGATCATCTTTTTTTAGATAAATTAGCCATATTTTCTATTGTTTACGTAGAACTTATTTTTCTCTGAATAAGTAATCTCAGAAAATATGTTATACATGTCAAGATCTTTTACTTATAACAATGAGGAAAGGAAACTAAATTAGGTGAACAATTTGCCATTCATTCGTTCTGCAACTATTTAGAAAATAGCCACTCCCTCGAGTTCTAAGTATGCAGAATACTACTGATCCACTTCAAAGATACTGGAAACCAGGTTTGGTGATGCACACCTGTTATCCTAGTACAAGGAAGGCTGAAACAAAAAAAAGGATAATGGGTTTGGCCAGTCTCAGGAACTTAGCAAGATCTGCAGTAACTTAATAAGACCCTGTTTCAAAATTAAAAGAAAAAAATAGGGCTGAGGTCTCTCTCAGAGGTAGAATGGCCCCTGTGTTATATTTCCAGTACCAAAAATGACAATTGTACCAGAAATCCACGAATGCATACTTCATTATTTGAAACATCAAACTCAACTAAATATAATATTTGAGATGGATAGCTTTAAACCATATTTCTATAGGAAAAATAAAATGAAGAATAGGTCTTCTAAATGATAGTAGTAAAACTTATCAACATATAGCCACCAACTCATAAGAAAGCAAGAATTTGAGAATGCTGGGGCTGAGACCTTAGGCACTGCCTTGACCCTGCAAAGATTCCTGGTGCTGAGCCTTGGATGTACAGGGGTCTAGTAAAGTTTGGGAGTGTTCTTTGAGCTTCCTGTGTCCTTTAGGAAGTCAGATTTTCTTCAAATCTTTCAACAAAATCAAGAGTGAGTTTTCATTGGCCTCAGAATACCTTAATAAATGGAAAAATACAATCCTGGTTCCTGTGATGTTTATTCAAACAGTGGCAAGTAATCTGTGGATGTTTTGGTGATGAAATAAACAAGAGCACCTTACCATGAGCTCTTCGAACTGCATCCATGAACATAAATGGCATCAGATTTCAACTCTAAAGGAAAGTTAAATAAAATAAAATCTGTACAACTCTAAGTCAAAAATGACTAGGATTTGAAAAGTGAGTTTTGGCTTGTCTACACTTAAACATTAGTTTCTCTGCACACTTTTTAAATTTAACCTGTTTCTATCAAAATATGGGACATAGAAATTGTTACACAGATACAAAAATTAAGTAATTATGATATGAGTTACTTACTAATCTCTTAATTTTTTAAAGAACTTTATTAAAAAGAAATACAGAAGACAGTTACAGCCTCATGTTACCCAAGGGTAACTTGAGGGTGTGCCTCAAACAAAATCACTCTACTAACCTCTTATTTAATATGTCCTCCATCTCTTTTAAAGACTGAACAGCAGAGCTAATGAAAAATATTAAAATGCCAGAGATTTTTTTTAAATCAGTAAACCAGTCAAAAGCTCTTTGTTAATTTAAAATTACTCTCATTCTTTTTACTAATGAATTTGTTTCAATTGTGCTACAAACTTACTTAAATTAATTATACCATGCAAATAAATAAAATGGTATAGTCAGAGCAGCAGATACAAGGGTGATGTCAACCGAGGGTCACGGCACATTGTTTTTCTTGGAGCCTCAGGTCCTGAGCTTCTTGTATTCTATTAAAAAATCTTAAACATTCTCTTAACATGGCCTTAATTCCTCAGAAGTAAAAATAATAATAATAATAATAATAATAATAATAATAATAATAATAAGCCCTGACCTGCTTCAGACTTCTGTCACTTGTGTGGGTGGGTTCCAGAAGATTCTTATTCCTTAATTCACTTCTTTATATCTACAGCAATTGACACATCATTGGTCTGCAGCTTCTCCCCTCTCTCCACTTGCTACGGCATGCTATTATACAGTAGTTTGTTCTTTGAAAAACAAAATAGCTGGGGGGTACTTCTCTTAACAGATACACACAATTTACAATGCCCAGAAAATAATAATGTATACATTATTCAAAATAAAGCATTTCTTTCAGATCATATTACCAGGTTCATACTCTTTATTTACCTGCCCATGAGTTTCACTTGATGTAAAATTAGCCCCAACTTTCGGTTAAGCCTTTACAATCCACACTCGTCTTACACTCTTCTTAAGAACTTTGGGGATGAAAACAAAGTAGGCAGTCAAGCAGGTAACATTATTATGGAGACTGATGGACAAAGGAGTGCTTAGAGGAGCTAAGAAGGAGAATTCAATCACCAGTTGTTTTCCACTCATCTTGAAAAATTGATTATACACCCCTGGGTTCTTAGCCATTGGGATCTCCTATGGAGATAGAGCATTTAACTGTCAAAGAATGGAGCACTGATGATGTGATGATGTTTTATATTCCAGTTAGTAGAAAAGCTGGAAATGTTCTTGCAAACCTGCAATCCCAGTATTTAGGAGGCTGAGCCAGGAGGATTATAGGTTCAAGGTTAGCCTCAGAAACTTAGCAAAAACCTCAGCAACCTAATAAGGCCCTCCCTGTTTCAAAATTTTAAAAAATTAATAAAATACGGATGGGGGTATATCTCAGAGGTAGAATTCTGCTGGTTTAAATATCCAAAAAATAAGCTAGTGACAGAAAGCTAAGAAAAAATATCTTTTTAGGAGGATCAAAATAGCTTTGTGTAGCGTCAACCCTCTAAACAGGTCTTGAAAATAAAAACATTGTTAAATAGCAATTCGGGGAGAAATTTCTCCTAAAGAACTGAGAGCAGCTGTAGTCTTCAAAGATCATTTATTGGAGTTGGCTGGAACAAAGGAGAATGCACGTGAGTAATGATAAATTCAGTTATTAGAATATATAGAAGATTACAGCATTCTTTCAGACTACCTTGGCTTTGTTTCCAAAAGGGTTTACCTTTTACGCAAATGATAATATCTTACTATCTCTTGAAAATTTGTGGTTTAAGAAACCTCTCAGAAGAGTATGTATGCTAAATTGATTTAAAAGTAGTGTAAAATATAGCACATGAAAACAATAGAGAATACAATAGAAAAAAGTATCTGCTGAATTAGAGGTGCAGGTGTTCAACTTGCCGTTCTATTTATTTTCTTCTATATTTATTGCTTCATGGTTCTGGATGAACTACTTGCAAATAAATCGCCACATGGCAAATACCTTTCTTAGTATTTACATGTATTTTTTCCTTGGTCATGTTGCAATTTTGTGAATAATCATAGAAATTATGTTATTTGTTACTGCTGTTGTCATCCATTATACAGATGAGGAAATTGAAGAGAGATTAGGTAACTTCCTACGATCGTGCAGTAAGTAATGAATCTGGCTTTGAGGCCACAAGTCAGCCAGGTTTTTTCCACGAATGCGCAGCCTTATCGCATTCCTGCGTGGCCTCGCATGTCTCACTGAGAGCAGTTGATTCTCTTCCATAATAACCCCAAAGTTTTGTGTTTCCTCAAAACTTTCCTCTGTAAAATATGTATCATAAAATATGTATCATAAGACCTTCTTTCCATTTCATAGACTGAGAAAATCCAATGACATGCGCTGAAAGGTATTTTTATACCCTATAGGGCACTGTAACAATAAATCACTTTTCTTCAACCGTGTGTAAACTTTATTTTATAATCAACATGGAGCTAGCGTGTCATCTATCAAGAGTGCCGATGGAGAACTACTTCCGGTCTCTTGTTGGCGTGAAATGCGAGACTTCCCGAGCCCATGGATCCTGACTTCACCCAAATGCTGTTTCCTGCAGTGCTTAATTCATTTTATCTATTTACTTAAGTGCTGTTTATTACCAGTGAATGGCAGTGAATATCAAAGCTAGCAAATCACCCTAAGTGCTCAGTTATCAGGTGCACACAGAGAGCAACACTGGAAAGGAAATCTTGTAGTTCAACCCAGAAAAATGCCTAGCATAAACTCACATAGCTGTCTACTAGCAGATAAGCAAGGAGACTTTCTTCTAGATAAGCATAATCTCAGAACCATGATTTTGATATGAAAATGTGGTATCCTACAGTGAAAACAGCTTTTCAATGGGTCAAATTCAAAATTGAGGTGCAATTCATGCTACTTAAATGTTCTTTAAAAAGTTGTTTGAAAGCTAGGTATTGTGGCACGTGCCTGTATTTCTAGTACCTGGGAGACTGAGACAGGAGTATCACAGTTTCAAAGCCAGCCTCACCAACCTAGTGAGGTTCTCAGAAACTTAGAGATACTCTGTTACCAAATAAAAATAAAATAGGGCAATAGGGCTGCAGCGTAGCTTAGAGGTTTAAGGCCCCTGGACTTGATCCACAGCACCAGAGAGAGAGAGAGAGAGAGAGAGAGAGAGAGAGAGAGAGAGAGAGAGAGGGAGGGAGGGAGGGAGGGAGGGAGGAAGGGAAAGGGAAAGGGAAAGGGAAAGGGAAAGGGAAAGGGAAAGGGAAAGGGAAAGGGAAAGGGAAAGGGAAAGGGAAAGGGAAAGGGAAAGGGAAAGGGAAAGGGAATGAGAATGAATGGGAGAATTGTTTGAAGCCTTTGGTATTTTGCCTTTGTAAAATAGAGAGGGCTATACTAGCGAAAACATTTCCATGAGTGCAAGAGACACTGTGCATAAATAGTGGGACTTCAGTGGGGCTACAGCACTTACCTTTGTGTTTTACCAGTTTATTCTCCACAATGGGATAATGTTTCTTGATATAGCATACATTAAAAGATTCCTGGAATAATTATCCCTGATAAAAATGTTGAGGTCTGCCTTTCTGATCCCAGCAAATTTGGAAATTTCAGGGAAAGACCTCCCCTTTATTTTGTTATTATAATTATTTTAATTTTTATTAGTGCATTTTAATCTTACAATGCAATAAAAGAATGTAGCACACATCACTCATTCAGCCCTTCCCAATTCCCACCCCATTCCCTCCCCTCTCCCTCCCTCTCATGTTTGGCTTACTGATTGACTTTGATATGTTTATGAATTTACATCATGCACATTAGGAAATTTCCCTTGTCTTTCAAAGAAAGGAAACAGTTAACAACAGTTTCTGACTGAGGTGTTGTTAAGACAAGACCAGACAGGAAGGATAGAAATAATTGGTTAGGTAGGAAGAAAGAAGGGCCAGAGATGGCCTGTTATTACTTGGAGCAGCACCGTGCAGTGTAAATAAGGACAATATTGGAAGATGCGATTAATGATGGATGACCTAAAAATGATCTCTAGAATATAAATATTTAAAGACAGGCAGCAGGACTGAAAAATTTGGGTATGTTGCAAAATAACTGTGAAGTGCATTTTATGTAGTTCATAGCCAATATGTCTCTGTTAAGTAAACAAACCAGTGCTAAATTACATACAAATATTTAAGTTTCTCTGCAGAAGATCTATCCTGTTACCTGGCTTCCAATCATCATCGAGCGATACTGCAGTGCATGTGCATTTACACTTTTCCAATCTTGTTTAGTTTTTCATATCTAGTCATCAAGTGTACATCAGTAATTTTGTGGGATGAAAGAGAGAATTCCATGATGAAGAGGAAATTTGAATATATTTATTATTCAAGGTCTAGTCCAGAAGCTTCAAAGATAAAGTAATAATAACAAAATGGAAACACTTGTTACCCCTATTTGATCAGCACGCATTGTATATCTGAATCAAAATATCACACTGTATCCCATAAATGTACACAATTATTTTTGTTAGTCAACTTTTTAAAAAATTAGAGATGAAAATGTTAACTATCCTGATTTGATCATTACATGCCATATACATGTATTAAGTTATTGTACCATAGCCCATAAAATTAAATGTACAACTAAAATATTTACTTTAAAAATATTAGTGGTAAACATGTTGGCACATACTTGTAATCCTAGTACTTGGGAGTCAGAGACAGTTGGATTGAACCTTCAAGGCCATCCTCAGCAATTTAGTGAGGTGTCTGCAACTTATTGAGACCTTGCTTCTCAGAGATAGAATACCCCTGGGTTTAATCTTCACTGAAAATAAATAAATATATACAAGAACAATAACTAGTAGTTGAGTTTTCTAAATAAATCATATTCAAAATACAAAATTTGAGAAACTATAATGCACAATACATTTAGAGCAACACTGTATTTAATTATTGAAGCACATACCAATTCAGTGTATTCAGAATCCATGTGGCACTCTGAGTTTTTATATATACTAACTTTATGAATAAAACTATCTTTAAAAGTTGGCTTTTCTAAGTAAATCATTACTAAATAAATCCTTGATGTTCTGATGGATCCTATGAGAACATTTTCCTACCATATATTTGCCTAATTGTCTGAAAGGATAATATATATGTGCCAAAGGATGTCTAGCACTTATTGGTGATATCAAAAGCACCTTATAAAATTTTAATGCATTTGGGAGAGAATCCTTTCTCTTTTTATACTTTATCTACCGCCAAGATTGTTTCTTTCACCTATATCGAGATATTTACTAAATATGTAGAATTTTTGCTTTTTCTTTAATCTCTTTCAACATCCCATCTCAACTTTAGATTCCACCTTGGTTTCAATGACTGGGGCTAGAACTATATACATTGCTCTTTTTGTCCTCTGACTTCTGCTAGGATCAGTAGACCCCAGCCGAGTGCCACAGAGACATGGTGGAATCTTTCAGGATCGTGTACCTGCTATCACTGGGTAGGTCCTAAGGGAGACTGAGGGATGGTGAGACCCCAGAGTTCTGGCCTTTGGGCTATTTCCTGTGAACTTTGACCAGCACCTCCCACTTCCTCTGTGGAGCTAGAGGCTCATGCTGGTCAGTAGCAACACCAAGGTGAGCTCCCTCCTTTGAGCTCTGGGCCCTGCTTCTATAGGTGCCTCTTCTGAGCATCTAAATTCTGAAGGCCCTATTTTTCTCTCTGTTATTTCCTCCAGCTTAAGGGAAGTAGAATGTTTTATAGTTTATTGCCTCTGTGTTACTTCTATATTCTTTTACATTTTAGCCCTCCTAACCCTGTAACAGACTTCATTTATAAAAGTCTTTCTGTTGACATATGTAGTGTGCCGTCTGTTTTCCACACCAGATAATTATGATGAATTTTCCAATTTGTTCCTTCAGTGGGAAAATTTAAAAACACTTCCATTAGTTGCTTTTGTTTCATTTATGATTATTTTGCCTAATTATAATTTACATTAGAAATAGGCATTTGGTTAGATTTTTTCTGTAGTATTAGTTAATTTCATATTACTGAGAGGTATTTTTATAACGGGCACACATTCTTTTATCAGGTATGAGCAGTCAACTTTCCTAAGGCTTTTGAGGGAGAGCAGTTATAGTGAAATAACTTTAAAATGAAAGAGTAATAGTTCTCTAATTGATAATCCCTGCATAATCAGGTTTAGGCAACTTCTTAATGCATGTATGTGGATCATAATGAATTCTTATGTGCCTCTAAATTTTATTTTATTCTTTACAAAGAAAGTACTATTCATAATGATTGTCTTGTTTGGGCTTACTAATATGTTTATGGACCGCCTAGAAACTTGAGTTAATAACAAATTCTAACAAATCTGCCACAGAGCTTGAGAAGTTATGAATATATAACCTCCATTTTTCACAGGGAATGATTTTAAATTTAATCATGGGGTAATAAGAATTTTAATCTATTTAAAGTTAGCCACCATCAGATGTTTAACTTAAGCAAACAGAGAGATGACCAGATGTGGCTGATAGAATTGAACAATTTTGACCCAATCTGTGGTCCTTTCGAATTATGATCCCCTACAGCCTGTGATTATAAACAGAAAGATTCAATTTTGTAGTTCAACCAGAATATACCACAATTTCTCATGGTTACATTTATTTTACAGAAAAATCTGCTGCCTTTTCTCAAAATGTGGATCATGAAAAACTCTAACCTGTGTTCCTATTCTCTTGGAAAAATCTAGAAATTTAGATAATTCTGTAAACATGGAAAGAAAAGTAGTCTTCATCTCAAAATACAGATAAGGAGCAGAATATTCCTGCATTAAAGTATGTACCACAAGCACCCATTATCCAGTGTTTAGTGTGTACGAGGCACAGTTCTAAGTACATTATAGGTTATTTATTTGGAATAATAACACTGTAAAGAAGTTATTATCAGTTGTATTTTACAAATGAGAATGTGAAGTCCTTAGTACTTAAATAACCCAAGATCATGTAACTAGTAAAATCTAAGGCTACATTTTGAAAGCACAGAATCAAAATAAATAGTCTTAACCATGATCACGTTGCTTCTAAATGATTATCCATTCATTCGTGGAAATCCATGTGTTAGCCGTGGACTGACCTGAAACCCATCCTTCTTACCCCAGAAAGACCAAAGAGAAGAGTCGGGGAACAAAAGACAGACCATGGTCATTTCTCCTTAAAAGCATACTGAAGTACATTCTGATAGGATCGTTACCTATGGAATGTTTTTAGCATGATGTGCTTGGTGTGTTTTGGTTACTTGCGGTGAATGCACTTATAACTTATAGCTTTAGTGTCCAAATTCTGCCAAAGAGAAATTCTGCAGCCACTATGAGAATACCTGAGTAGAGAGAACAGTACTTCATAACTGAACTATGTTTCGCTCTGTAAGTCCAACCCCACATGTGTCGCAGAGATCTCCCAGGTGAACTGATGTCTCAGCGACACTGATACAACAATGAAGGACCCAGAGAGCGACATTTGCAATATCAGCCTTCCTCCTCATTTTCCTGCTTCTCAGAACCACCTGTATCTTTAGAATTATGGGAAAATGTTGGCCCTATGTAAGAATTGTGATCCCTACAAGTCTGATTTGAGAGTCTGATCATTATCGTTTTGGTTTTGTAAAAGGTTATCCTACAGTTAAAGCTCTTTGGAGTTCCAAGAAGTTCGATGCTGAATGCCTTTTGTTTTTTTTCCTCTTGGTGTTTATTTGGGGCATTGTGAATTTACTCAATAAATATATCACAAAAATAGCAGTCTATTCAATAACTAATGCATACATACAACATGCGTAGAGCTATTTTAGTCAGGATGCAGATATTTGCTTTTGGTGCTATATAATCTAGTTGAAAAAAACACAATAGTTAGTAAACAATACAAGCAGTAAAACTATGTTGTGTTGTGCCTCACCACGCAAAATAAATAAGCCACACGAAAGGAAGAGAGCATTGAAGCAGGGAATTGGAAAAAAACAATAACTTCTCTGATTGTGTGAAATTTGCACAATTTTTATTTTGGTGCTGGGGATTGAACCCAAGGGCTCATGCATCTATTTATTTTTGCCTTTAAAGAATGGTGTTTTCTCTATGTCTCCTTTGTCAAATCTTTTTTTTTTTTTTTTTTTTTTTTGGTGGTACTGGGGTTCCTGGTAACCCTTCTACCTCCGGGTTACACTCCCAGACACCCATTTTTAATATTTTTATTTGGAAACAGGGTCTCTTAAGCCAGCGCGGCTGGCTTCGAACCTGCGCGATCCTCCTGTCTCTGCCTCCCAAGCGCGGGGATTGCAAGCATGCGCCACCACGCCTGGCTCCTCTGTCAAATATTGCATGATGATCATCATTCATGAACTCTGTCATGATCTGATAACTTTTAAGTTACTGAAATAATTATTATCTGTGTCCTAGCATTGCATTAAAATTTTTATATATCATCCTTTGTTTAATTGCTTAGTAGGGCAGAAAGATAAAACTGTGCCCTTCCTGTGTCTCTGAAGGTAGAAAACAACTATAAGGTAATTAAATGAATTATTTGTTTCTGCATCCACCTTTCATCCTGGAATACTAGTTCTCTGAGCAAAAGCACCTTTCATTTTGTTTTATTCTCAGAATATAGCATTATTTCTTAAATGTACTGGATGCACAATAAATAATTTTTGTTGAGTGGAAATCTGTTCCAAAATAAGGGGGACATAGTAAAAAACAAATATTAAGATGCTAGGTGAAACTAGGCAGCCAGTAAAGAGGTTTGTATAAAGCGACCTACACTGTGAATGCTTGCTCACATTAAACTGAGGTTAGAGCAGGACATGGTGATTCACACCTGTCATCTTAGTGCATGGGAGGCAGAGACAAGTGGATGGTAGGTTCAAGCACCACCTCAGCAAGGGAGGAAGACTCTTAGCAACCTAGGGAGAACCTGATTTCAAACTAAAAAATTAAAATAGGGCTGGGGTTGTAACTCAGAGGTGAAATGCCAGAGGGCTGAATCCCCAGTACCACACATAGCCAAATCAGTGATTAGAATTTGATTCCTTAGTCAAGGAATTACTGAACAAAGAAGACAGGATGTGAAAAATATTTAAGTGGAGATTAAAACACAACTGTGTGTATGGCATGTCTATGTTGAAATCAGCTATAAAATATTTTGAGTACATTCTTTAATTCATTCTATTCATTTTCTTAACCAGAAGAATCTTTTATCTATTCATGATGGGATTAAAGTAATAAAAGCAGATTGGAAATTTATATTCTTCTTGAGACTTACCAAGCGCAATTGAATCAAGGTGCCTGTGATTTTTCAGATCCCATGAAATTTTCTTGGTGTGATTATTTGCAAATTGTAAATTGACAGCTCAATCGTGTTGTCAGGGTCTAAAAAGATATCTCTAAAGAAGACTGTTCAGCAACATGTGCTTAGATTCATTTGCAAAATAGCAGGGCAGTCACGACAAAGCCCTCTTAGAACCAGACTCTTGGATCCTTTGTTTCCCTGGGAACACTGAGTACACCTGGTGATCCGAGGCATACACATTGGAGCTGCACTCTCAGTCCTTAAAAAGGCAAATGACTCTTGAATCCATTAGGAAAGTATGGCTCTTCAAAAGTAGACATCATAGTTTTCTAATGTTTGAGAGACATTTGTGGTCAACATGACAATGTGTTACAAAATAAAATAAGGCTAACTATAAAAAGAATAAAATTATGTCATTTGAAGTAAAATGGATGGAACTAGAGGATGTTATGCTAATCAAGATCAGCCACAGAAGGGCCATATGTTTTCACTCATATGTGGAATCTAGAGAGAAATTGGAAAAAAAGGAACTCAGATGAATAAGGGTACATACTAGAAGAATGGTTGAAAGGGAATTGGGGAGGTAGGAGGAGAGGTTATAAGTAGGATTGAATGAAGGCAACAATTGGGATCCGGAAAGAAATACACCATGTGCTGTGTACATAAATGTTTCTATCACTGGGAACTTCATTTTGATGTATAATTACAATGCACCAATATAAAAAAGCAAAACAATATTTCTGGACACACCGTTTGGTTTAATTGAATCCTGAATTGTGTTCTGAAGGAAGCCTGTCTTTTACCTGTAAGTCATTTGAATACTTAAAAAGTCAACTGATTTATCTAGTTTACTGAGCCAATAACCTGAGGACACAGGCTCTAATCTACATTTCCTAGTGTTAGCAAATTTTCTACCAAAATGATGGCTTCATGTATTGAAACTTTGGCATGCCCTAGTGGCAATATTAATTGTCTCAAGATAGCATTATAAAGACAGTAAAATACTTTTTCCCAAAGGAACTTATCATAAATTAAAAAGAACTTGTTTGAATCAGGGATGCCCAAAGAAACAGAAATGATGCATGGATGGATTCGTGGATACATGAGCATATAAATGGATGGGAGAGAATTCTTTAGGGCAATTAGACTATACAATTTTAAAGGCAAATATGTGCCAGGGTAGGCTTTTTAAAAACTGTAGAATCAGGGTAAGTTGGTAGAGATTCACTCCAATTCTAAAAGCCTGAGAATGTGGAAGTTTCTGAGCAAAACTCTCTGAACTCAAGGCTGGAAAAGTTGAGTTCTGGTGTCCATAAACAGGATAAGGGCCTCCTTGCACCAAGATATAGGGAACCCACTGTTCCTCTGCTTTTCTGTTTTTTTTCTATTTTCTCATTCAATTGGGTAATAGCTGATTCACATTGCTGAATTTGGATCATTTTTACATTAGATAAATAAATACGAACACATATAGTGTGTATGTATATGTGTGTTGTATACTTATTAATAACTTCAGTTAATTCTACTCAGCTGATTGTAAAAAAGAAAGAAGGCCATCAGATAAGTATTTTTAAATTAATATGCTTAAAATGTATTTAATGCAAGCAAAATTTATGCCCAATGACTTTGTAAAAATTATAGTTTTTGTAATAGGTGATTTGGTGCAAAAATATAAAATTCATTAGGGTAAGTATGCATTTAAGAAATCTGTATTTTTATCATAGATTGTTAAGATAAGGTTTTAATAGGCACCAAGTAGCAGCATAGTGGTGCATGCTTGTAATCCCCGCGCTTGGGAGGCGGAGACAGGAGGATCACACAGGTTTGAAGCCAGCTGCGCTGGTTTAAGAGACCCTGTTTCCAAATAAAAATATGAAATAGGTCTGGGAGTGTAGCCGGAGGTGGAAGGGCTTCCAGGAACCCCAATACCACCAAAAAAAAAAAAAAGATGTAAAGATATTAAAAAAATAAAATAACTAAAAGCAAGTTTCTTTTTGCAAGTTATACAACATACACTATAAAAAAATTGTACTGTCACAAGTGCTAGTATAGAAATCATTACAATGAAAATACTTTGAAATAAAACCTTCTGTTAAGTGCTCAGTGAAATTGCGAACCTGAAATTAGTCACACCTATCAGTATCCACTACATGGAAATTAATAAACCTTCTGTATCATAGCTGTTAGTCTGTTTCTTTAATAAATAAAGTAATCTTCATGCACAATGCTGCTTGGACTTTATTCCTGAATAAAACTGTTATAGACGTACACACAAATGCATTATTTCACTTGTAACCATCTGATAAAAAAAGCCATGTATCATGTTATCAGCCTGTGAAGAAAACAGAATGCAATAAAACTTCTATTACACATGAGTGAACACTGACTTGTGAATTTAAAATAAATCTTATTGAGTATATTATAAACAGTAGAATGAAAAATAGGTAGATCCACACGTGGTGCATATTCAGGGATCTTTCCTGGTTATTATCACAGAGAATTAATTGTCCTGGTCCATTTCCCAGCCAAGAACTCATGATGACAACAGAACATCTCTTTTTTAGGTCTTTTTGTCTAGAGTCTTACCTGCATCAAGGAGTGTGATGATAAGTTGCACAGATTCCCAAGGGGAAATCTACCTGTACCATTTGTCTCATATATGCATAAGACGATAATGCCAAATTGTAGTCTCTAAACCCAGAGACTAACACAATCGCTTCTGAACAATATTGTTTTCTTCAAAGACTTTCTTTGCTACTACTTAATTGTTCAGCCTCTCTAATATTCATTTTTCCTTTGTATCCTTGTGGCCTTTCATTTTGGCCTACACACTGTTGCTCACTGATCTTCAGACATTCTGATTGATGGCACATAGAAGCCAGTGTTCTTGCTAGTGATGTGCACCCCCGTGTCCCTCAGTCCTCTTACCTACTGAGTTGAACACTACTCCAGTATATGTATCAATAATTGGTAAGAATAAAAACTTCCCCTAGTAGGCTATAGACTCTGTATAGGGCAGGCATCATGAGTGGTAGGTGTTAATTACCCTTATATACCCAAGTTTAATGTAGGTCCAGGTATATAACAGGCTATCAATATCTATTTGGTGAATGGATATGTAAATGAAATGTATATTTTCAGAAATAATAGTTTAGATATAGTTTTTTTTTTTCTTTTTCGGTGGTACTGGAGTTCCTGGAAACCTTTCTACCTCCGGGCTACACTCCCAAACACCTATTTTTTTATTTTTTTATTAATATTATTAATATTATTATTATTATGTGTGTGTGTGTGTGTGTGTGTGTGTGTGTGTGTGTGTGGTGTGGTACTGAGGTTCCTGGAAGCCCTTCTACCTCCGGGTTATACTCCCAGACCTATTTTTTAAAATATATTTTTATTTGGAAACAGGGTCTCTTAAGCCAGAGAGGCTGGCTTCGAACCTGCGCAATTCTCCTGTGTCTACCTCCCCAGTGCGGGGATTACAAGTGTGTGCCACCACGCCCGGCCGACACCTATTTTTTAATATTTTTATTTGGAAACAGGGTCTCTTAAGCCAGCGAGGCTGGCTTCGAGCCTGCTCGATCCTCCTGTCTCCGCCTCCCAAGCACGGGGATTACAAGCGTGCACCACCACGTCCAACTAGTTCTTTGTTTTTATATCTGGACACCAGTGAACATATTAAAATTCTAGAGTGACTTCAATGACTGTTCAGTTTTGCTTTATGGATTCTGGCACCAGAGCATTATTCTCATACTATTCAACTAGTCAGCAGACGATATGACCCAGGTACTCTCTAGGTAGAAGCAAACATGTATTCTTCACTCTACTTAAACATTTTAAGAAGAAATTGAGTTATCACCCACTGACTTTAATATTGAATACTGGGAATTTCTCTCTCTAGCTGTGGGTCCTGAGGCTTCAGTCTCCTTCCTGTATCTTCCCATGAGTAATGGGCAATGATCTTATTCTACATTATTAGATATCAATGAGAATGTGGTTTTGCTTCTCCATTTTAACTCCAGAAATGTTCTAGGTCACAGTACTTTCTTTAATATTCTTCTGGATCCTTTATAAGGAAGGTAAGTGCCTTACATAAGAATTTAGTTACCAACAGCAAGAAGCCCAACCTTTGAATTTTGTTCTTAGCAAAGATTCTCTGTTCTCTTCCACCTACATGCTTTCAAAACATCTTAGAATAAAGTGGCTGTTCATACTGTCTCCCAACCTGAAATAATTTGACAGATTGCTCCTGAGATGAATCTAAACTTAAATCAAAATATAAAACTTTAAAATTAACAAACATAAGTAAAGTCATGCACATAAATTTTACTTAGCTTCATGACAATTTGAAATATTGTTATATTGCTCTTAGGCTCTTGTTAAAAAATAAAAAGTGTTCATTCATTTGACTTTAGAGTGGCAAGAATAATAAGCACTGTATACTTATGGTAAACGTTTAAAGTGTTATATGAATACATATGTACATCATATGCATACATAATAACTGTTTGCAATAAACTAAGTGGATCGTGTTACTGTAAAGGCTTCTTATTTTTATATTTCTAAAATTATTTACAATGTGCTGTCTTAAATCCTTCAAAAATTGTTTCACACATTAAATAAATATTTATGAATGCTGACTGTGGCAGACACCCATTTTGGAATAAAAAATGCAAATACTTATATACTTCATCCTCTGGTAAATATAATAAATAATTACAGTAGATTCACGAAATGTTAAGTATATGCTTAAGCTTCATACTGTGAGTTCTGAGTATCGTGGAAGCTGTTAATTCTCACTGTAAAAAAGAGGTTTATATTTTGTCAGTAGGAATTAAACCTCCAAGCAACACATTAGTTAATTAATCAATTAAAATTAATTTAATTTTAATTAAATTTAAAACTTTAATTTTTTATTTTGTAACAAGGTCTCACTAATTTGCTGCAAATGGCCTCAAACCTATACTCCTCCTGTCTCAGCCCCCTAAGTACTTGAATTAAAGGCATGTGTCATCATGTCCGGGTCCCTGTGCAAAACCAAAATGATATTTATAGATCTAATTTTATGTCTGGCTTTGTCTTGTCTCCTTTTATTCCTATAAATACAACAAATGTCTCCATTTAGCACTAGAAGTGAAAGGAGAGGCTCATGGGAGTCGTTCCATTCTCAATTCCACGCAGCCAGGAGGCAGCAAAACCAGGATAAAATGGTTTTCCTGGCCAAGGAGCCTAGGACTCTTATGTGACTCCTGAGCTTGGAATAAAAAGGAAAAAAAAAAACTAGGAGTTTTCCAGGTGAGGTAGCTGGCTGAGGGCTTTCCAACATGAGGGTGGCTGCTGGTGCTTGCAAAAGGGCACAGTCCTCTCAGGGCCTCTGCCTGGGAGATACGAGCAGAGCACCGTAGAGGCCTGTGAAGCGATCGCAGTTCCAGTGAGCTGGTCATATGTAGGAGCACAGTGACTCCTCGTTCACTCTTCCAAATCTCCATTTATTGAGAACATGCTACATCTACAGAGGCGAGTGTAAAGCAAAGGCTTTCTATGAGGTGCTGGAGGGAGCTCTTGCCAATAGTGATAGCGCTGTTCAGCGTTCACCAACATCAATGCAAAGCTCAGATTCCATGCTTCCGGGTGGGCTATGGCATGGCGGAGCCGCCTCCAGATTAGGTGTAGGGACTTAAGATTCAACATGGTGCTACTAAGAAGTAAGGGCTTTGGGAAGTAACTTAGTGGTGATGGTTCATGTTCATGGATGGACTTCCCTTCCTATAAAAGCACATGAAAGGAAGTCCCCGAAAGCTTTGTTAGCTTTTCCATCCTTCCAGCCCGGTGAAGGTGCAGTAAGACACCTTCACCAAAGACTTGGCCTTACCAGTTCCCAGGACCAGGAGGAATACATTTATCTTCTGCTTGAATTATCTGTCCTGTGTTTTTTTGTTTTTTTGTTTGTTTCAGTATCACAAATGGACTCACATAGGACCTAATTGGGGTTTGATTTGAATGTCTTCCACATATTCACAAAAGATGCAAATAGATAGATGAAAACAGGCGGTCTCTAGAGCTAGAGTAAGTTAAGGTGGAGGTACATTTTTTTAATTTTTTTATTGGTGCATTGTAGTCATTCATCTTAATGGAGCACAAGATGGTAGAGGCACACATGCACACATCCCTCATTTAGCCCTCACCCAATTCCAACCTCATTCCTTCCCCCACCTCCTTCTCATGTTTGGCTTTTTGGTTAACTTTGATATATTTGTTAATGGGTAATCATGGAATTCAAATATTTAGAGGACTTCACCACAGAGTGGAGTAGAGAACTTTGGAGCAGGACCTCTTTTGTAGAAACCCTATTAAAGACAAAATCACTTCTCTTAGTGACCAGGGGGCTTAGCTTGGAGTGAGTTGGAGAGCTTTCTTAGGGTTCAGCCTCTGTCCATAGTTCTGGCATCCCCGAGAGCAGAGGCAGGGGTGGGAGCGGGGTAAGGTGTTGGAGCAGGTTCTTAGCAGTAGAGCACAAATTTTAAAATGATAGCATGTTTTTCATTCCAGAGCCTAATAAATCAATTTCTTTTTAATAATTTTTCTGTTATATTATATCTCACACCATAATGTATTTTATAGTGATGGTGATATACTTGTACAAAGCATCTGGCGGGCTTTCCCACATAACATAATATTCTTCAGCTCCATTTTCTTGCAAATGACATTATTTTATTCTTTGTTGTCAAGTAGAATTCCATCATGGGTATAGCCCATAATTTTGTAATTCACTCACTCATTGATGGACACCTAGGTAAATCAAACAAAATACAAAACAAACCTAGAAATATATATATATATATATATATATATATCTTATTTTTTCTCTGGCCCTAAATATTATAACAATATATAATCTCAAGTGTAAAGGCGAGTTGGTTCAAGTCAAAATTAAAGTGAAACCTACTGTGTCAAAAGCTATGTTTAAATACTGAGTCATAGGATTGTTCCAGAACAGGTAACTGCTTATCTCCTGTTAGCAAAGTTAAAAAAAGTCATCCAATCCAAATTGAGAAAAATGAGTTAAGCTGTCCTTATTTGAAAAAATAGGAAAAGGTCAATAAAGATTAGCCAGTTATTTAACATTGTTTAAGGCAGGACCTAATAAAGAGCAAACATAGTTTTATGTGCTGGAAATAAAGTGAAAATTCATACATGGTGACATACTCTTTGTGAGAATAGACGCAGTATGTGTTGCATCTGTAACTAGGCCCGAATTATGATTTTGATGTCTTCACAGGAATAAAACTCATTGTTTCAAATAGGTAAAATGTGGAAAGCTGGAACTGTTGTTCTAAATAAAGCTAAGACTATGAATGCACTGAAGAACATGCTTACGAGGGTGTTTGAATATTAAGTTAGGAATACTTTACCTACCATGCCAAGAAAGAGTACTTTCCTATATATGTAAGAATAGATACATAGATAACTATACATATATATGTATAAACACATAGAGGTATATGTATATAAGATGACATACATACCTTATATATGATATATATTATGTATCATGTCTGAAAATAACATATATATACATATATATATAAAACCACCATATATATATATATATTATATATATATAAAACATAACTCTAGGCTTCAGATAATACATATATATAAGTATATGATCAAAATTTATGATGACTATATTGTGTGAAAGCTCAAGAAATATTAATGTAAATAAATTGTCCCAAATGAGTAAAACCAATCATGTTTCTACAAGGAAAAGCAAGAAAAATCTGGGGACACTTTCATAACACAGGTAAGTAGGATGTGATACTGCCAGTCAAAGGAAAATTGCTAGAAGAGGGAGGGCTTGCAGTTATACAGTAAAATCAATGAAATCACCATCCCATAAAGACTAGTGAAGAGACACAGTAAACAAGAGAATAAAATACATACGATGAGAACAGTTTGAAAGAAATTAGAAAATGAGTATGCACAAATAATGAATATAAATAGAAAAGAGAAATAGATAAAGTCAGGGAATAGCTTTAAAAACTAAATTTTTCAAAAACATATGTGTGCTACTATAAACATGGATATTCATGTACCACTATAGTATTCCAACTTCAATTCCGAACACAGGCAACCCAATCAAAAATGGGCAATTGAAGTGACTAGACTCTTTTCAAAAAATAAATATAAACAGCCAATAAATACATGAAAAAATGTTTGACAACATTAGCAATCAGGAGAATGCAAGTCAAAACTACATTCAAACTACATCTTACCCCAGTTAGAATGGCAATCATGAAGGACCTGTCTTTGAAGCCAAGATATCTAGTATATCCATTTGGAATTCTTATTTTTTCTGATGAACTGCCCTTTTCATTATTATGCAATATTACTTCTTCTAATAATATCTCCTGACTTGAAGTCTCCTTTATCTTTCATTTTTATAGATATCATTTTCTTATTTTGATTGAGCTAAAATATGAAGACATAATAATTAATATATTTAAGTACTTCATGAGTTTGATAAAATGACATCTGTATTATTAATACTATATTTAAGATTTGTATCTTCCCTGGAAGTCTACCTTTCATAGACAACCACCATCAACCATTAAATATTTTATGGAAATGATATCATGCTACATATACTTTTTGAGTCTGGCTTCTCTTGATCACCATGACGTTCTCAAACTATGTCTATGCTGTTTAATTTATTATGAGCTCATTTTTACTGCTGATATAAATGAGTTTCATTATGTAAATACTCAAAAATAATTTATTCATTCTCTTGATGATTGTGATGCACATCTATTCAGATTTGGGCTTTTGGGAGAATAAAACCACCACAAAATTGACAAGTATTTTTGTGGATAAATGTTTTCATTCCTCTTGAGTAAATGCCTAAAAGGGAATTGGTGTATCTTAAGTTTGGCATATGCTTAATGTTTTATGAAACTGCAAAACTGCCTCTTTCTTGTGTTTCTGTGCTCTGATCTGGCAGCATTTTTTCTGCCTGAAAAAAATCCTTCTTTTATTTATTTTGAATGTGTCTGCTCAAATTTTTCCAGTTTTCTTTTAACTGGAAACATATTTATATCACCTTGATTTGTGACTAATAATTCCCCCGAGTTGGCAATATATTTTCAGCCATATGAGTCCTTGATATTGTTCTCTGATTTTTATCATTTACGTTTAAAAGGTAGCACATATTATTGCTCTAGCTAGTTTGACAATTTTATCTTTAATTTTCAGTACTTATAATAATGTTCTGGACATAAATTCTTTTAAATTTATCTTAGAGAATATCTTCACTACTTCTAGATTCTGTGGTTTGATTCTTTAGTCAGCTGAGTTGTGATTTTAATAGAATCAAAGCACACTCCTTTCTTTTAGAAAAAATGACAGTGATTGCTCTTTTCTTTAAAGTACATTATTAAAAATGTGCAGTCATATTATTTATTATAATTTGTTTTGCATCATTTTTCATTTCTACTTCATCACTGTGCTCTTTGTTACCCTCCCCAAATACAACAGCATAAAAAACATAAATCCTATTATGCACGCAGCACCGTAGTACTCATGAGCATCACCATATTTATTGTTACAGATATTGTGTGTATGGAAATTTTGTGCACAATGCGGTGCCATTTGAGTACACATTGCATCTCCTACCAGGAACAAATATCTAATGACATACATGTTTATATTTATAAATTACTGGGGTGATCTAACTGCTAAAACTGAAAACACCAGCTACTCCTGAGTGCCCAATTCGTCACCATCGTTGTACGCCCAGGGTCAGTTGTAGACGTGAGCCAACATTCTCACACTTCCTCCATCTTTGGGGGATTGTTGAGTTCTCACTTCTTTCTCAACTTCTCTGGGAACAACTGGAATAAATTGTGCGCTTTCTAATGGAAAGGACTCCATAGCTAACAATCACCATCGCCCTGATGTGGGCATTTTATAAAGTGTGTGGTAGAAGTCTTCTTACCATGTGGTGGAAGCAGCGAGTTCACTGAAAGTAATTTGAGTCATCTGTTCCTAACTACTGGCTTCATGCATGAGAGATGGAAGGACAGAGCCCACTGCTGCAAACTACTGGTTTTATACATGAGAAATTGAGGGCCAGAAATGTCAAACTCCTTCCCTGAGGTCTTTCCACAGCTCAGAGAACATAATTTCTTTCTTCCAAATGGCAGACTGTGCTGCTTCCACAAGGCAGCTTATAGTCTAAGTTAAAGTCAACAACGCCAGAAGAAACAATATAGATCCCAATCCATCTGTAAATCAGATGTCAGTCACAAAACTATACTTTATTCAATACTAACACAATCTAAAAGGGGAAAACATCGGTTCATTAGGTAATATATGCCAGTCTCTTTGGTCACAGTGGTCCCTGAAACTCATCGGAGGTGGAGCGGCTTGGGAAGCCCAGAGGAGATGCCTCTGCAGACACTAATTATCAAGTCAGGTGGCGTAGAGCCTCAGCTGTTGCTATATTGTCATAGCAGATAAAGCATGTCCTTTTGCTTTGCAGAATCCTTTCATGAAACCAGATGGGTTCTAATTAATGCAGTAGTGGCTGTACACAAGTCTACTTCTTTGTATTCCTAATTGAAAGCCTGAGGTCCACTTGGGATTTATTTAATGAGTTTACTCCAGTAAACTACCATTTACACTGACTCTGCTATGACTGTGGGGAGCTTCTGGAGGGCTGTTAATATTTACGAAAGAATGGCAAACACAATTCTTTTATTTATTTATTTATTTATTTAGTAATCATCCATCCCTTTGGAATACAAGACTTGAGAGGATATACAAGCACATATCAACCAATAAGTCCTCAACCAATCCCTATCCCATTCCCTCCCCCATCGATCCCAAGCTTAATTGGTGATTATCTTTGATATAACTGTTTATGCACCTCATGAGTTTTAAAGAGATTCCATCCTCCCCCATCCCATCCTCTCTGATTGGTCACCTTAATTGCTTCTCAATAGGGCCCTTTCTACTACTCGACCTCCTCCTGTTACCCCTTTCCTCCTAGTTCTTGCTAATTAGGGGAAGCATCTGGATTTTATTTTCTGTGTTATATCTCTGTGCATGCTGCATAGCAAGTTCCGATCCCACTCTTGACAGCCCCAGTACTGGCCTGGCCACACGGAGAACTCTTATCCCGACCTCGCTGGCTACAGCACTGGCCTTGCCTCATGGGAGGCCCCGATCTTGACCTTGCTGACCCCCACACCGAACTAACCCATCGGCTGGCTCCTCTTCCGGCCTCAGAGGCCCCAGCACCGGCCTAGCCTCACGACAGGCTCCGATCCCAGCCTTACTGATCCTGGCACCGGCCTAACCGCTCGGCAGGCTCCTATTCTGGTCTCATAAGTCCCATCTCCATCCTTGCCTCACGGCAGTTTCTGATCACGGCCTCACTGGCCCTGGCACCGGCCTTACTCCTCGGCAGAGTCCAATCCCAGCCTTGGAGTTTCCAGCACTGGTCATGCCTCAACGCAGGCTCCAGTCCCGACTTTGCTGGCCCCAGCACTGGCCTAACCCCTCGGCTGGCGCCGATCCCTGCCTCGAAGGCCTCAGTAGCGGCCTTGCCCCATGGCAGGCTCTGAACCCAGCCTCGTTGGCCCCGGCACTGACTTCACCCCCTGGCAGGCTCCAATCCCAGCCTTAGAGGCCCCAGCACTGGCCATACCTCAAGGCAGGCTCCGATCCCAGCCTTGGAGGCCCCAGCACCGGCCATACCTCAAGGCAGGCTCCAATCCCAGCCTCGCTGGCCCCGGCACCAGTCTAACCCCTCGGCAGGCTCCTATCCAGGCCTCGGAGGCCCTGGCACCGGCCTTGTCTCACAGTAGGCTCCGATCCCGGCCTCGATGGCCTCGGCACTGGCCTAACCCCTTGGCAGGCTCCGATCCCGACCTAGGAGGCCCCAGCACCAGCCTCGTCTCATGGCAGGCTCTGATCCCGGCCTTGCTGGCCCCGGCACCAGCCTAAACCCTTGGCAGTCTCCGAACCTGGCCTTCGAGGCCCCAGCATCATCCTTGCCTCAAGGCATGCTCCGACCCCGGCATCGCTGGCCCCGGCACTGACCTAACCCCACGGCAGGCTCTGATCCCAGCCTTGGAGGCCCCTTCAACTTCCTTGCCTCACAGCAGGCTCCAATCCGAGCCCCCTCTTCACCCAGCAGTTTGTCCCACGTTCCCGAAGTGCATGGTGGTAGTATTCTACCTCTGAAGTAATTTCTTCAAAAGTTCCAGGTGTATTATGTCCGATCTCTGCCTCCCCTAAGTACTTGTTCCTGCCAATGCGACTGCCTCCACCATTTCAAATCTTTCCCAAGCTCTTTTTCTATACCGCATAATGTCCAGTGTTCCTAAGCATGCACGACTGTAGCATTAGACCTTTGGGGTAATTTCTTCAGAGGATCAGGGTGGGTTGGTTTGCCTCTCCCAAAGACAAGTCTCCACCGCCATCTCAGTCACTGCTGCCACCACCGCCTTCCTCCTAGGTGTCCGCTACACTCTCTCCTTACAGGTGATATGCAGGATTCTTAATGATGTAGAGAAGCAGCAGTCCTCCTTCATAGGGAATTTTTCCAAAAGTTCCATTTTAGATGGATATGTTTGGTTTGCATCTCCAATATTCTAGCTGCCGCCTTGGCCATCTTAACCCCTCTTGAATATTTTTCTTTTTTCTTTTCCTTTTTTTTTTTTTTTAAATAAGACAAGAGGGTATGTGTGATTTTGGGAGGATGTGGGATCAGGCACTTGGTAAGGATGAAAACTTTTTTTCATTCTGGGTGTGTGGGGTGGAGGTTGCCTAAGAGTGCCCTGCCCATGCGCGCTGATGCGCCCAAGGTCAGGGCCACAGGCCCGACCTCAGGGCCCTTCTGGGTGGGGAGGGAGTCGCCTAAGGGTGCCCCACCAGCGCCCACCCATCCGCCCAGGGTCAGGGCCTGTGGCCCAGACCTCAGGGACCAGCAAACACAATTCTTTGCACCCTTAACCTAATCCAGTTTAAGAATTGTCTTGTTTTGTTTATAAGAGGAATTTTATTTAAAATATTAGAGTTCTCAAATCTTGAGAGTAACACAATTCATCATTTTATATTCATTAACAAGATCATAATTTTGCTCAGATTATCTACATATCCACAAGTATCCACCGTCCCAGCCAGGTGTGGCCATGTGAACCAGGTCCAGTCAATGCTGGTAAATAAAAGTCAGAGGTATGGGGTCCCAACTGGTAATTGTTTTTGATGAACCCAAGTACGATTCAGCTGGCCCAACTTTTGCCTTCTTTTCTTCCTATTTGGAATACAGACATGACGTCTGAAATGATAGTGATTATTTTTATTCTAAAAGGACAAAATCCCCATGATAGGAATGGCAGAGCAGAGAAATGACAGAGACTGGGACTGAGTGTCCTTGCACATGAGGGCGGGGCTCTGTGCTGTCTACTGGGGTGCGTAACTCAGGCTTCTGTTGGACTATCCATCTCCTCTATCCCCCCCCCACAAGCATTGCTTATATCTAAGCCCTGTCTGCAATATTTATCCTATCAACTATGTCCTCATTTTTATTGATTACCTTTGCTTACATGTGACAATAAATTTGACCACTGTCATGAAAATAATAGATGAAAATGCCAAGTATCTCACCTCCCTCTCAGCTCCCCCATCATCCACCCTCAAACCTTTGTGAGCATAAGATGGGACCACCATATGTCACAGAAAGAATTTCATTTTGAAAAACCCTAATACTCTAGAAAACACACGATGGAGATTTTAGTTTGTTTATTTTCTTGGATCCCACCATATGTAGATTATTTTCTTGGCAAGTTTTCAGGAAATGACAGTCTTCTACCTTCCTCCGGATCTCAATTCTCACCTTTGTGTTCTTTTGAAAGTGCTGTTTGAAAGCTTAAAAGCAAATGCCTGTGTGTCTCCTGAGAAGCAGTTTATCTGTGTCTTTTTGAAGTCATCAGATCAACACAAAGCTGGCCGTTCACCTCTGCTGTATATTAAACTTCTGTTGCTTGTGTTGTTTATTCTTTAAATCCTGTTGTCTTTCTAAGAGAAAGTATGATGCTGGTTACCGAAAGAGATTTTTTTAAACTTTATTGTATGTTAAAATGTGTGTATATATTAATACAGATTTCATGCTTATAAAGTATTTTTCTAAGTGAGCCTCAGTAATTAAATTTCTACTTCAAAAGGCTGATATGTTATTTAGAAATAGCTCCTGTAATACCCATAGAATCGCAGAAGATTTTGAGGAGTTAGAGAAAATCAGAAAGCCCTGAAAAGCTATTCACTGGTTGCTGTCTTTGAATCTCATTTGTTTTTCATCTCCAGAACAGGAAAAATAACACTGTAGTAATTACACACCTTCAAAGGTTAATGAAACTACAAATATAGGCTGCCTGAGACAACAAAAAGATGCTGAAAAATTGTAGAGTTGTTGATGATGGTTTTCTGTTGAAAAAGATGGCGACCGTAATTTGTAGATTAGTCAACTATATTTCTCAACCAAATTGATATCTTAGAGTCAATTGTATAGAAAATGTATCTATATATTGTCCAGTATAGACATATATAGATATAACCATATCTCTATATAGATATACATATATAAACATACAGATTTACTTATATATAAATATTTACAGATAGATCCACATATCTAGGCATATGTAGATACACATATGTTTTTATAGATATGCACTGTATATATCTATATGTGTATATGTAAATATATACATATATAGGCATCTCCCTATATAACTATATCTATTTGTATGTTTATAGTATAGGTTATATATCTATATCTATATATTGATCAATATTTATATTTGTATATATTTATATTTATATATATGTATATATGGAATTTTGAGTCTGATAATCTAAGTTTATACATATTATAGAAAATATGTACATATTATTAACTATAGTCTATAGTATAGAACACACACATATAATTTATATGTATGTATGTGTGTATAATATTTATATATATTCTGTGTGTGTATATATATATGTGTGTGTGTGTGTGTGTGTGTGTGTGTGTGTGTGTCTTAAATTTCAATTTCTTCTATGTTTTCTTTTGAGAATAGTTCAGAAAGTGAGCTTCCTGTTCCAGTTAGTGATAATTATTCCCTTAAGTAACACGTGGCAATATGATGATTGCCAAAAAATAGCACGAGGCCACCATTACTCTCCAACGAGCAGCACACTTTCTGCATGCGGTGAGATTAGTTCACACCGTGTCAAACTTAAACAGCTCACCAGCTTTGGTGCGTTTCCTGATGACTCATTTTAAAGCCCTCCTTTTCCCTGCAAGTACAATTAGCTGTAGATGGTTAAAGTGAGAGAAAACAATTGAAAAGAGGTCATTAGTGACAGAGGTTGGGATGCAGCTGATACCATTAGCCTAAATTAGTCCTCCCAGCCCACAGAGACACCAAAAAGGATAAAGCCAGGAAGCTCCCTATTAAATGCCAGCGTCAGTCCAGCCATGTGGCATCGGTATCTATTACTTGGTCCTTCGGGAATTGTTGATCCATCAGGTTGCGGAACCAGTGTCAAAATTCTGTTTATTATCCTAGGTGGAAAAATGCATTTACTTGACTTTATTAGTTTTCTGAAGTAGCAGAAAAGATTAAAAACAGACAAATGTCCATCGTGCTTGTCGACCCATGTGATAACAGAACTTCAGTTCATCTTGAAATTCACATGTGTTCCTCTGATTAAATAAGTTAATTTCCCCTTTATACTCAGTTAATTTAAGATTTATAGCATCTTTAGTATAAATAACACATGTCTGTGGTATTACCAGTATTTTCTTACCATGTGGAATGTATCTTTCTCATTTGAGAAGCACATTTTGAAATGGCATATAAAAAATAAGCTGAAATCTGGAAACCATTTATGATTTCATGACTCTGCGTGTGTGTGTGTGTGTGTGTGCGTGTGTGTGTGTGTGTGTGTGTGTGTGTACGTGTCTGCAGGTAAACACACGGGGGTGGGGTAGCGTTTACTGGTGACTAAACTCCAAGATATTATTCCTCCAAGCTACACCCCAAATATTTTTGTTTATTTTTAAAATTGGAAACAAGGTCTCACTAGTTTTCTCATATTCTTTCTAAAGAGTGGAGGATGGTTCTTAACCTCAGGTCCTCATGTCTCAGCCTCCCAAGTTCTGGTATTGCAGGCTTGTGCCCTCATGCCCTTCTATGAATTACTTTTTAAGAGATGCAATTTATGGTGAACTGCTATGTAAAGAAAAATACTTCAACTTTTTGCTATGTTACCAATGCCTCATAGAAGCAGGAATTCCTTATGAAAATAAGTTTTATTGAAATATTTTTATCATAAGTGAAATCTACATTGCATGATACCATAAATTTTAAAAACACATTAGAAAATGTCATTGATCTCTTTGAAGAATTACAAATAAGATTTTCGGTTATAGACCTTAAAAACAATCATATTTTAAAGATGGTTAAAATTGAATTTAATAAGTTTCATTATTTAAATATACAAAATCTAACTATTATATTTTCTAATAAATATTGTTTATCAAATGTTTACTATATGCCAAAGGTTGTAGTAAACAAGTTATAGGCATTACTATATATATCACCCACAGCAAAACTATAAGATACGTATTTTTATTTTGCATATTTTAAAGATAAGGGTTTTAAGGCTCCAAGAGATTGGGCATCTCATGGACAGTTACTGTGCAGGAATTAAGTCCCCATGTGTTTAGCTTCAAAGATTATACTTTAACATTAGTGATATTTTCTACAATATCTACTAATATTTATTTCTTTTTGTGAGATGTTAGACTTTTATCTCTGTGCTTCTAATAACTGCCTTTGTTCTTTTAAAAAATGACTTTTGAATATACATAAGGTTATAATGATTTAAAGTACTTCTACTTGATCCAAATAACTTAATTCCAGCAGAGGCACATCACTGATGTTTTATTCAAAAGTGGCATATTTCATAGGAATGCCACTGTGGAATTACTTATTTATTGTCTTGGGGCACAGGTTCTAACCTTGTTTCCCTGGCTGGCTTGAGATTCTCCGGCCTCAGCTTCACATGTTGCTGGTATTACAGGTGCACCCCCATGCCTAGGCTACTTTGGTTTCTTGGTGTGATGAGGCTAACTCTGTGTTTAGTCCATGCACATTTATTTCATTACACAGAATATTCCAGAAGAGGAGGTCTGTATTTGTATCTCATCTTTGACTTAAAAGCTGATGAGTTTAGCCGGGCGTGCTGGCACACATTTGTAATCCCTGTGCTTGGGAGGCTGAGACAGGAGGATCGTGCAGGTTTGAAGCCAGCCTCAGATGGCTTAAGAGACCCTGTTTCCAAATAAAATATAAAATAGGTCTGGGAGTGTAGCCTGGAGGTGGAAGGCCCCCGGATTCCATCCCCAGTACCACCAAAAAAAAGGAAAAAAAAAAGCTGCTGAGTTTATCCATCAGGAGACTAATGCATTTTGCATGTATTTCAATGGATGACTTGGGTATTTCCATTCTAATAACATGTCACAAGTTAGAAAGCCTAAGATTGAAGCTTATCTTGAAAAACACTTTCATTTGAGCCTTCAAGATGTTATTAATTTAAGCTTCACCTGGAAAGAGAAATTGGAATATGTAGGTGTGCCACAGCACAAATCTGTGAGTGATTCATTATAAAGGTTTATGTCATTAAAACCATAGGTGACTGCTAAGGGCCCTTGGGAGCTTTGCTCTCCACTCTTCTCCACTGGACAGCTGGAGAGCATGAGCTGGCAGATCTCTTCATTGAAAGCACATGGTCTCTGAAGTGCCAGGATGTCTGCACTAACACGTACTTGTTGGTGTATAGTAAGAAGAAGGAGACATGTTACAAGTTTATTTGTGTGTGTGTGGTACTGGGGATTGAACACAGGGACATTCTGCCTCCAAGTTACATCCCCAGCCCTATTTTTATTCTTTATTTTGAAACAGAGTCTCACTATGTTGCAGAGGGCCTCAGTAAGTAGTTGAGGCTGGCCAGGAACCTGTGATCCTCCTGTTTCAGCTTCCCAAGTACTAGTATGACAAGTGTGTGCCACCAGGCCTGGTAAAAAATTTTAAATAGATGAATTACTATCCACTGACTATTGAATAATAATAATAATAATAATAATAATAATTATTATTATTATTATTATTATTATGTGGTACTGGGAGCTGGACTTAGGTGCATTCCGCCTTTCCACTGAACCTTAGCCCTTTTCTTTAATTTTTCTGTTGTTTTGAAATAGAGTCTTGCTAGGTTGCTGAGAACCTCACAGAGTAGCTGAGGCTGGCCACAGACCTGTGATAATCTTTCTTTCTCAGTTTCCTGAGTACTGGGATTACAAGTGAGTAATCAAGGTGAGTAATCATCAGGCCGAGAGTATTTATTTCATCATTACAGTAGCTGTTACATAATCACTCTCAGCTTCCCGGCACTCCAAATTCAAAGTGGACATCTTGTGGTTACTTGAACAACAAGGCACATTATTCTGCTTTCACCCCTCCCTAAAATCTCACTCAGGTCTACACTCAATGGTCATCCTGACAGAGCAGACCTCCACCCCTACTCACTCCATCTCAAGGAGTATCAGTCCATTCTCTTCTGCCCTCAGTCTCACCCTTCAGCCCTTGACTTTATTTTTGTTCATATCATGACTTCAATTACATCATATTTGGACGTTTGTTACCTGTCGTCACACTCACAGAGTCAAGCCCCGTGAGAGCAGGGAGAGTTTTTCTCATGACAGTGTTCTCAGCACCAAGAGATGCTGATCTCATTGTAGACTCGCTAGACACAGGTTGACAAACGGAATCAACAAATGCTGCTCCTGTCTGCGTTCTGATCCATCCGTCTTAATTTCTCAGGGTTCTGTTTCTAGTTAATCACTGCTACACTCTACCTCTATGGTTGACGTTTACATGATGAAGCCTTATCCATCAAAGTCATATGAGGTAATTATAATTCAAGAAAATAGAACTTGATTTATTGTATAAATACCTGAGGTGAGCAATTCAAATACACATCATTGAATTAGCTTTAATTTTGATATGCTTTAGTACAGATCGAGGTTTGGATGATTTTTGTTTAAATGTATTTTATTTAGCATTTTCACAACTGGGACCCATACACCTGACATGCACTAGAGAAAGATGGATTTTATTTGGCTACTTACTCTTCAGTAGGTTTCAGTCCATGTTAGGTTAGTTTCCAAACTTGGCTTGAAGCAAAGAGACTGGGTCCAATTTATAGAGGAAGAGAGATAGAGATAGAGATAGAGATAGAGATGGAGAGAGAGAGAGAGAGAGAGAGAGAGAGAGAGAGAGAGAGAGAGAGAGAGAGAGAGAGAGAGACAGGCTGTAGTGACTGTAGTGACTGGCCTGGGAAGAAACACTGATCCCAGGAGCCCACCTCCAATGATGCCCCTCCTCCATTCTTGGCTTCATACCTTAATACATGAGCTTTAGGGGAAAATTTAAATCCAACCCATAACACAATCTAAA